>NC_081414.1:882362769-882673769 GCF_030272615.1 Cryptomeria japonica
AGATGCTATGGAAGAGGATATATATTTGAATTATTTTGGAAAGTAGTAAAAGAATTAGATGGCAATACCTATTGCGTTGACCTTAGGGGTGACAAAGTCAATATCTAAATTTATGTACAAACGCGTGTGTAAATATTAAGCCTTTTGGTAAAGTGGACCAAGACTAAATAAAGAACTAATATATACTTAAAGTTCTATAATATTAATTGTATATTCATCCAATTTTATTCATTTAAATATATTAAAAAATTCAATAAGGAAACATACTAGTAGTGCTTTTACAAATTTTAAGGTTTTTCTTGAGTGTCATAGGGCTTATTCTTCCATCCTAGCTAAAACCCTAAACACTTAGCATGGCTCTTGTGTTTTATCTTATAATTTTAAGTTGACATGTTTTGCCAATTACCTATCACTTAATTTGTTTCATCAAGTCTTGTTGAAAATGTGATAACGACACTCTTTGTCCTTGAGTATACTAATAGTCTTATTTTAAGCACATGCATTTAAAATAACTTGTCATAAATTTTACCTGCTCGACAATTTTGGTATCCACATTTATGTACATGGCATCTTCTCATTCCATCACATCTAGGTCCTCTATCATGGTTTAAATTCTGAAGTAAAAGTCCTCCTTGCAAAACCAGAATATCCTCTACTGCCTTCCATGTAACCTGCCATACCAGCCCCTACGCTAAGTTGTCATCATATCATAGTTATCTTGTCTATTGCAAATGCAATCCCTTTCTATTACCAAAAATTGTGAATCCCCGATATGTTGCCCTGCCATTTAAGCGATTAATATTTTCTTTATCACAATTAATTGTTCTATTATAGGTTCCTTGGTGGGGCCCATCTTTGAAGTTGTGAAAGACCAATATCCTGACATAGATCTTGTTGATGTCCAAGTGGTAGCTCCATATTGCTATTGCAATTTCGTAGCATGAGGATTTCTTTTCCTCTCTAGCTTTGTGCAACCGCTATATGTGTGCATGGTAGTACCGAGCCATGGGGCCTACTCTTTGCAATGTGGTGGCATTTCACACATCCTTAGTCAATCATGAAAATATTTTAAAGAAAGCTTCATTTCCCGTGAATCCATGAGATTGCACCATATATCCTTAATCATTTTGATATAATCAAAAGTGCATGTTTTGTAGTTGTTTAATGCTAATTTTTTTTATGAATGGTAGCCATTTCTATTAGTTAATATAGAGTGCACTATTCAGAAAAAAAAGGTAGGGGATACAGGATCACCCTTTAGGAATCAAATGTGCAAAGCCCAGATAGCCAAAAAATGCAAGCCAAGCCTAGATAAAATGTAAGTGGCTAAAGAAGTGACTAAAGGAGGTGGATTTCTATCATCCTTAGAACCCCAGACATTAGCGAGGTCAAGGTTATCATCCACAAGGGACCACCCTTCTTTAGTAGCAATATTTTCTTTCTCCTTGCCTTGAATAGTACGAGAGAGTGATATTGTCAGAGCTAGATGTCACAAACCTTTCGAGGAACTAGGACATCCACTATCAACACCAAAAGTTGGCTACCACTGTTACCAATAGAAGTCAACCACTCACTAGTACCACCAATAGTTGCATCCACACCCCTTGATCCCCACCCAGAAGCAAAGATCCTGCATAGCAAAGAGGTAAAGCATTGTCTATTAAAATTATTGCCACCACTATATTAGTGGTGCGGAGCTTGAGACTATGGGATCTGAGACTGGCGAGTTGAAGAACTACAACCATGGTGAGAGCCACGAGACAAAGATCGATTACAAGTGGTAGAAGGACTAGCAGAGGTGTTGGCTAAAGGATCTAGAGGCATTCTTGTAACCATACAATAGTATTTAATTAATGTTCTAGATGGGTATAATGTTGGACCACCTCCAATGCAACCTTGTTATCTTTCACTTGAATTTGAAGGATCATATTATTACATATACATGCTTTAGTGAAAAATAAAACATGACCATCAATTGAGTCATGAGAAAACAAAACAACATTTCTATCTTCCCATATTGTAAATAGGCTTTTAACCCTAAAAGCATGCCACATATATTTAAATTTGAAGGAGATACAAGGTGAATCCTCACAAAGGGCCATATACCAATAAAAGGGCTCTGGTTGAAAGGCTAAAAGAAATCATGAATCAAATTCCATAAATTTTAGGCACAACAATAGAATCAAAAAAGGTGTATGAAAGTTTCAAGTTGTCTATACGAAGGTCAACACAGATTAGGAGTACCCATATTCGTCAATTGAGAACCTAGAGGAAAGCCTTGGAAAATAATGTACACCAAGAAAAATGAGTGAGTTTGGGCTCAAGGATACAAAACCAAATATTATGGAATCTACGACTCCAATTTTCTGAGAGTATTTTAAATGCCAAGATTCAAAGCAAGCACCATAGGCAAATGCAGAGAGAAGCAGCAGTACCCTAGCCAAGGTTCGTAGCTACAAAAAGAGGTATTGGGGAACCAACACTAATCTTTCTACCAAGTTTTCATAAAATGAATACCTAGCTTGTGTAGCATACTCAAAGGCAAGAAGACTTGATAGTGTCAAATGTCTGTCAATTTGGCCAGTCAAGCTAGGATGGGGTTCAAGCATATCTTACCATGAGTGGATATTCATAGCAACTCTAGAGAATAAGTTTTGGGGAATGCAAGTGTCATCCTTCCGAAGGTGTAGAGAAAGAAATCTGGGCACGTGGGATGGTGGAAGCTACTGAAACCGAATGAGTGGAGACCACAAAATATTTTGCTGGTTGAAAGAGAGACCATTGCTAAAATTGAACCTAGTTCACCATAGCCAAGGTTTAACAACTTCCCAAGAATGTGATATGCTCTTGGAAATGAAGGCCCCTTTAATACAAATGGTATCCTTCATACTAAGAAGGGTTTGAAAGCTAATCCCCTTCTAAGAAGGCCTGCTAATAGGAAACCTTAATGAAGTATGATGTCATAGAAGGATTTTCCAAGCCTTATTGCTAGAAATGTCATGAATGATCCATTTAGCACATAGGTGTGCAATGGGTACACTAAAGAGGTGTGGAAGGTCAATTAGGAAAAAAATTGGTCTATTTTTTACATGTATTTTTTTAGTACAAAAGAGAGTGGGAGATAGAGAGGTTTAGAAAGAGGGATAAATAAAGAGCGCAAAGCGAGAGAGAAAGGAGATAGAGTTAAGGGATAGAGATAAAGATGAAGATAGAGAAGGAGTTGGATAGAGAGAAAGATAACTTGGAGGAGAGAGAGGTAGAGAGAAGGAGATGGTGAGGTAGAAATATAAAGATATAAGTAGAGATAAATATTTTTGAACTATATCGGAGCCTACCAGATCATGTCGGGTCCAAATCAACTAGAAACCACTCAACGTACTGGGACCAGAAGGGTGCCAATAAAGAATCCAAATAGTTACTGTTGGAATCAATGAAAAAACATCAATGTAACACATAATCAATTCCTCCAAATGACCAACAATCTTCCCCTTTGGCATTGATGGCAACACTAGATGTGAAAAAAAACTAAGTACCAAGAATGCCAAACAAGTCTCCCCCAATGGAAGACAACCAACACTCTCCCACATACATATGTAGCAATG
Source organism: Cryptomeria japonica (assembly GCF_030272615.1). Taxonomy (NCBI): domain Eukaryota; kingdom Viridiplantae; phylum Streptophyta; class Pinopsida; order Cupressales; family Cupressaceae; genus Cryptomeria; species Cryptomeria japonica. The sequence continues at coordinate 882,366,372 of NC_081414.1, forward strand.
AGGTTCTGAAACAAAGACCAAACTCCTTCTATGAATGATATCTTTGTAAAGCTCTAAATTGTACACATATGTCTCCATAATCAATATCTCTCCCTTTTACTTTTTCTTATTAGTATCTCTCCCCCTTTTGTTTTTTCTTTTTCACATCAATATCTCTCCTCCTTTGACATCAATGCCAGAATTCTAACAAATATATCAAAGCAAAAACATAAACCATTGAATCACAAAGCTCACTAATCCTCCTGAGCGGTAGCATCCCCACATCAGTACCAGAATGAATAGTATTTTTGATAATGCATACCAAAATGATGCCAAATCGCATCAATCAAGTCTCTGCCAAAGGGGCAAAAACTCCCAATCTGTCTCTTAGGTACTCAAACGATTCCTTGGGCAAAGGTTTAGTGAAAATATATACAATCTTCTCTTTATTGTTTACATAAACCAATTTAACTTCATTTGCTTCCACCTTTTCCTTCAAAAAGTTGTACTTGATAGATATGTGCTTTGTCTTAGAATGAAATATCGGATTATTTGATATATCAATAGTAGCAGAGTTATCACAGTGAATAAATACCAATGCATTACAATCCACCTTTACATCCTTTAGCATTTGCTTCATCCATAAAACTTGTGTACAATTCATAGCAGCAGCAACATACTCAGCTTCAGCAATAGATAAACAAGTACATGATTGTTTCTTGCTGATTCATGAAAACAACTTCTTTCCAAGAAAGAAAGCTCCACCGGAAGTACTTTTTCGATCATCAACATCTCTAGCCCAATCAACATATATATATGCACATAAAGTAAAGTTATTATCCTTAGGGTACCACAAACCATATTCTGACGTACCTTGTAAGTATCTAAAAATCCTCGTAAGTATTTGATTTACCTATTTAATATTTAATATAGTTAAAAAAGATAAAATATCAAAAATAAATTTAATAAATATTGTATAAATTTAAAATAAAGTTCAAAATATAATTATAGTACAATAGTTCAAATTTTAAAAGAAAAAAAATAGTATCAAATTTTAATATAAATTTAAACTGGAAATAGAGTTATAAAATGCATAGTCAAATTATATAATTTTTAAATGTTAATAGAAATAAAAATTTAAAGTAAATTAAATTACTAATAGACAACAATATCCTTACTATATAATAAGCTTATTAAGTTAAAAAAAAATCAAATAAAATAGTAAGTTATATCTTAAAGAATATCAGATGCACATTTGTATATTAAACAACTTATGCTATAAAAAGACAATGAAGGAAAACTTGGCCTAGACATAAGAGATTGAGAATTCTTTGGCATATAATATTAGTTTGACTATTAAGTGAAGTGGTGAAATGAAGAATTGACGTAATAGAAAGAGTTGTTTGTTTATAAAGTATTAAAAAAATTAATTTGACTATTTTATTAACAAGATACAAACATTTTGAAATTATAATAGAGTTAAAACCAGTCATGTTTTAACTTTTTAAGTAATTTTAAAGGGTCATTTTTTTCCTCTAGATAATCATTTAATTGGAAAATAATTTCTAAATTTTAGATATTATATGTAATCTAATATTGTTGATGATATATTATTTAAGTGGATTAATGGGAAAATTAAATAGACATCTTGATTTTTGTATACTTATTAAAGATATGTATGCTAGTTAATATCAATAATTTAAACATTAATTGAAATGTAAATTACTATCATTACTAATCAATATAATGCAAACACATTTAAAATATAACGTAATGAGTATAAATATAAAATTTTATAATATGGAGCTCACATAGGCAACAGAGCTAGCTAGCTTGGGTCATGGGTTTTCTCCCCATAGGTCACAAGTTTGACTCTGAGGATAGGATTTCACCCGATGCACATGGAAATTAGGCTTCTTTGTACATCCCCAAGGACTATTCTTGCCTCATCTTGCCCCTAATGGGTGTTGGGCTGGGTTGTGGGGATACCATGGGGATACCCTATAGTTTGCAAGGATGACCTCTTGCACCATTTCTTTTTGTCCTCATAGTTGATGCCCTTGGATAACTTTTACATCACGCTCAATCAAACCACCTCATCCCTAGTATTTCTCTTCCCAGTAATAGTGCTTCTCTTAACTTTCAATTTGTTGATGAGAGCATGATATTCATTCAAAACATTATTGATGATTTCAATAATTTGCTTGATATATGCTTAAATATATTTTTTATTTTCTTGGGCTCTAAACTTTCTATCCATAAAACTAAATTCTAGATTATACACCCCAACACTCATCCTCCTTAGATTCCAAAATAGTGGCAAGAAACTAAGCATGTTATCATTACTAGATATATTGGCATTCCCTTTGCTACAAGGGTTTCATTGAAAGAAATGTGGAGGTGCTTCCCAAACAAGTTTAAAGAATTTTTTTTATCATGGACAAATTGGTTTTTATCTAGATGACTACATTTATTCAAAAGGCTAATATAATTATTTTGGCTAGCTAAGTCTATACCTCTTCTAGTTTCCCTTTAAAACTTGTTACAATCAGTTAATGCAACTCTTATGATATTTTATCAAGTTGATAAAATGTGAAATAAAAAAGGCATGTGAACTACATCTTGGTCTCATTGCATTCTCTCAAAAGACAAGGGTCTATTGGGTATCAAAGATCCTTTCATCAAGGTGTCTTCCTCTTAAGTAAATGAAACAACAGAGCTTCAGAAGGAAATTCACCTTGAAGACTCCTATTTAGGTTTCATATTCAAAGAATAGCTAGGGGTAAATAATGATGTGCTATCCAATGGTGTGGAAATATTATTTTAGCTCCTTACTTTTAGGCCCATAGATCAACTAGGATCTTAATTGCATATGTGAAACTTGGAAATATATCCCACACAAGCTATCTTGGTTTGATCAAACATTTAAATATAAACTCAATTTTGTAATGTCTTCAATTTGGTGGAATTGTTTGATATAAGAAAATAACAACCCACCTTCTATGATTCCTAGATTCAAAGCTAAACAACTCTTCAAAAAAATAATTTAAACCTTAAAATATCTTTGGGAGTTGTCAAGCTTCACATGGAAATAATGACACCATCTCAAGTCAACTTTCAATTTAAACTATAATGGTAAGATTTCTATCATGGGAATTCAAAAATTTGTGCATTCCAACCTCCTTTTTCGTGCCCTAATGGTTGCAGCCTTGGATTTTTCCATCTCAAACTCCTATACAAGCATGTGCTACCTAATCTACCCATCTCTAAATAAATCAACTCACTCTAGAGATGCAAATTTTAGTGGCCTACATGGAATAAATGTAGCTTACAAATTTGGAAGTCTAATTTTGATGCCTAGTTTGAATTCACTACTTAGAAACTTCTGCATGCTAAACTCCCAGCGAGTTCCCACCTAAAATTCTTTAGCCCTCTCCCTTATGTTCCTTATCCAATAGGAATGAAACCTTAAAACATTACTTCTAGGTCTTCATCATGTCAAAGTGTTACAAGCTAAACCTTTTGCCCCCCTTCCTACACTTTTCCAAATTCCCATGGTAATAGAAATCATCTCTTCTAGGATATTCTTTAGTTCATAAAATAATGTCCATCTTTTCTCATTTGACCATTATCAAATTAATTTGGAAGTTTATGTGTCTTGCTACCCTATCATACTCCTTTTCTCCTTAAGACCTTAAAGTGAATACTATCTACTCCAACATTCTATCCCAAATGAATTTCATAAATTTAATTTTTGATTTATTCTTCTAATCCCAACTCTATTTAAAAAAATAATTTAATTTTCATACTTCTCGTAAAACCATCACAAATATTTTTTAAAATACGGTCATGGAGACGCTAAATTATGAATCACTCGAAATAATACACATTTTTGTTGTACAAATTTCAAGAATAAATCCACTAATAATATGAATGTAGCTTCATAGATCTTAAACATAAAGGTAGTTGTATTAACACTAACAAAATCACCATGGTTGGCAAATACATTAATGTAATATATGCATTGTAATTAATTACGATTGCATCTTAATTATATTAAAGAAGCTATAATAAATTTTTACTATTAAGAGAAATGCATAAATTTTGTTTGCCAATAGGGGAGGAATGCCAATTACCACCCATGTTCCACTTATTGTTCACTCATTCCTCACTCAACCTCCCAATTTATAACTTTAAAGAAACGAAGAAAATGATAACGAAAAGCCCATTAATGGATTTCATGTGTACCAATAGTTGCCTACTTTTCCCTGAGTAGTTAGAATTTGTGTACTTTAATTAAAGGAGTTGTGCAACTTTATTGGTACCCATAGAAAACAACTATTGGGGCATTTCTGCATAAGTATTGGCAAATTTTTAGGTAGTTATAATACATGATCGTTGGAGCATCTTTAAGTAGGTATTGGGTGACACTTTGAAATGACCACTTTTTACCCCATGCATGCATAACAGATCTCATAGTGTGTGTCATTACTAAGAAGAAGCCATGACAATAGTTTTAAGCAGTTAAGTTACATATAGAGACAACCAGAACAAACGTCAAATTTTGATCTAGACCTTTTAGGATTTGTGGGTTTGTGAAGTTAGCTATAGCAGCAATAGTATGCTTCCCCTATCCATATCAAAATAATTTAAATTACCTATTGTGTGGGTGAAATAGAGTCATTTTATAGGCATAGATAAGTTAATATATGGTAAAATATCAAATTTGTCTAGTTGGAAGCAACAAACATTTGAACTCTACAAATGTTGATTATAACTTTTAGATGATTCTAACACATTTCTATGAGTTTGATGTATTTTTGTCAGCAATAAGATAAAGAAACCGAATTAACATAATAAGTAGAACATCCAAAACCTAACCTGTACAACAAACAAAATTAATGTCATTTTTAGAAAGAAAAAAAAAAGTGAAAATCTTACAGTTGGAGTTGTTTCAAAGTTAATTTCAAAGTTAATTATACTTATCTTTAAATTGGAAAAATATAATATAATATAAATAAGATATAATTAATTTAAAATTTAATAAATTTTATTATAATATACAATATATTAAAAACAATCATTTTTAATATAAATTAAATATAATATACTGTGAAAAATAAATAATATATATAATGATAAAATCTAAAAAAGAAATAACAATGGAAAGACATAAATTTGCAATACGGAAATCCTTCCGCAAAGCAACAAAAAATGCATATCTCCTACAATTTAAAACTTGCACTTAATTAGAATATGGGAGATAATCTTTTTCGTATGGCTTAATCAACAATTAAATATCAACATACATTTATTCTTAAACAAAATCTAATTTCAAAATAAATTAAATTGTCCATAAAAAATCAAGCTAAATATCACATTTAATTTATTTAAATTTCATAAATATAATTTTATATTTATTATTCTAATCCCTACAACATTTAATCTATCACATTTAATTTATTTAAATTTCATAAATTTAATTTTTCATTTATTCTTCTAATCCCAACTCCATTTAAAAAAATTATTCAATTTTCATACTTCTCGTAAAATCATCACAAATATTTCTTAAAATATGGTCATGGAGACACTAAATTATGAATTACTGAAACAATATGTATTTTTCATTGCTCAAATTTCAAGAATAAATCCACTAATAATATGAATGTAGCTTCATAGATCTTCAACATAAGGGCAGTTGTATTAACACTAACAAAATCCCCATGGTCGGCAAATACATTAATGTAATATATGCAGTGTAATTGATTAAGAATGCATCTTAATTATATTAAAGAAACTATGATGAATTTTTATTATTAAGAGAAATGAATAAAGCTTATTTGTCAATAGCGGAGGAAAACCAGTTACCACCCATGTTCCAATTATCATTCACTCCTTCCTCACTCAACCTCCAAATTATTAACTTTAAAGAAACCAAGAATTTTTGCACTTTATTATCAATAGCTATCAACTTTGCCCCCACAGTTAGAATTTTTGCACTTTAATTGAAGGAGTTGTGCAACTTTATTGGTACCCATACCATCGAACCATTGGGGCATTTGTGCATAAGTATTGGAAAAAATTTAGGTGGTTGTAATACATGGTCGATGGAGCATCTTTAAGTAGGTATTGGGTGACACTTTGAAATGACCACTTTTTGCCCCATGATTGCATAACAGATCTCATGGTGTGTGTCATTACTAAGCAGAAGCCGTGACAATAGTTATAAGCAGTTAAGTAACATATAGAGACAACCAGAACAAGCATTGAAATTTGATCTACCATTTAGGATTTGTGGGTTTACGAAGTTAGCTACGACAACACTAGTACGCTTCCTCTATTTATATCAAAATAATTTAAATTACCTATTGTGTGGGTGAAATAGAGTCATTTTGTAGGCATAAGTAAGTTAATATATCGGTAAAATAACAAATTTTTCAAGTCGGAAGAAACAAACTTTTGAACTATGCAAATGTTGATTTTAACTTTTAGACGATTCTAACACATTTCTACAAGTGTGATGTATTGTTGTCACGAATAAGATAAAGAAACCAAATCAACGTAATAAGTCAAACATCCAAAACCTACCCTGTACAACAAACAAAATAAAAAGAGGCACATGAAAGCATCTACTTCAAGATTGAAATAAGTAAAGATATGCAATATTGGAGCATGATAAGGATGTAGATGTGTGTCAGAGTAAAACAAGATAAAATGATTGCACATCCCATGGAAAAGTTGTGGTAAAATGGTATAACGTGCAATAATAAGAGATTCTATCACACATTCAAAAGAAAGAGAAGGAGAAACTATAGAATCTGAAATGGCCCTGTTCTTTAAGCCAACTGATAAACCAAGATAATTATGACAGAAAGAAACATATAACAACAATTATCTTACTACAAAAATATAGATAACACAATCCAGAATAAATAAATCAGAAGTGCCCCTGTTTAAGAACTACACACATAATTTTATTATAGTAGCATACTCTTATTATTGCAGCACTAAAAAATTACAAAGAGGCTGGCTATTTAATGAGTTCACAGCCTTTCAAAAAAACAATCCACGCTATCTCTTAATTTAGACTACTATTCACTAAACTACATGCATAATCAGTTGCATTACAACCTCTACGGTGGGAAAAAGCAAACTGGAGTTTACTGTTTCAAACAAGAACTTATTACATGCATTATTCCTAGATTTTATTCGATCACCTATCCTAAAAAAACTAACTGCATGCATAGCATGTTTTATTTGATTGAGCAATAAAAAATATTAACTAAACTAAAATAATATTCGATCCTCATAAATTTAGCTACGTGCATGCATGTTGGAGTTTGGCGGTGGAACTTGGACTGAGCCAACATAGCGGTGGATGCAAAGAATATGGGTATGCATGGGGCTGCATGCTCGAGCAGCATCAGTTCTCAACAGAAACAATTATTCATGCTCATCCATCCAAGCATTTCGACGATACGAAATGAAAGATTAATATAGAATTAAGTCATGAACTTCAAATAAACAAACACATTCCACAATAAAACAAGATAAGATGAAACAATTATTCATGTTCATCCATCCAAGCATTTTCACAACATGACATGAAAGATTAATATAGAATTAAGTCATGAACTTCAAATAAACAAACACATTCCACAATAAAACAAGATAAGATGAAACAATTATTTATGTTCATCCATCCAAGCATTTTCACGACAGGAAATGAAAGATTAATATAAAATTAAGTCATGAACTTCAAATAAACAAACACATTCCACCATAAAACAAGATAAGATGATTGCACAAACACATTCCTCAATAAAACAAGATAAGATGATTGCACAAACACATTCCCCAATAAAACAAGATAAGATGATTGCACATTTTGTAGAAAAGCTGTGGTGAAATGGAATAACGTGCAATAATGAGAGATTCCATGACATATTCCAAAAAAAACAAAAGAGAAGCAATTATGTATTCATGCACATCCATCCAAGCATCTGGACAATAGAAAAAGAAAGAAACAAGTAAAACAAGGATACGGAATAGAATAACGTACAATATCGAGAAAAAAACCTGTTATGGAATAGAATAACGTACAATAATGAAAAATTCCATAGCCATAAACAATTATTCAAATGCATTTGGACCACAGGAAAAAAGGACTAATACAGAATACTTTCCAACAGACGTCTAATCGTGTCATTTTCAAAGTATTTGACATACGTCAATCTTGTGAGCCTTTTGGATGGATTACTCTGTTTCCTGTGGTCCAAATTCTTAAAATGCCGCCAACCCTATAATTCAAGCGGAAAGGATGACGACGTAGGGGGTAAAAATATATTTAGGTTCATCTAAAGATAAATTCTAGTTTCTTCCTATTCCATATCACCGGTTTCTCCTTCATCATCATTTTCCATATATTTTTGCCTGTTTTCTGTGACGGGTTACACTATTTCCACTATTGCGAGGGAGTTTTCACTTTATTATGCTCACTTACCGAGGAAAGTCCATAGATTGGCGTGCCAAAAGGAGAGCACTTAATAAAATATTTAAATTATTTTTAACTTTTTAGATTTAGAACTTTATATTATTTTTTTACATACGTATCACATTTTTCTTTTTCCTTCTATGAACACGGAAGGGATATATTTTTTAAAAACAAAATTTCAAGTTTGAGAATAATTTTTTTTATTTTTATTTTTAAATTTTGCTTTTTAAAAAGCTTTTATTAGTGAAGTAATAAATATAATATATTAATATTAGTTTTATACTTAAAATTTTTAAATAATAAATTAAATGTTTAATATTTTAAAAAGTATATTCTTATTTATTTTAATGATAATTATATAAATAATTAAGTGATTTTGAAATGCATATTATATAAAAAAATTAATAATATTATTATTTAATTTTGATAGATATATATAGAAAATAGTAAATTAAATATAATTATTCTTTAATTATATATTTAAAACTTTCACATAAAATATTGTATGTTTCAAATTTTTGAAATTTTGGTTTTTATTCATTTTAATAATTATAATATTATAGCATCTATAATATATAATTAAATTATTTTAAGATATATATATTATATGAAAATATTCAATAAATATAATATATGAATATAAGTTTTATATTATAAAAATAATAATTATTAATTATATATTTAATATTTTAAAAACATATATTCTTATTTATTTTAATCATAATTACATACATATATACACATGTGTGCACGACACACACACACATACATACATACATACATACATACATACATGTCATTTTAAGAAATATATTAAATGTAAATTTCAATAATATTATTTTTTAATTTTTAGAAATACATATTCACTCTAAATAATAGTAAGTTTTTACTATATATATTTTTAATTATATATTTAAAAATTTATATTTAAAAAATAATTATTTTTTAGTTATATGAATAAGATTTTTGAATCTCTTTTATTTTTATTTATTTGAATAGTTATAATATTATAGCATATATAAAATATGATTAAGTGACTTTATATATAATAAAAAATAGGTAATATTATTGTTTCACTTCTAAAAATACAAATAGGTAAATAGTTGTAAGTTTATAAGAAAGATAATTATTTTTTAAAATAGTAATATGAAAAAAAAATTATGAATTGATAATTTACTTTTTCAATTGGTTTTATTTCATTTTTAATTTTTTAAGTATTTTGGGTTTACTTATAATTTTTAATATAAAAAATAAAAATTTTGGGTATACTTGGCATATGGATGTTGACTACTACACATTACACTATTTCCTCCCTTATTATCATTGTATGATGGCATCACAAAGAATTATAAGTTAAAATATATTTTAATCATTATTAATAATAAATGTTATTTGCATTCTATCTAATATTATATGATAATTTATAAACTGTATTGGTGCTATTTTATGATTATAGCAACAATCTTGTTGTATATAATGATATTATATTTACATTATTCATCAATAACAAATACCAATTTAATATTACATAATAAATAAGAAATTATTTTAATATTATTTTGTATTTATCTTTTCTTAATTTAACATCATTTGTAATATTAGAAATGATATATACTTTAGTTAATTAAATATATGAAAAATAATGACATAGTTTAATTTAACACTCCCAAAGGTGAGAAACAAGTATAAACAACAAAAGTGACAAAGAAGATACAATAGATCAATTGCAATGAAGTAAAACTTATAAATAATTTCTGACCTCATACATATTCAATGAAAAATGACACCTCCTATGCAATTTGTAAGTAGCTTCCTTCCTTGGCAATTTCTTAGTAGCTTCCTTTTTTGGTACTCTCTCTATACAATCCCTCAAATGTTTTACGTCTTGAGAAGTATATGTGGATAAGGGAATTAAAAGATAGTGCATATGTGACAAATAAAATAAAATGAGGTTATGCATGTCAATTCAAATATTTAACAAAGGCATAGCCACCATACTAGGTGTAAACCCATGTCAAAATATTCATTGAAGAGTTAGTTACAAATTGGCCCAAACATCTCTCTCTCTCTCTCTCTGTCTCTCTCTCTCTCTCTCTCTCTCTCTCTCTCTCTCTCTCTATATATATATATATATATATATATATATATATGTCATGTATTTGTGTGGTGTACCTGTTATACCTGTTCCTGCAAACACAAAACACTCAATAAATCATTACAAGCATGGTTAATGAATTTGAATCAAAGAAATATAAAACCATAGCTAATCAATCTATTGCCTCCTAGTAAATGCAAGTATGAATTTTGCTCTTAGATCTTGTTATGCAAATTCTAGTGACTTGACTACACTTAGATGGAGGATTTGAATAATGAAGATGCATGATCTAGCAAGAATAGAATGATTAAGCTATATGAATTCATGATTGATCTAGCACGATTAAGCTAAAATTGAGCATGATAACATTGCTAAAAATGATAAACTATAAGCTAGATGCCTATAGTAACAATGCATAAATGAAATATAAAATGATATGAATTGGGACCCTTTGTGCTCCAAAATGGCATCTATTTATAGGATTTCCAAGGCTAGGGGTGAGGTGGCAGGAATCAACGCTCAAGATTGATCTAAAGATATCAATGGTTAAATTGGAGGAGGTTGGCAAAGGGGGTTGGATTAAAGGGAGCATCTATCATCTCTATGGTGACAAGTGTCAAGAGGCTTCTAGAAGAGCCTGGATGAAAGGGGACACTTACTGACAAGTGTCACAAAGGTTCTAGAAGATGTTAGATGAAAGGGAACATGGGGGTAGGTAGAATGGGTTAGGTTTACGAAGGGGTGGGTTAAGTGGTTAAAAGTTAGGAGAATTTTAATTTATAAATTCAATTAATAGGAAAATGGCTAATTAATCTCAACAACTCATTGATTTGATTTATTTTAATTAATTAGAGGATTGGAATAATGATGGATTATTGAAATGAACTTATTTAATAAATCCTTAGATTTATTAATAAGTAGATGAAAGGGGGTATTTAATCAAATTATTGATGAATTCAATTAAATTGGGGAGAGAGATTAATTAAATAATTGCTTATCCAATTAATTATCTTCAGACCATTTTTTAGGTGTATACATTTTTCCCCTCTTTGAAGTGAGGTGTGATGACACGTTGATTCAAAGAATATTCTCATTTTGATGATATTGGTTTGATAGGATGCCCTAGCTCTTGATTGCTAAATTCTGGTATGATGATGCCCCCTCGGGAGATTAATTGAGATAATTTATCTTTGGATTTTTTGCGAGATTGATATCCTGATAGATTTGATTTGATTTCTGCAACTGTGGTTTGATGAAAATGCGAGTTCTTTGATTAGCTTGATTGCTTAGATGAAGAAGATTGAAAAATCTTGGTTGATTAGATTCAGTCTGGTTTCAGGAATGACACCTCCCGTATAAGACAAAGATGATCAAAGCGTCTGGTTTTAGGAAGGATTCATCCTATTTAAGACATGATTAGAACATCTGGTTTCAGGAAGGATACATCATGTATAAGACATGAATCAGAATTAGATTGTCTGGTTTCAGGAAGGATACATCCTGTATAAGACATGATAGATTGATTAGGTTTGATTGATTAATTTGATAAAGTTGATATAGATAAAGAATTGACAATTTATTGATATCAAGTTGCAAAAAGATTTGGATATGCTAATGTTGATTCCGTTGAGAGAGATAGCATAAGATTTTTGTTGGGTTGACAATATCTAAAGATGTATGAGTCATTCGCCTGATTGCATGTACACTTGTGATGATACTTTGATGATTCCTACGATATATTTAACCTTGGATAAAAGGAGCATGCAGGATCCCATGCAATAATGAAATGCAAGCTAAAATGCAAATGAAAATGCAATGGAATACAAAGACACAACTGGACCAATCACTGGATTATTTTGCATTTTTGTCATCATTGAGCTTTTGAAATGTGGGAAGTGAGTGCAAACATCAATGGTATAATTAAACCATGATGACCTGAGCACTTTTTTCCTGGATTTTGATATAGCAAGTTAGCACAAGCATCGAGGTATAATTGAACCGAGATGACCTGAGTGCTGCTTGCATAAAACAGGCAGTATTAATCATTTCAATACGCAAATTAGAAATGTCTTCAATGATGCTCCGATGATCATGTCTCGAGACAAATTTGCACATATTAATGATTAATTTTCAAACAGAAGACAAGAAAAACATCATGTTCCTTCCTTGTTCCTCTAGTCAAAGACATCTTGGAGTCACTCAGAAATCATGATAGCTAAAAGCAATATAGAAAAGTTGAACAATCATGTTAAAATCATTCAAAAAATATTATCCACTAAAAAGTGTGTGATGTGCTTAGATTGACTTCGTGATAGCTTGATAATTGATAGTTTGATCTTGTGTTCAATGTTGGATGTGTCTCAGTTTTTGCTTGAGAAGAGTTGTCTAACTGTTGTTCTACCTGTTTGATTTAGCTCAGAATGATCAAGCGTTTGCCCCCAGCTAGGTGTAGCATTTTTCCCCACGCCTAGAAATAAGGTTGTTATGATATATCCAATTATCCAAACCATGCCAAGAAGCCACCCGGGATGTCTATGTATGTACAAAGGCTTTATGATGGTCAGCGCTGATGGAAAATGAATGAATGCAAGGGGAAAGATGCATGAAATAATAGATGGAAGAGCTAGCGGACAGATAGCACCTATTTGCCAGGTTTTGACCATCTATTTTTATTGCACTTTTTCTCATATTTGATTTTTTGATTTTATTTTTCACTGTTTTTTATTTTTTTGATTTTTCACTGTTTTTGAAATTTTTTGATTTTTCTGTGTTTTTGAATTTTTTGATTTTTTTCTATTTTTGAATTTTCTGATTTTTTAGAAATAATTTTTTTTTCAGATGCATTCTATTGATAGGCTCCTCGAGTTGATCTTCATCCTGTGTTGATAGCTAATATGCTCCTGACCCAAATACTGCTTGACCATAAATGGATCTAACCAGTTTGGTTCAAACTTTCCTTTATTTTCTCGATCTGCCTGGTTGCGTGGATTTTCCTTTAGCACTAGTTCTCCAACTTGAAAGACTCTTGATTTAACCTTATGATTATAACTCCGACACATTCTTTGCTGATATACCTTTAGATGATCAAAGGCATTTTGTCTTCATTCATGGATCAGTTCTAACTCTTGTAGTATAGATACTCATTGTTCTTCATCTGGGATGAGACCTTTTAGTGATACGCGTAGAGAAGGTATCTCTACTTCGATTGGCAATATGGCTTTTGATCCATATACAAGAGAGAAAGGTGTGGCACCTGTTGGTGTGTGGATACTGGTGTGGTAGGCCTAGAGAGCAGGATTCAGTTCAATGTGCCAATCTTTTCCAGCATCGTTCACTGTCTTTTTGAGGATTTTGAGAATAGTTTTGTTAGATGCTTCTGCTTGCCCATTTCCCTATGGATAATAGGGTGTGGAGAATCTGTGCTAGATTTTGAACTTCTCACAGAGCTCTTGTACATCTTGGTTCTTGAATGGTCGCCCATTATCAGTGATAATGGTCATTGGTATTCCATAGCGACAAATGATATAATTCAATATAAATGCAGCAATTTGTTTTCTTGTGATGTTTGTGAGAGGTACGGCCTCAATCCATTTTGTAAAATATTTTGTAGCTACAAGGATGAATTTATGTCCATTAGATGAGGAAGGATTTATCTTTCCTACTAGATCCAAATCCCATTGACAAAAAGGCCAAGATGTTGCTAAAGCATGAAGTTCTTATGTTGGTGCATGAATCAAGTTCCCATGGATCTGATATTGTTTGCATGTTCTAGCTATCTGAAAAGAATCTCGTTCTATAGTTAGCCAATAATATCCCAAGCGTATGAGTTTTTTCGAAAGGGTAAGACCACTTGAATGAGTGCCACAAATGCCATTATGGACTTCATGTAAGGCCTTCTCAGATTCTTCTTGTTCCAGACATCTTAAGAGAGTGCCATCTAGACCTCGTTTAAATAGGGTATCCGCGATGAGAGTAAAATGAGAGGATTGGTGAATAAAGTTTCTCTTTTGGTTTTTCAATAAGTTGGGAGGTAGGGTGTTGTCTTTCAGGTATGTATAAGTTTGGTCATAGTGGGAGGAATCATGTTCGACAAGGTGACAGATGGTTTGGGAATCAGGACAATTATGAGCAGGGTAAAACAATTGTTCCACCAAGAATTCATAATGCTGTTGAATTTCTTGTGTCTGAAGGAGAGAAGCAAGTGTAGCCCTGGCATCTGCTGCTTTGTTGTCATTTCTTGGAATCTGCAGGAAAGTTATTTCTACAAAGTACTTCTTGATATCATCAACCATCTTTTTATAAGGCATCAATTTTTCATCTTTTGTTTGATAGTCATCATTAATTTGATTGATGACGAGCTGAGAGTCTCCTTAGACTTGTAGTTGTGTAATGTTCCATTTTATAGCCATTTTGATACCTGTAACCAAAGCTTCATATTCTATTGTGTTGTTGGTTCATGGAAAGCTTAATTTGTATGCTTTTGGGATTGTATGACCTTGTGGTGTAATGAATAGAATACCTACTCCTGGTCCATGTTGTGTTCCATTATTGATGCTTTCTCCTGGACTAATATTCGGGTGATGTATTGTGAGATATGGATTGACCCTACAGTGTATGTATATGACCAGTCGAAATTGATTTGCCCTTGTTTGGAGGATTCAAAATATTGTTGCCTTGCTAGTTCTAATAGAGAGACTGCTGGATGTAGATCAGTTGTACCAATGATAACTGCCTTTGCTAGTGCTATTATGATAGATGACTTCTCTTGATAAAGTTCAGGTAAGGTGTCAAATCTCCCATCTTTCGGTGCCTCGAGGAGGTTTTCACCATTAGATGCGTCCTTTATTTTTACTTTTTCTCTATCTAATATTGCCAAGAAATGGTTTTCAACATTAGACTTGATATTGTTTTCTTGATTTTTACTTTTGCGACTAGGAGATTTGGCACCCACTTGACATGAAGATAAGTTAGTGGAATCCCTAGTGAAAGTTGTTGCAGGTTTGATTTCATTAAGATATATGGATATGGCATGGTCATTAGGTAAGGTGTCAATGGTAGTATGTCCTTCATTTTCCCAGTCTATAGGTTCAGGATAGCTTAAGGATAAAGGATCCTCAGGTTGAATTATGTCAAAGATATTTGGGGTCATGATAGAGATGTTAGAGCTTTTAGTATGTATTTCAATGTCTAGAATGATACTCTCATCAGAATGACCTCGCATAAGAAACTCTTGATCGTCCTCGGTTAAGTCCATATCAACCATATGTGATTCTGATTCAAGCAGGCTAGTTCCTAATGTTTGTTCTGCATATGCGTGAACTACATTGACTCCTACATCTTCTTCTTCCCTTTCATTTTCAACTTGCTCTTGTTTATTTTTCTATGATAGCAAATATTCTCTGGTCCCTTGATCGTTTAGCTACATTTGTTTTTCCATGTTTGATAGAATTGCTACAAATGATTGTTCTTTGGATTGTGTTCTTGTAGATGCTGCCTCTCTATTATGTGAAACAATGACCTCTTGAGCTGATTTCAAACTACTACAACATTGTAATGGATTTGAGTTTGTTGATATTGTGATTTCCTATCCATTGTATGGAAACTTTAAGCATTGATGACTTATTGATGGAATAGCTTGTATGTCTTGTATCCATGGTCTCCCCAAGAGTATGTTATATGGTAGGTCCAAGTCTAGAACTTGGCATGCTGTGTCTTTTTGTAAGGGTCCCACTGTGAGGGGTAATACCATAATTCCTTTAGAGTAATGTTCTTCTTCACCATATGCTTTGATTTTTATCCTTTTTAGGGGATCAACTGCATCTTTTGAATATCCTAGAGAACGGACAAGACTCAAAGAGCAAATGTTAAGCTAGCTCCTCCATCTATTAGGACTTATTTAACAAGCATTTTATGAATGAGGACTTCAATTTGCAAGAAAGCGCTATGGGGATGCTGTAAGGAATCAATGCTTGGATATGAAGGAGATGAGCTTTGAATAGGATCCTCTGAAATAGGTTTGATGCAATCATGGATGTCCCTTGGGGAACTTCCTCTTTGGATGTATTCTTTGTTGATGATGCTATGGAAGATTCTTGCAAGCTTTTAGGAAGTGTAGGAAAAGATGCCTTTGGAGAATCAATTTTCTTATGGGGGGATGAGCCATTGCTAGACATAGGTGCATGATCTTGATCTTCTTTATCCAAATCCTTTAGGGATCTTTTTAAGAGTTGCATAAAAGAGCCACCTTTATTCAGAGATGTGTTTGAATCCTTTTGAGGTTTTAACATAGTTGGATTTTGATTTTGAACTTGTTTGATTGCTCTGATATGTTGACTTGTTACTTGCATTTTGCTTTGGTATGTCATGTTGATATGATTTTTAGCTATTTCAAATGTTTTTGTTTCCATTTCAGGGGTTTGATTGTCTAAATGTTGTTTTGATAAGTGATCAATTGTAAATGTGGGTACACTAGAATGATATGACATGCAAAGATAATCCAGGTGTTTAAAATTTTGCAAGTTTTGCAATCTTCAGTTTAGGAGTGCAATGATGATGATTTGATAAAAACCAAGTCCAGTAGGAACAATATATCCTACAATGTGGGACAAGATTATTCTGACCAAATGTTTCAGTTTCATGATAAAGGATGATTGATCCTGATGAGAAACTATGTTTGAGTGATCAGTTTACCAAAGAGGGTGATAATGCACTTTGAGATGTTTAGATCTTGAACTTGTTAAGGGTGAGCACTTTGAAAATCTTAAGGTGTATATTTTCTAAAGTCTGATTTTGATGGATGATAACTTCACCAAGTAGACCAAGCAGACAATTTAAGCACAAAGCGATAGATAACAGGTGTTTATGTTGACTACAAATTTATCAGGCAAAAATGACAAATCTGAAATAGGCATGCAAGACACAGCTCTAGATTGACCAATACAGAGTTTCATATGACTAGATATGCAGTTTAGAATGACACAAGATATGAGTCTATATGATGAATCAAAAAATTTCATGTAAAAAGCAGAGGCTCATACGACACACTTTTCTGAACCATACGACAAAAAAACTGACTTGTACGACACCGAATGTTGTGTAGCATGACACAAAATTTTATGTAAACAGGTTCATATGATAGAGATCCTAACTCGTATGACAGATAACCAGACAAAGATAAAAAATGTTTGTTTGGTTGAATTTTTGATAACTGAAGTTTAATGTTTTGCTTATGTCTTCTAGTTTTTGGATGTTTGATTTGTCGATTTAGGGATGAATACACATCAAACACATGATGTGATAAGTGACTCCAAGCATGCTAAACCCTGAGGAAGTTGGTTGAGAATGAAAACCTTTGCTTGCTGACTTAGGTACACACCCAATAGCGAGTCAAAATACGACCGCTGAGTCTCACGCAATGGATTCTCAACGCCGTATTATCCGACTCCAAACGCTAATGGGGGCATGATATGGAAAGTGTCTTGGGAGAGTTACTAGTTTTAGGCCCAATATGGAAAGCTAATGTACTAAGAGGGGAGGGTTGAATCAGTACTTCAAATCCCTTTTATCAACAATATCTTTACTGTTATGTATAAACCAAAAACTGTTGTAACATAACATAAAGCTAAAACAAATAAATAACAATCATACATGATTCACTCCATAAAAACATATATTTTGGTTATGTAGAAACTCTTGGTTAGAGAGAAAAACTGCGGTGGGGATGGCACCCACAACTTCACTACTGCAATAATAAAGATTGCTTGGTTAGAGCTACATGTTTGGCTATTTTTGATAGCTTACCCTGTTAGGAGTATCAAGATCTATTAGATCTACCTTGCTAAAAGATTTTACAACACTTAATCTAAATGTTGCACCTGGTTAGAGGCTTTACAATTTATAGACTTGATTAGAGTCTTTTACCTGTTAAAGGTTTCTCTTAAAACTTCAAAATTTTCAATAAAATCTTTACAACTATCTGCAACTTTACATCTGGAATGTTATAGCAGATTCTATGTGCTCAAAATAAGATTACCTTGCCTATAGCATACCTCAGTAACCTATAAAGTAACTTGGTAAACCCTTCTGTTTACTTTGTTCTGTGACTGTTCTCTGAAATCCTTCTTGGTGACCTCTGTGTCTCTGTAACAGTCATAACACTTAGTGCTCTCTCATGATTCACATAAGTCTTGCTTCACACTTGTGTATATCCATATCTCACATCTTATATCCTTACTCCATGTTGTATAAATAGATCTCTTATGTCGGTGATCTGATTCATTGCTTCGATCTTACAAACATGATTTCTTGAATGAATAACCATGCAAAATACTTCATTGGTTATATGACCTCAAAATCATACAAAATCTTTAGGTGCAATTTCCAATGTGATAATGGTTCTATGTTCCTCGATCTTGTAACACATTTTCATATGTGTGTCCAGGTTCAATGAATCTGGTAACACGTTTCACTTGGTGTATATCATCTCAGTGTATCATCTTTGCTACTCGATAGACATGGAATGATGCTCGGTAGACAGCTCGATGCATACTGGGCTCTGCAACTACTTTCTTCTATAACTGACTAGACTGTGCATACCGACTGAATATTTCGATAGTAGTAACCGACTAGAGTATATAGAATGACTTTGGATATAAAACTAATGGCAATTTGATAAGTAGTAACAATCTCCCCTTTTGACATTAGTTGAGATGTTTGAAAAAACTACTTTCAAAGTCATAACTCAAAAATCTATATACTTTACAAAATTTGACTAAACATACAGTATATACATTTGTCAATGAAATAGTATATTTAGATATACTCCCCTTATCAATATACTGTACAAAACTTGATGATCAGTGTGTTGCTCTTGTTCTTTTCTTACTGTTCTGTTCACTGCTCAATTCACTACTCACTTTGCTCGGTATACTCCCACTGTATACTACACTCTTGTTGTTTGATACTTTGAATACTATACACTCTCCCTTTTTGACAAACATCAAAATTCAATTACCATTTGGAGGTGGCAACTGGTCAAAAATGGATTTGTACTTTGTCTTGGCTTCAATGAGTCCGATAGAGAGTGCATCCTTTACACTGTCCATTAAATAATTATGCACTTGAATATTAGCCAATAATGATATTAAGCCATCTAAAGTGCTTCCCTCTTGTGTAGTAGAGAGGTATGTGGCTCAGTTGATCTATTCTTGGACGGATGAAAGATGAGGAAGAAATAATGTTTGAAGTGTCATTATGTCCATCCTAATCTTGTGTTCTTCATTCCTTAGTTCCAATTGTTGAGTCACGAGCTGTTGTAGCTTGGTATCAAAATTTTGAACTGAATTGGGCTCTGGGATCAACTTATTTGAGAGATCGGTGATCTCTTTCTCAATTGCTTCTGTTTTATTTTTAATATCCTTAATGAATAAAGAGAATGTACAGAGTTTCTGAAATAATGAAAGAATGTGCTTGAGTTGAGGGGACAACTCAGCAATAAATTTGACAAGTTTTACTTTGCCAACAACAATGGATTTCTGTACCTCTTCTATCATTTTAGCAGTGAGCTTCTTGTCTTTTAGCTTGCTCAAGTATTCAGATGCATCTACTCCAAATGTCTCTATCTGATTAAGGAGTTCATCCAGTTGAATATGGATGGCTGCATCGGTTGACACTGTAGTTGTAGGTAGCATATCTGATAATAGTGTCTTTACCTTCTAAAGTACTTTATTCTTCTTTTGTATGGCCATTTGTTTTTCTTGTTCGGCCTTTGCTTTGCATAGTTCAGCGAATTTAGTGAGTGCTTGCCCTTTTAATTTGGAGATGTCTACATTGGGAAACACTATTGGTTTTGACAAATCTATTTTGAAACTATGCTTTTTCATCTTCTTTTCTTTACCTTTGGCTGAGTGAACCAATATAATAGCTTGGGAGGCTTGATGACCCTCGGTAGGTTGCTCGGTAGAGACAACACTTTGGTCAGTTGCTTTATCCTCTGTAGTCTCCATTGGTGTCTCGGTACTGGGTGTCTCAGCTGCAACATTTTTAGTACTAGAAGGTTCTTGAGAGGTCTATTCTTGAGTTGTACCTTCTCCTGTTGTAGACTTGTGACCTTCGGTGCCTTGATCTGTATCCTGAGGGGCTTCGGTTGAGACAGGTTGATTGATTGGTGGATAAGGCTAAACTTGTTACAAAACTGATTCACTAGATACAAGATTTGCATATGCATTGCCTTCTATCATTTCTTGTTCAGGTGCCTCTGTATCCATGAGATCTTCATCTATTTTAATGGTGTTAGCAGGGTCTTGCTCAGTGACATCAAGATCTTGCTCGGTGACATCAATTATTTCAACTGTAGATTGTTCACCAGCATCCTTTCTTTGAAAGATTTCCTGTCATTGTTCTTTTGTTTCCTTCTCTACTTCAATATATAGGCCATTCATCAGTTTCAAGGCCTTTTGTTTGAATGTAAATTGTGTCTGGTTGTTTTTCAGATGTTCTTTTATTTCATCTACCGACATGTCAAGAAAGAGATGTACAAGACTTCTTTCTCTGATTTGTTTCTCCGAGTCTAGAGTATATTGCCACTTGTTATCAATATGTGCATATAATTATTTTGGAAGAGAATTACATACTTCCAATGGGACCACTTAGAATTTCAGAAGTGTGCAAATGACAGCTTCTTCAATTTATCTCTTTTCATCAGCAGATCTGGATTCATATTTAACATATCTAAATCCTCCAAATCCAATATATTCCTTCAGATTAGTACAAAAATTTTCAACACTATGTACATCTACCTTCTTGCTCTTGACAATCTGAAATTTGCTTGCATCTTCAGATTCGGTGTCACTAGACTCTTTTGACAAAATGAGTCTCCGGGTAGATTTCTTGTAAGTTTTTGTTACCTTAGGAGCAGCAATAGTCTTTTGTTTCTTACTCGGTGAAGCTGCAAATGCTCTTGTGTTGGGTCGCTTTGTTGGAGGAGTCGGTAGGGCCTTTGAAGTGTCCTGTTTCTTTCTTTTCAACATTTTTCCCTTAGGCAATTCAGTGCTTAGAGTGATAGCTACCTCTTGGGCTTCTGATTCCTCCTCAGTAATGGCTAGAGTGCCTTTGACAAGTGTGGAGGAAGAATCTTCTCAAAATTTCTCTGTTAATGCCTTTATCATTTTTGTTACCTTTCTTGTAGCTTTGGGTACTACAATGCTCATTTTTACTTTTTCTTTCACTTCTTCATAGGTTCCATACCTCAGCTCAGTAGCATGCCTTGTTAATGTTAGAAATGCATCGATTTGTTGTTGTGTGATGTCAAAATCAATCTTGTAACCCATAGGTGGCAAAGATTGAGTTCTCGGTTCCACAACATTCATGTAACAATAATCAGTGTCTACTTCAAAACATATCTCATCCTTGTATTTCTCCACTAGCTTGGGTGGAATCCGGTATCTATTATGCATTTTCTCTTGAAACTTGCTGAAGTAATCATCCATAATATCATTAAAATTATCACCTAGCTTCTTGATGAAGTCATTGATCTAATGGGCGATTGGTCGGTGTAGTTCCCAAAAAACTTTACCAACTGTTGGAAAGAACTTCTCAAAGTAGAAAAACATGCATACAAGTAGTGATCCAAACTTTAGTGTATTTGCCGAGTTGTTCTTCTTCAGCTTCCTGATGGTGTTCAGATTCTCAAACACGTTTTTCAGTAACACCTCACATAGATCAATTTTCATGCCTTTCTTCACAATTTTGTATGCTAAGTCTACTGCTACATAGGGTACACTGTTTTCCCTTGCTGATTGGAAGAAACAGTAACCAATTACTCTAATGGCAAATTTTAGTTCTGCATTAGTGACATTGTTTAATTTCAGTCCTTTGCATTCTAATTCTACTCCGGCCAAACTAATCAATTCCTTCTGTGATATTATTTTCTGGGCTCGGGCATGATCATAGATAGGGTAACCGGTGATCAAATGAATGATTTCCTTAGTGATCTTAAACGGTTGCTCTTCTAGCCACATGAAGTCATCATGAACTCTGCTTAGAAGAAACTTGACCCATTGGGGTTTGAACACATGGGGATAGGTTAGGGCTTCAGTCAATCCCTTGATCTTGATGTGCTCATACTTGCTGTCCATTTTACCATCGGTGCACAATTCATCATATGTGTCTTTGATTTCAACGTGATGAGCTCTTCTACACGGCATTTGGTGAAGAATCTCACATCCTCGACTAATAAAACTCAATCCGGGATGAGTGAAAATGTGGTTTTGTCATCTGGTTTAGATGCAACTTTAGGAGTTAAAGAGTATTTTAGTGAGGGCTTTTCAACATTCTTGACAACAATGGGATCTTGGATCTTAGGTGCCATTCTAGATTTCAGATAAAAATTAATAAAGGAACCTTAGGGTTTGAGGACTAACAAACGGTAGACGCTTCACACTTAACAGATAATAGCAAATTGATAAGATCGGTAAACCAGCTTAACAATGTGTTGAGATTGATGTAAATACCTTGAATTTTGCTTTGTAGGAGGTTTGATCACCTTGATTCGCTTTGCTCTGCTTTCTCAAAAACTTGGTGAGTGAAAATGACCGCATAAAATACTTTAAGTACACAATAAACCTTATCGGGTTCCATGCAGGTTAGGTCAAAAACATTAAATGCACTCAGTTCCACTTTACTTTCCCCTTTCTTTGGCTTTAACTGAGTAACCAAACTTCCTTCTTTTACTGACTTGACAAGCTTCTTGTATTCACCGACTTGACAGGTTTCCTGTAAAGTGCTCCAAAAGACTTTGATAGAATTTCAGACTTACTACTACATCTTAACTATGCAGATTTTGAGTTAAGTACATAATAAGGTAGGAACTATTAAGATTTAACCTTGAGAGAATGCAGTCCCTTCATACCTTTACCAATTAATTTGGAATAGGAGCACCTAACTCAGTAGGTAAGTTGCTTTCTTCATTTGACACAATTTCCTTCTTTTTCCTAATCATCTTTAATTTCTCTTTTATTTCCTCAGTGTCTTCTCTAGTTTGATCTCTACAATCTCCAACCAAGTGTCCAACTTTGTGACAATGAAAACATGCCATACTAGGATTTCTCCATGATCTTCAGTTGTTCATTCCAAACCTTATAAAACAGTTGGCACTTATATGTCCATATCTTCCACAACATTCACACCATGTCCTTGTATTGTAATCCCATGGTACTACAAAATATTGTTGGTAAGGATCTGTGCGAGTTCGGTAACCTATAGTATTTGCTCGGTGTGCAGACCACATGTAGTTCTTTTGCTTAAACCAACACTTCTCAGTACTATGTCCATATCTATTACAATTTTTACAAAACCCTTTGAATTTTGCCTTCTAATAATTGTTAACAGACTTTGTCCTACATTGGTTAGTGTTGGATTTTGCCAAGATCAAGAAGTCATTGAAATGGACAAGATAGAGACATAATATGGGACAAGAATAAACTGTATTCTCATCAATAGAAAATGATCAACAACTGTTACATACAATGTAGATGAGCCTGCTTATATAGGCAAGGCTAGGGATATGTATGAGCACACAAACATGACATGTGGCTCAATAAGAAACAAGGGTAGGTAGGAAATAGGTGTGGGTAGGTAGGAGAAATAATATAATATTCCACATGAGGTGGATCACCCACCGAAGGTGGAATTATCACTCCACAATAAGTGGATATGATAGTGTAATAACAAGATCAACACCATAAGAGGTGGAATTTCTCCTACACACACTATCCCAATGTGGCACAAACACCCAAGTGTCTCATATCCAAACTACTATGAAATGCATTATCCTAAGTAAACTTAAGTAAGTGTAATAATATCCATGATGAATAATTATTTACACCAACAATTAGATGTGTGACCATATTTATTGCAATTGTAACAATAACCATTGGACTTAGTGACATTTGGTTGCTTACCTTTTCTGATTTGACACATGTTGGCAGTATGACCTTGATTTCCATAGCAATTGAAAATAGGCTTCTTTCTTTTGATGTTCTTCTTGATTCTAGCTTGCTTTGATGATTCTCCTCTCTCGGTAGAGTCTTTTCCTTTGTAACCGAGTCCTGCATCTTTGTAGGGTCATCTTGTATTCAGTTGCTCATCCAACATCTTTGATGCTTCATAACTCTTCTTCAGTGTTTCTTTGGATTTCTTCTCTGTTTCAAGTTCATTGGTCAACCTTGATACTTCAAGTTTCAATGCTTGATTCTCATCATCTTTCAGATTTGCTTCATGATGTGCATAACCAAGTTGATCTGACAGATTTTGTTGAATCCCAGTCAACCTTCTGATTTCATCATTCTTATTAGATAATAAAGCTTCAAGTTGATGTTTCTCTCTTTCTAGATCTCTTACTTTATCCTCGGTTGTCCTCAATGCATCAAGATTTTCAGTCATCCGTGTGCTGAAATGTTCATGTTCTCTTTTCATTGCTTTTAGTTGATCAGCCAGTGCTTTGTTCTTTTCTTTCAATACTCCAATCATTTCTTCAGTCTCTTCAGACATACTATTATCAGATGATGTCTCAATTTGTTCCACTAACACTTGAGAGTCCTACAAATCATCAGACAATCTTCTTCTCACTTTCAGAAATTTTTGCATTTGCCTTTGCATGTCTGCAATCACTTGATTAGCATGATCCAGCTCTTCTTGCAGATATACAATCCTCCAAGATTGTTTGTAGTCTTCCATTGATAAGATCTTTCTCTTTAGGTAGTTAAACCCTTTTCCAAGATTCAATCTCTGATACCAATTGTTAGGCCCAATATGGAAAGCTAATGTACTGAGAGGGGAGGGGTGAATCAATACTTCAAATCCCTTTTATCAACAATATCTTTACTGTTATGTATAAACCAAAAACTGCTATAACATAACATAAAGCTAAAACAAATAAATAGCAATCATACATGATTCACTCCATAACACATATATTTTGGTTACGCAGAAACTCTTGGTTAGAGAGAAAAACTGTGGTGGGGATGGCACCCACAACTTCACTACTGCAATAATAAAGATTGCTCGGTTAGAGCTACATGTTTAGCTATTTCTGATAGCTTACCCTGTTAGGAGTATCAAGATCTATTAGATCTACCTTGCTAAAGGATTTTACAACACTTAATCTAAATGCTACACCTGGTTAGAGGCTTTATAATTTATAGACTTGATTAGAGTTTTTTACCCTGTTAAAGGCTTCTCTTACAACTTCAAAATTTTCAATAAAATCTTTACAACTATCGGCAACTTTACATCTGGAATGTTATAGCAGATTCTATGTGCTCAAAATAAGATTACCTTGCCTATAGCATACCTCGATAACCTATAAAGTAACTCGGTAAACCCTTCTATTTACTCTGTTCTTTGACTGTTCTCTGAAATCCTTCTCGGTGACCTCTATGTCTCTGTAACAGTCATAACACTTAGTGCTTTCTCATGATTCACATAAGTCTTGCTTCACACTTGTGTATATCCATATCTCACATCTTATATCCTTACTCCATGCTGTATAAATAGGTCCCTTATGTCGATGATTTGATTCATTGCTTCGATTTTACAAACATGATTTCTCGAATGAATAACCATGCAAAATACTTCATTGGTTATATGACCTCAAAATCATACAAAATCTTTAGGTGCAATTTCCAATGTGATAACGGTTCTATGTTCCTCGATCTTGTAACACGTTTTCATGTGTCCAGGTTCAATGAATCTGGTAACACATTTCACTTGGTGTATATCATCTCGGTGTATCATCTTTGGTGCTTGGTAGACATGCAATGATGCTCGGTGCATACTAGGCTCTGTGACTACTTTCTTCTATAACGGACTAGACTGTGCATACCGACTGAATATTTCGGTAGTAGTCACCGACTAGAGTATATAGAATGACTTTGGATATAAAACTAATGGCAATTTGATAAGTAGTAACAACTATCTCTCTTGTACAAAGATTATCACCCTCTCGGAGGTGAATTAGGTAGCTTCTATTTTAACTGGAGCTACTAAGGGATTCATTCGGCACGTCAGGGTATAATACTCAATTAAGAGGTCTCCCAGCCTTGAAAACCAAGGTTTGATATACCTAAAGGTACGGAGGAGAGCTATTCCCAAGCACTACCATTGACTTGATTTTCATCAAATCACGCTTATTTTATAGTGGGTTGGATTACTTGGCATTAGCCATTCCCACTTAGGTCGTTCCCCTCTCACCGGCTTTAATGGCTAATAGTTATTACTCCTCGGGAGGGCAGGCCTGGTAAAGAAATGCACTAATGAAGCAAAAGATGAGTCTAGCTTTCCGATCACCTAAGAAAGGTGAGAGCATACTCGCCTATCATCACAATCACATAAGACATGTTTGTTCATTTTCTTTAGCAAAATTGAAGTGTGCCTAGAAAAAATAATTGAATACACAAAGTTTAGTCAAATTTTTCGTAGGCAACCTGCAAAATAAATTCATTAGTAGTCTTGATTGTGTTTTTGTATTATGTCCTTGAAAAACATTTCTTTGACAAGTGTCCTGCAAAACTTGTTAGGTTGTCAAAATCTCATAAACCAGTCAGGGTTAGCATTAGAAAATTTCAGATTAAAACCAAAAAACCCTAACTTGCAGTTTATTAAAATTCATAGAAACAGAGACTCGTACGACATGATTTTCTAGTTAGTACAACACAACATGAGATTTCGCACGGGAACAAAAAGTGATTCATATGACACAGGATTCAATAACCAGAAATTCATACAAGATGAATTTAGCTCTCGTACAACAATGAAATTTAGTTCATATGACACATAATTTACTTAGTTAAAATTTCATACGACATCAATTTATACCTCGTACGAAAAGGGAATTATCTTGTACGATAGAGGATGAGGTTTCATCTGAGAAGAGAAAGGAATTCTTACGAGTTGGAAAATCAACTCGTATGACATTTTGATTCTATCCCGACAGAGATGGATGTTTGTCGAAGCTTGAGAGGTCGAAAATGATGATTTCTGCCCCACGATGGGTGCCAAAATGTCGTGTATCTGTGTGATGTACCTGTTATACCTGTTCCTACAAACACAAAACACTCAATAAATCATTACAAGCATGGCTAATGAATTTGAATCAAAGAAATATAAAACCACAGCTAATCGATCTATTGCCTCCTAGTAAATGCTAATATGAATTTTGCTCTTAGATCTTGTTATGCAAATTCCAGTGACTTGACTACACTTAGATGGACGATTTGAATAATGAAGATGCATGATCTAGCAAGAATAACATGATTAAGTTATATGAGTTCATGATTGATCTAGCATGATTAAGCTAAAATTGAGCATGATAACATTGCTAAAAATGATAAACTATAAGCTAGATGCCTATAGTAACAATGCATAAATGAAATAAAAAATGATATGAATTGGGACCCTTTGTGCTCCAAAATGGGGTCTATTTATAGGATTTCCAAGGCTAGGGGTGAGGTGGCAGGAATCAATGGTCAAGATTGATCTAAAGATATCAATGGTTAAATTGGAGGAGGTTGGCAAAGGGGGTTGGATTAAAGGGAACATCTATCATCTCTATGGTGACAAGTGTCAAGAGGCTTCTAGAAGAGGTTGGATGAAAGGGAACTTTTAGTGACAAGCATCACAAAGGTTCTAGAAGATGTTAGATGAAAGAGAACATGGGGGTAGTTAGAATGGGTTAGGTTTACGAAGGGTTGGGTTAAGTGGTTAAAAGTTAGGAGAATTTTAATTTATAAATTCAATTAATAGGAAAATGGCTAATTAATCTCAACAACTCATTGATTTGATTTGTTTTAATTAATTAGAGGATTGGAATAATGATGGATTATTGAAATGAACTTATTTAATAAATCCTTAGATTTATTAATAAGTAGATGAAAGGGGGTATTTAATCAAATTATTGATGAATTCAATTAAATTGGGGAGAGAGATTAATTAAATAATTGCTTATCCAATTAATTATCTTCAGACCATTTTTAGGTGTGTATATATATATATATATATGTCATCCCCTTTCTCTCTCGCTCTATCTTCATCTCAACCTCTATCTTCCTTTCTCCCCTATCTCTAGACATATCTCACTCTCTTTACCTATCCATATATGTCCCTCTCTCCCTCTCCCTTTCTTTCTTCCTAGACCTCTACTTCTATATCTCTTTGCCTTTTTATATCCCTTTCTATATATTTATCTCCTCCATCTTTACTTGTACCTCTCTCCTGTCTCCCTTTATTTCTTCCTCTCCTTCTCCATCTCCATTTCTATTTCCATATATATATATATATATATATATATATATATATATATATATATATATATATATATATATATATATATATATATATATATATATATATATATATATATATATATATATATATATATATATATATATATATCCATGTCTCACTATCTTTATCTATCCATCTCTCTCCCTCTCTCACTCTTGCAAACATAACATGAACCTGTTGGTAATGGATTTCAATTATCTTCTTTAATCAAAGGTTTTATTTCAATTATGTTTGGTCCCCTATAAATGAATACACAATTGATTTAAATCTATCACTTCCTCATTGGACCATTATTGCATAAACATCATCATTTTCTAACTTCCTACCAATTGACCTAATGTACTACATAAATGTATGGAAATAAAGACTAATTTTCTTCCTAATTTACCTTCGACAACTCTTCGGCCTACCAATTGCACACCAAGGTGCAATCGCTAGTTCAAATGCATTTGGACCACATGAAAAAAGGACTAATACAGAATACTTTCCAATAGACGTCTAATCATGTCATTTTCTAAGTATTTGACAGACGTCTAATCACGTCAATCTTGTGAGCCTTCTGGATGGATTACTCTGTTTCCTGTGGTCCAAATTCTTCAAACGTCATCGGCCCTATAATTCTGGCGGAAATGATGACGAAGTAGGGTGTAAAAATATATTTAGGTTCATCTAAAGATAAGTTTGTGGAAAAGATAAATAATTATTGTGTACTAAATTTTGTTATAAAAAATTGTAGTTGAACTTTTTTATAATAATATATTTAGATTTTACATAAATAATCATTGAAATAAAGAAATTTAATAAAAGTATTTATCTTTAAATTTAATGTTGATTTGATTATAGGATGTATCATCAATTAGTTTTTGTCTTGGCAATATTTTGGAATATGTTAGATAAATGACATTTCTTTGTCAAAATGAATGTATTTCACTTAAGTTCAATTGTATGGTCATAAAAATTCTCTCTATACCTATATATTTAAATCATGCCCACATGTTGAAACTCTAACACACAAAAATGATCTAGGAAGTTTTCCACTTCAAGTGCTTGTTTGCATTGATGTTTTGAATGAAAATAATTGTGTACAATGTTTAGAACTACAATAAAAGTTTTTTTATGTAAGAATCTTCTCCTTTGATGAAACTCTTAGATTTTGGTACAATTTTGGAACAATGATTGAATGTTCTCCTATTGATCATGCAACATGTCTAGGTAATATATATGCAAATATTGTCTTGATTCTATGTCCTAGCTCTTGAAATATGCAAAAGTGACTTCATGTTGTTTGTCATTAAAAAAATAAAAAATAAAAAGGATTTTACACAAAAGTTAATGCATTTGAGAAACCTTGGTCAAAGTGAGCTTACAACAAAGGTTTAAAGTATAATGTGTGTATTCTTCAATATTGCATTCACCTCCCCAACCCCTCACTCTACCCCCACTTAAGCTTGCATGTCAAATACTATGAAAATGCATGTCAATAAAAATTAACATGAAACTAAACATTTATACTCATATAAACAATAAAAATAAAGACAATAATTTTAGGCATTCTCCTTGTGGTGAGTGCTCTATTTGAAAAATTGTAAGCACATTCTTTTTAATGAATTTCATCTAAAAATAAATTTGAAATAACCATAATTAATCATTTTTTTTGTTTATAAACATGCTTAGGGAAGCATACCCTACTATATTGAAATTGCAATCTTTTTCACAAAATTAGATGCTCTAGAGGGTCATCCTATTATCTTGCCTAGGTAACATAAATTTGTACTGCTACAAAATATTGTAAATATAGCTACACTCGGTACTAAGTTGGGCAGCTAGGTCTAAGAAACATTCACCAAAGTTTGTACGGACTTTAAAGGTGAGAATAAATTATTAAGGTTTTTTGAAGGAAACAACCCCTATCATGTAGCACCAAATTTTCATGTTGTAATTGTTGTATCAGATCAAACTTTTAGCATGTTGGTATGAGAAATGGATATTCATTTTCAAGATTTGGCATATGAATTGTGAGTTAAATATATCCACGTACAAATCTAAAACCACTGAATTTTTATTTTTGAATGTAGCATTATTTTGTTGCAATATGATACTTCAAGATTTACATATAATGTAACATGAAAACTTGTATTTTTGTTTATTGCAATAAAGGTTGGAGGATGTATTTGTTACAACTAATCTCAAAGGTTTCATCATCTTGAGTTTTATTTTAGGCTAAATATTATATGGTTTAGGGTTTTAAATTAATCTTGATTAAGCTTGTTATCTCTAAATATGCATTTACACACTGAGCACAAATATAATTCTCATGATTAAACACTATAAACAAATAGAGATTTTTAGACTAGCAAGTTAATGTTCTTTATCAATGAATGAGTACTAGTTGTTTGACATAATTCGTTTGTATCTAAGTGGGTGAATGAAGTGCAAAATAATCTAGTGGTAAGTAGGGTACGACCTTACGTTGACATTAATTTCCTACCTTGACCTATTGCAAAAAGTCAAAAAGTAATTTTCAGATTTAAACATGGTATTCAATGATAGATTTGGTTAGGTTGAAGTAGGGGAAGAGCACCAGTAGGTGTCATAGCTAACTTTGTGCACCCATAGATCCTAAATGGTACATTGGATTTTGATTTTTTTTTGAGTTGTTTTCGTATGCGACTTAACTGATTATAGCTATTGATTTGGCTTTGGGGTAGTAACGATGCACATTGTGAAATCCGTTATGCACACAAAGGTGAAAAAGTACACATTTCAAGGTGTCACCTGATACCTAGCTCAAGATGTTCCAGTAACCGTCAACTCAAAATCTATAGTACTTGTTGACAAATTTCCCAATAGTGGTGCACAAATGTTCCAATAGTGGTGCACAAATGGGCCAATTATGAACAAAAAATTACAAAAATGATCAGCTATTGGTACAAAACAAATTTATTAATGGTGTTTTCACTATGACAACTACTGGGGGGTCAACATGACAATAAGGTGACGATTATTGGAACTATGTTATCTATTGGTGCTCTTCCCCTACTTTATGAGACTAGTAGAAAACTTAGTTTAGAATTAAAAGCAACAAAAAATATTCTCATCGCTTTGATCTAATTAGATGGATGTTTGACAATTATGGAGAAATCACCTCATAATTTGTTGCAGATTTCTTTTGCTCTTGTAGTGACTACTTTGAGTCAACATGGGTGGTTGAGGCATTTAGATAATGAGATAAGGCTATTGATTACTACCTGTTTGATGCAGATCACAATAATCTTAGCATCACAAGAAACCTATGAAGATGACACATTGAAGGAGGTACTTTAGCTAATCATTGATAGATTTGAGGATATTAGGGACATCATAAGTCATCGTGTTTCGAAAAGGGCTACCATACTAAAAACATTTTCTTGAATCAGATTGAGTAACCTTATACTAGACTTGGAATTGCATGATTTAATACATATCTAGTTTCAAGATTTCTTGGTCACAATAAGGAAAAAACACAATAAATATTTTATTGAAGCCATGAAGACAATTATGGTTATGTCATTTAATGAGACTAATACTATTTTCCAGCCACTTATGCCTATGTTGTTAGCTATTTCAAGGCAAGAACAAGATGTTTCTAAATTGGCTTATGAGTTGGTTAACAAGGTGTTAAAACAATGTGAGAGAAAGATGGAAAACTTCTTTGAAGTTGAGGAGTCTAATGCAACAAGAATTGATGGAGATATTAACATGGAGCATGAAGACCTTCAAGATGACTCTTTGGTTATGTTTGTAGCTGCTAAAAATGAGGAATTGTACAATTGAAGTGTCATAACAACAACATTTGATCTAATTTTAAATTTATCTAGTGATGCTATTGAGACTAAGGAGTTATATGATGTGTCTTGTGATGATCTTCCTAGTATCCTTATTCATGAAAGGCATGGTGAAAATGAATTTTTGGATGAAGTGCCATAAAGAGTACAAATGTAATGATGACTCCCAATTATCTTTAGATGATGGGCATGTTGAGAACATGTATGATGATGTCACATCTCAATTTTTGTTACCTTTATTTTTCTTATATATTTAATGAGACTATTGGACATCATCTTATGTGTTTGATTAAGTGGTTATTTATATGTGTGTGATTGGTAAATTAGATGGTTAATTTTAAATGCATCGAAATAAAATTGAAATGGAAATGATGTTAATTAGCATATTATGATTATGAGTTTAATCTTGCATATTCTTTGACTATGATTTATGGTATCGACCTACTGATGTGAATCTGAGTGCAAGTGAGTGCAGATACTATCGAAGATGAGAACTTGGCTGAGGCAGAGGTGTCCTAGCCATTTGGCAATAATGTACATGATGGAACCCAATGTTTATGGACACACTCACGTAGGATATTCATACCACATTCATGATGTTTGTGCATTTTACATTTCACGGGTTACATAGATGATTGAACATGATGTACAATGGTGTTATAGATAAGTACTTTCTTATTGCATGATGGCTTGAAAATAAGATGTTACAAAAATAAAAATCACCTCTTTTAGTTGCTTTCTTATAATTACGTAAATAGCTTATTTTGAAAAATAAGATTTATTTATATTTATTTATCAAAATAATCATTTTTTTTAAACATATATATTATTTTATTTATAATATTATTAAATAGTTACATTTTAAATACACATATTATTTTAATTTTGAATTAACACACACACATGCATATACATATACTCTCTCTCTCTCCCTCTCTCTCTCTCTATATATATATACACACACACAAACATATAGATATATATATATATACACACACACACAAACATATAGATAAATATATACATACATATATATTTATACATACATATACATATATACATACATACATATATACATACATAACATATGCATACATACATATACATATATACATACATCTACATATATATACATATATGTATATGTATATGTATATGTATATGTATGTATATGCATACATATATATACATATACATATATATGTATATGTATATACATATATATGTATATGTATATAAATATATATATATATATATGATATACATATATATATATACATATATATACATACATACATAAATATATATACATACATATATGTGTGTGTGTGTGTGTGTGTGTGTGTGTGTGTGTGTGTGTGTGTGTGTGTGTGTGTGTGTGTGTGTGTGTGTGTGTGTGTGTGTGTGTGTGTGTGTAGTTAGGCCCAATATGGAAAGCTAATGTACTGAGAGGGGAGGGGTGAATCAGTACTTCAAAACTTTTCTTCAACAATAACTTTACTATTAAGCATAAACTGAATATAGCTGAAACATAATATAATGCTAAAACAAATAAATAACAATCGTACATGATTCACTCCATAACACATATATTTTGGTTACGCAAAAACTCTTGGTTAGAGAGAAAAACTACGGTGGGGATGGCACCCACAACTTCACTACTGCAATAATAAAGGTTGCTCAGTTAGAGCTACATGTTTAGCTATCTCTGATAGCTTACCCTGTTAGGAGTATCAAGATCTTTAGATCTACCTTGCTAAAATATTTTACAACACTTATACTAAATGCTGCACCTGGTTAAAGGCTTTACAATTTATAAACTTTGTTAGAGTCTTTTACCCTGTTAAAGGTTTCTCTTACAACACAAAATATTACAATCAAAATCTTACAAAATATCTACAACTTCACATCTGAAATGTTGTAGTAGATTCTATGTGCTCAAAATGAAATTACCTTGCTTATAGCATACCTCAGTAACCCATTAATTAACTCAGTAAACCTCTCTGTTTACTCTATTCCTTGGCTGTTCTCTAAAATCCTTCTCGGTGACCTCTATGTATCTCTGTCAATCATAATAGTCATAACACTCAGTGATTTCTCATGATTTTTCTTTTCTCATATGTCTTGCTTCACACACACATTTGATACTCATTTCATGTTGTATAAATAGATCTGTTATGATGGCGATTTGTTCATGCTTCGATCTTACAAACATGATTCATTAAATGAATAACCCTAGAACTTATTTCATTGCATAGAAGTCCTCAAAATCATACACAATCTTAAGGTGCAATTTCCCATGTGATAATGATTTCTTGTTCCTTGATCTTTGTAACACGTTTCCATATGTGTCTAGGTTCAATGAATCTGGTAACACGTTTCACTTGGTGTGTATCAACTCAGTATACCATCTTTGCTACTCGGTAGTCATAGAACGTTACTCAGTAGATAGCTCAATGTATACTAGGCTCTGTGACTTCTTCTGTAATCGACTGCTCTGTGCTTACCGATTGAATATTTCGGTAGTGTTAATCGACTAGAGTATATAGAATGACTTTGGATATAAAACTAATGACAAGTTAGTAAATAGTAACAATCTCCCCTTTTGATATTAGTTTTGAAATTTTTGACAAAACTCCTTTCAAATTCATAACTCAAGAATCTATATACTTACAAAATTTTGACTAAACTGACAGTATATACAATTGTCAATAAATAGTATACTCAGATATACTCCTCTTATCAATATACTGTACATAATTCTGATTATGCATGCGCTATGATCAATATTTTGTATTCACTGCTCGGTGATCACTGCTCACCCTATCAAAATTATCTATATACTTGAATGTGCTGAACTGCTTGGTATACACCTCTTCTATACACTATACTCCCCCTTTTTTACAAACATCAAAACTAGTTACCATTTGGTGGAGGCAACTAGTCAAAAATGGATTTATACTTGGTTCTTGCATCGGTGAGAGCAGCAGAGAGTGCATCCTTGACATTATCCATGATTGAATTCTGAGCTTTAATGTTAGCTAATAGTGAAATCAAACCATCTAAAGTGCTTCCCTCTGGCTGAGTGGATAAGGAGGTAGCATTGTTGATCTATTCTTGGACAGAGGACAAGTGTGGAATGAATAAGGTTTGAAGAGTCATAATTTCCATCCTTATTTTGTGCGCTTTATTCCTCAGTTCCAATTGTTGAGCCACGACCTTTTGTAACTTGGTATAGAAATTCTGAATAGAATTTGGCTCAGTGGTCAATTTGTTGGAGAGATCAATGATCTCTTTCTCAATCACTTCTATTTTATTCTTGATATCTTTAATGAATAAAGAAAATGTACA
Source organism: Cryptomeria japonica (assembly GCF_030272615.1). Taxonomy (NCBI): domain Eukaryota; kingdom Viridiplantae; phylum Streptophyta; class Pinopsida; order Cupressales; family Cupressaceae; genus Cryptomeria; species Cryptomeria japonica. The sequence goes on from NC_081414.1 coordinate 882,402,454, forward strand.
GAGTTTCTGAAATAAATAAGGAATGTGCTTGAGTTGAGGGGATAACTCAACAATGAGTCTGGTTAGCTTAACTTTACCGATAGCAATGGCTTTTTGTACCTCTTCAATCATTTTTGCAGTGAGCTCTTTGTCCTTCAATTTGCTTAGGTATTCAGATGCATCTACTCCAGATGTCTCGATCTTATTGAGGAGTTCATCCAGTTGAATATGGATGGCTACATCTTTTGTCACTGTAGCTTCAGGTAGCATGCCTGATAATAATGCTTTAACCTTATGAAGTGCTTTATTTTTCTTTTGTATAGCCATTTGTTTCTCTTGTTCTACTTTGGCTTTGCATAGTTCACCGAATTCAATAAGTGCTTGCCCTTTTAATTTGGATATTTCTATATCCAGCAACACAATTGGTTTTGACAAATCTAACTTGAAACTATGCTTTTTCATTTTCTTTTCCTTAGAGGATGAGGCTTTCATCGATTGAACTAGTACAATGGCTTGGGAGGCTTGTTCACCCTCGGTAGGTTGCTCGGTAGAAGCAACACTTTTGTTGGTTTCTTTAGCCTCAGATGTAGCCTTCGATGATTCCATGCTTGGAGTCTCGGTGGCAACAATTTTAGTGCTTGTTGGGGCTTGAGAAGTCTATTACCCAATGTTCTGAGAAGTAGCTTCTCCTTTGGTAGACTGTTGACCCTCGTTACCTTGTTCAGTGTCCTGAGGTGTCTCGGTTGAAACATGTTGACTTACTGGAGGATAGGGCTAGACTTGTTCCAAAACTGACTTACTTGATACTAGTTTGGCATAAGCATTCCCTTCTATCATTTCCTGTTCCTATACCTCGGTAGCCATGATATCCTCATCAAGTTGTATAGTACCAATAGGATCTTGCTCAGTGATATCCAGTATTTCAACTTCACCTTGCTCATCAACACTCTTGATTCGAAAGATTTGTTGCCATTGTTCTTTAGTCTCCTTCTCTACTTCAATATAAAGGCCATTCATTAGTTTCAAGGCTCTTTTCTTGACTAATAAGTTTGACTGGTAGTTTTTCAGATGTTCACTTATCTCATCTACCGACATGTCTGGAAAAAGATGTACCAGACTTCTTTCTCTTATCTATTTTTCTGAGTCCATGGTATATTTCCACCTATTATCAATATGCAAATATAATTCTTTTGGAAGAGAATTAGATACTTCCAATGAGACCAATCAGAATTTCAGAAGAGTGAAAATTATAGCTTCTTCTATTTGTCTCTTTTCTGCATCAGATCTGGATTCATATTTTACATATCTAAGTGCTCCAAATCCACCATATTGTTTCAGATTAGCACAAAAATTATCAACACTATGTACATCTTTCTTTTTACTTTTAACAATCTAAAATTTAGTAGCATCTTCAGATTCGGTGTCACTGGACTCTTTATTCAAAATGAGTCTCTGAGTAGATTTCTTATAGGTTTTTGTTACCTTTGGAACTGCAACATTTTTCTGCTTCTTGCTTGGTGACACTGTAGATGATCTAGTATTAGGTAGCTTTACTGAAGGAGTCGGTGATATCTGTGATGTATCCTGTTTCTTTCTTTTCAAAATTTTCCCTTTTGGCAACTCGGTGCTTAATGTAATAGCTGCTTCTTGGGCTTCTGATTCTTCCTCGGTGATGACTCATATGCTCTTGACAAGAGTGGAGGAAGAACCTTCTCCAAATTTCTCTGTTAATGCTTTAATCATTTTTGTTGCTTTCCTTGTAGCCTTAGGTACTACAATGCTCATCTTAACCTTTTCTTTGACCTCTTCATATGTACCATATCTGAGCTCGGTAGCATGCCTTGGCAGTGCAATATAGGCATCTATCTATTGTTGTGTAATGTCAAAGTCAATTTCATAACCCATAGGTGGCAAAGATTGAGTTCTTGGTTCTACCGCATTGACATAGCAGTAGTCAGTGTCCACTTCAAAACATATATCTTCCTTGTATTTCTCCACTAATTGGGGTGGTATCCTGTACCTGTTATGCATCTTGTCCTGAAACTTGCTAAAGTAATCATCCATAATATCATTGAAATTATCACCTAGCCATTTGATGAAGTCATTGGTTTGATGGGTGATTGGTCGGTGTAGCTCCCAAACTACTTTACCGACTGATGGAAAGATTTTCTCAAAATAGAAAAATATGCATACCAAAAGTGATCCAAACTTCAGTGTGTTTGCTGAGTTGTTCTTCTTTGGCTTCCTTATGGTGTTGAGATTTTCAAATTGATTTTTCAACAACACTTCACAAAGATCAATCTTCATTCCCTTCTTTACAATTTTATATGCTAACTCAACAGCAGCAGAGGGTACACTGTTTTCCCTTGCCGATTGAAAGAAACAATAACCTATGACTCTAATTGCAAACTTCAGCTCAGCATCTGTGACATTGTTCAGTTTCAGACCTCTGTAATAAGATTCAACTCCGGTTAAAGTGATCAATTCCTTCTGTGGAATCAAATTCTGAGCTCGCGCATGGTCAAAAATAGGGTAACCGATGATCAAGTGGATGATTTCCTTAGTGATCTTGAATGGTTGATCCTCCAACCACATGAAATCATCATGAACCCTACTCAGAACAAACTTGACCCATTGGGGTTTGAAGACATGGGGATAGGTTAGGGCTTCAGTCAATCCCTTGACTTTAATATGTTCAAACTTGCTGTCTAGTTTTCCATCGGTACACAGCTCATCATAAGTGTCCTTGATCTCAACATGACCCAGTTCCTCAACATGACACTTAGTGAAGAATTTGACATCCTCCACTAGTAAAACCCTAACTGGAATGAGTGAAAATGTAGTTTTATCATCCGGTTCAGATGCTACTTTGGGAGGTAGTGAGTATTTTAGTGAGAGCTTCTCAATATTCTCAACAACAACGGGTTCTTGAATCTTAGGCGCCATTTCAAACTTTGAATGATCACTAACAAAGGAACCTTAGGGTTTGAAAACTTTTAACCAGTAGATGCTTTCCACTTAGTAAATATAAAACAGATATTCACAACTGATATTGCCCGGTTAACTAGCTCTTAAAAATGCTTGAGATCGATGTGTAAATACCTTGAAATTCACTTGAGAGGTGTTTGATTTCCTTTGAATCAATTAGCTCTACTTTCTGAAAACTTGGTAAGTGTAAAATGACCGCATAAAAGATTTTAAGTACACATTTTACCTTATCAAGCTCCGTGCAGGTTAGGTCAAAAACATTAAATGCATTCGGTTCCACTAAACCGATTTACCTTCCTTTTTATGCTTTTACCGAGTAGCCAGGCTTCCTGCATTTACCGACTTGATAGACTTCCTGCTTTTACAGACTTGACTAGTGCTCCAAAGGACTTGATAAAATTTCAAACTTGCTAATGCATCTTAGCTATGCAGATTTTGGATTAAGTACATGATAAAATAGGAACTATTAAGATTTAACCTTGAGAGAATGAAGTCCTTTCATACCTTTACCGATTAATTTGGAATAGATGCACCTAACTCGGTAGGTAAGGTACTTTCTTTATTTGACACAATTTACTTCTTTTTCCGAATTGTCTATAATTTGCTTTTTATTCCTTCAATATCTCCTCTAGGTTGATCTCTGCAATCTCTAGCCAAGTGTCCAACTTTGTGATAATGAAAACATGCCATACCAGGATTTCTCCATGATCTTCGGTTGTTCATTCCAAACCTTATAAAGAAGTTGGCAATTATATGTCCATATCTTCCACAACATTCACACCATATCCTTGTATTATAATCCCATGGTATTGCAATATACTGTTGGTTAAGATCTGTGTGAGTTTGGTAGCCTCTAGTATTTGCTCGGTGTGCAGGCCACATATAGTTCTTCTTCTTAAACCAACACTTCTCAGTGTTCTGTCCATATCTTTTGTAGTTTTTACAAAATCCTTTGAATTTTGCCTTCTGATAATTGCTAGTAGACTTTGTCCTACATTGGTTAGATGTGTGACCATATTTATTCAAATTGTAACAATAACCATTAGACCTAGTGACATTTGGTTGCTTACCTTTTCTGATTTGGCACATGTTGGCAGTATGTCCTTGTTTTCCACAGTAGTTGCAAATAGGCTTCTTTCCTTTGATGTTCTTCTTGTTTCCAGCTTGCTTTGATGATTCTCCTCTCTCGGTAGTGTGAATTCCCTTCTCGATAGAGTCTTTTCCTTTGTAACCGAGTCTTGCAACTTTGTTGGGTCTTTTTGTATTCAGTTGCTCATCCAACATCTTTGATGCTTCATAACTCTTCTTTAGTGTTTCTTTGGATTTCTTCTCTGTTTCAAGTTCATCAGTCAACCTTGATACTTCAAGTTTCAATGCCTAATTCTCATTATCTTTCAAATTTACTTCATGATGTGCATAACCCAATTGATCTGACAGATTTTGTTGAATTCCAGTCAACCTTGTGATTTCATCATTCCTTTCAGATACTAATGCTTCAAGCTGTTGTTTTTCTCTTTCTAGATCTCTTAATTTATCCTCGGCTGTCCTCAATGCATCAAGATTTTGAGTCATCTGAGTGCTGAAATGTTCATGTTCTCTTTTCATTATTTTTAGTTGACCAGTCAGTGCTTTATTCTTTTCTTTCATTTCTCCAATCATTTCTTCAGTCTCTTCAGATATACTGTTCTTAGATGATGTCTCAATTTGTTCCACCAACTCTTGAGAGTCCTGCAAATCATCAGGCAATCTTCTTCTAACTTTCAGAGATTTTTGCATTTGTTTCTGCATGTCAGCAATCACTTGATTAGCATGATCCAATTCATTTTGAAGATTCATAATTCTCCGAGATTGTTTGTATCCTTCCATTGATAAGATCTTTCTCTTTAGGCAGTTAAACCCTTTTCCAAGATTCAAGCTCTGATACCAATTGTTAGGCCCAATATGGAAAGCTAATGTACTGAGAGGGGAGGGGTGAATCAGTACTTCAAAACTTTTCTTCAACAATAACTTTACTGTTAAGCATAAACTGAATATAGCTGAAACATAATATAATGCTAAAACAAATAAATAACAATCATACATGATTCACTCCATAGCACATATATTTTGGTTATGTAGAAACTCTTGGTTAGAGAGAAAAACTATGGTGGGGATGGCACCCACAACTTCACTACTGCAATAATAAAGGTTGCTCAGTTAGAGATACATGTTTAGCTATTTCTGATAGCTTACCCTATTAGGTGTATCAAGACCTTTAGATCTACCTTGCTAAAGGATTTTACAACACTTATACTAAATGCTGCACCTGGTTAAAGGCTTTACAATTTATAGACTTTGTTAGAGTCTTTTACCCTATTAAAGTTTTCTCTTACAACACAAAATATTACAATCAAAATCTTACAAAATATCTACAACTTCACATCTAAAATGTTGTAGCAGATTGTAAGTGCTCAAAATGAAATTACCTTGCTTATAGCATACCATGGTAACCCAGTAATTAACTCGGTAAACCTCTCTGTTTACTCTTTTCCTTGACTATTCTCTGAAATCCTTCTCGGTGACCTCTATGTATCTCTGTCAATCGTAATAGTCATAACACTCAGTGCTTTCTCATGATTTTTCTTTTCTCATATGTCTTGTTTCACACACACATTTGATCCTCATTTCATGCTGTATAAATAGATCTCTTATGATGGTGATCTATTCATGCTTCGATCTTACAAACATGATTCATTAAATGAATAACCCTAGAACTTATTTCATTGGATAGAAGTCCTCAAAATCATACACAATCTTAAGGTGCAATTTCCTATGTGATAACGATTTCTTGTTCCTCGATCTTTGTAACACATTTCCATATGTATTTAGGTTCAATGAATCTGGTAACACATTTCACTTGGTGTGTATCAACTCGGTATACCATCTTTGTTGCTCAATAGTCATAGAACGTTACTTGGTAGACAGCTCGGTGTATACTAAGCTCTATGACTTCTTTCTTCTGTAACTGATTGCTTTGTGCTTACTGACTGAATATTTTAGTAGTGTTAACCAACTAGAGTATATAGGATGACTTTGGATATAAAACTAATGACAACTTAGTAAATAGTAACATATATACATGCATACATATATATATATATATACATATACATGCATATGTATACATATACATGCATATATATATACATATGTATATATATATATATGTATATATATATATATATACATATGTATATATATATGCATGTATATGTATATATATATAGATAGATAGATATATGTATGTATATATATGTATGTATATATATAGATAGATATATATGTATGTATATATATGTATGCATATATATATGCATGTGTATATGTATGTTATATGTTTTATATATATATATATATATATATATATATATATATATATATATATATATATATATATATATATATATATATATATATATATATATATATATATATATATATATATATATATATATATATATATATATATATATATATATATAACATACATATACATACATATACATACATATATATGTATGTATATATATATATATACATATATATATGCATGTATATGTATATATATATGCATGTATATGTATATAAATATGTATGTATATATATATATATGTATATGTATATGCATATATGTATATATATATGTATATATTTATATGTTGTATACATATACATGTATACATATATATACATACATATATATATGTATATCTATGTGTGTGTGTGTAGGGTGGCTGCAAGAAGTTGAGTCCCACTTTTGGGCAAAAAGTGGAAGTGTTTTTTCTGTTTTTCAAATTTTCTATCAATTGATGTTAAAATTTGAGGCACTTACAGATTGAATCTCAAAAAACTTTAGTAATTAAAAATGTAGTGTTCGGAGTCTATTTTTCAAATATGTAATTGATGCTTTGCAAAAAGGATGTTAGGATGACAAACACAAACACACAAGAAACAATCCAAATGTTAGTGTTAGAAATCATGAATCAAAAACTATCCTAAGCAAGCATATCAAGAGAGACAGAAAACACAAAATAGAAAGCTTAACCAAACTAAGAAATGCAAAAAAACATATCAAAATGCCCTCCACCATGTTTGTAGCTACTCCTCCCTTGTTCCTCTCCTCCCCAAGTTCCAAATTAGTGTAGCTCTCAGTATCTTTTTGCACTATTTTGGATGTCTTATAGAGATTCAAGATTGCAGAGTGAAAACTTATGAGAATGTAAATGTCAAAAAGCTAAGATGAGATGTTATATAATTATCTAATATTAATTTTAGCCAAAAAAGACAAATGTAGATTATTATGCTAAAATGCTCTCTAGAATTCACTATAACTTAGATGCATACAAGATTTGAGGATTTGGATTATGAAGAAATGAGCTTTATTTATAGGTAAAATGGAGTAATGGATGGTTGAGATCGAGTAATCTCAACAAGGGCCACGATCCATGGGTTTATGATCCATGTGGGGGCTTTCAATCCAATTCCAAGATGACAAATGTCAACAAGAGTTGAGTTGAGAGGAGAGGGAATAAGCATTAAATGCTTGACATGACTTGAAGGTTAACTTCGGAGGTAAGGTTAATGTTGAGTTGAATGAATAAAACCATTATTACATAAATCCAATGGATAAACTCTTGTGCAAGTGTTAGTGAGGATAACCATGGTCAAAGCAATAAATGCCCGAAGAGACCCATGAGTCAAATGAGGTTTGAGTTAGAGGTAAAGTCTCTAACCATGGGGGCAAGTGGATTTAACCATAAATGGTTATGTAAGAGTCGTTAATGGTCATGTAAAAGCCATTAGTGGTTTGGAAGACTTTAAGGGTTAGCTTTTTGAACACATAAAGCATTAAATGCTTTTCAAAGACTTTGAAGGCTTTGAGAAGTGACTTCAAGTTGCTTAGGAATGTGACAATATTTAGCAAATGGGATTAGGCTAATTAGGAATGGTTTAGAAGAGTCTAGAAGGGGATTTAGGATTGCAAGTGGGTTTGGTGGGTGAGGGAAAATAAGATTTTAATTATTATAAATTTAATTTATTTCAATTGTGGTTGCAACTTGCATTTGTAGGAGAATGCAAGTGGGGCGGAGTTTAGGGATTTAAATAAATGTTTTAATTATTTATTTAAAAGAGGAAAGGGGATAAATTAAATAAATAGGATTTATTCATTTAATTGATTGTGAATTTGGTTTAATGAATTAATTTAAATAAATTGAATAATTTATTTAATTAATAGAAGAATGTTTTGAGGATGAATTGTTGGCTAGTGGATTTAATAATCAAATAAATAGTAAATATCCATTTAACTAAGTGGATGGATTTATGTGACTATATTTGCCCCTGTTTGAGATGGTTCAGTTTATCGCATCATTTCAAAGAAGGAAAAATAAGCGTGAAGAAATATGCCCCATAAATTTTAATTTAGTGGGTGGTATGCCCCCTCAAGAGATGGGCCAATTTTTTTTGAAAAATCAGGCGATCTCTTGAAAAAGATCGAGAATTGGCGGCGAGGTAGAAGAGAAGAAAATAACAATAACGGTGGAAGAATAGAAGAAATTGGAGTAAAAATAGAGGAATGAGAGACGTTTGAAGTTCACGAGGACCATGATAATGAGTGAGGTAAAATTAGGGTTAGGGCTAAGGGTATATATGGGGGTGAAGGAGTAAAAATAGGGCCATTTGCATCCATCTCCATAGCAATTTAGAGCTCTGATAGTGACTTTTGGTGAAAGAGTGAGTAGCAGTCAGCATGCTGGCACCTATAGCAGATCATCGGCTAGAGCGGATCTGTTGATTCCAGTAGCTAGATGACTACGGAACAACAGTACACAAATTTGAATTTTTGTTTTTAATGCATTTTTTATATGTTTTGCAAGCGTCCAAGTCAAATCAAGACAATAGTGCTAAACCTGTGTTTTAGCGCTCTTGTCACCTAGAATAGAGCTTTTGTGCCACTATAGCACTATTGTGTAGTGCTTTTAGCGCTATCAGTTGTTGTAGCATAGTCATGTAGTAGTATGAGCGCTAATGTATTGTTAGTGTGAGTGAGTCAATGTTGTAGCACTATCACCATGTAATGGTGCGTTTGTGTAGGTCATTTAGCACTTGTGTTGTTTTAGCGTGATTATCAGTAGGATAGCACTATTATCTGAAAAATAGATGTCCCAGTGTTAGGAAAATGATCTCCTAATGCCTGTGTTAGGTGGATGGCTAGATGAGTTGTTTTGAATCATAGCAGCCCCATTGGGACTAGGTCATTATGATAAATGCCTATTGTAGTCTAGGTTTGCCATGATCGCTTAGCTATTGAGACCCGAAGATACTTGATCAAATTATCTATTGATAGTCTAGGTTTAAACTTAAGAAAGTTTGAAACAAAATAATTGATGATGATGTTGATGTGTGTATGTGTAGGAGGATCTTCCTATTTTGTAGATGCGGGAGCAACATCCGGCCACGCAACAGTTGCGAGAGCAGTTGACTGAGGTGGAGATTGATTGTGTCATAGTGACTGGTTTATATGAAATGATGTATATGCCCGTGATTCAGATGAATCACGGACTAGTGATGACATTAGTTGAGCGGTGGCACAGTGAGACCTACATGTTCCATCTGGCAATGGGAGAGATGACCATTACACTAGAGGATGTGTGGTGGATATTGCACATCCCTATCCAAGGGGAGATGGTGATGTATGACTAAGGTTTAGGGATAGTAGTTGTACAACGGATGTTTGCAGAGGATGTCTATATTCATGATGGCTTGATTGCATGGGAGGAGATAGCGAAATTATATGAGCCATTACCAGCTGTATTATCAGGAATTATTGGGGGTTTGCTTTGCCTCGATCGATGATCGCATGGAATGGCCATGGGTTGGGGCTAGATTATTGAGCGCATGGTGATGGATGGGACCCATTATGCATGGGGACCATGCGTGCTATGACACTTATAAAGGGGGTTGCATGAGGTGGTATACCGAGATACAAGTTCTCTAGGGATCGACATTACTTTGCTACACATCTGGGCATGGGAGCACCTTCTAGTTACATAGTCAGTGTGCCTGAGATTTAGGGTGGAAGATCAGCCCTATTTGTACATGTATGTAGGTATGATGAGCTAGCTACACTTGGGGAAGTTGGAGTGGTGGCGGCGGGCATTGGATGATTTAGATGTAGTGATATGGAGGCCATATATTAAGTGTGAGCCTTGGGAGGATGATGCAGAGGCTTTGCTGTATGTATTTATGAAATGGTTTTTGATTGGTAGGACATCCTACAATGTAGACAGATAGGTACCAAGTAGAGTGATGAGACAGTTTGGTCGGAGGCAGGGGTTGCTGAGGGGATCAGGGGAGTATGCATGGGCGGTGTGAGAGAGATTCCAGTGGGGGCCAGTGTTACCATATGATTAGGCTTTAGCTGAGTTTTGGACCCTACAAGTGAGACCATTTCACATAAGGCTAAGGATTGTGAATGCAGGGGTGACAGAGGAGTATACGTAGTATCGTACCACACATCCTATTCCACGCATTTCAGATCCAGTTGAGCCAGTACCATCATTTGAAGATAATAGGAGATAGTGACAGAGGAGAGGAGGCAAAGGAGTAGGAGGAGGTAGAGGTGATGAAGGAGGAGGAGATGGAGGTGATGGAGGTGGGGGAGATGGTGGAGGGGGAGGTTATGGTGGAGCAGGAGGAGATGGAGGTGGTGGAGGTGGTGGATTTGGAGGTGGTGGAGGAGGACGATTGTAGAGGAGATGGAGAGGAGGGCAGCCATTACAATTGTCACAGGGTCCTTTGATTCAGGGAGTAGCCACAGTAGGAGGCAGGGATATTGGGGAGGGAGAGGTGCCTATGGAGATAGGAGAGGGAGCTATAGGTGGAGGAGAGGATCCTATGGTGATGGGAGGAGGAGATTTGTGGGAGCATATGATAGTATATTTGTAGACTTGACTTACAATAGCCGAGCCATGGGTGGAGGATAGTGAGGTAGAGATTGTAGCTAGAGATGTTCAGCTATTTGCATGGGAGTCAGAGTTGACAATAGTGAGGCGAGAGTGGGATGATGTTGTTGATAGGGTGATGTAGCTATAGGAGAGATTTTGTGTCTCAAAGGGAGTATAGGGACAGGGTTCGATGATTGATTCATTGGTGAGGGAGTTACGACAGGTAGGTGGAGAGGTTGACTATTGGCAAGGTTTATATGAGCACGCGATGCCATCCAATGAGCGGGCACTGAGTTATTTGCAGATGCATTGGGCGAGATCAGAGTAGTCTCTGAGAATGTAGAGTAGTGGTGGTGTTACAGGCCCTCCATAGCGAGATAGTGCAGGGGAAGTAGGGGGTAGTGGTGGAGCAGGGGGTGGTGGTGGTGCAGCATTGGGCCAAAGTGCCATTTGAGAGAGATTTATGTACTTGTGACATTTGTTATTTTGGATTGTGACTTGGATGGCTCTTGGTAGCCAATATATTTTTGACATCATTGTACTTTGATACATGTATGCTTTTGCGAGATGATATATGATATGATATATGAGGAGATCCCATATTTTGTGATGATATGCATATTGATGATATGTATGGGTTTATGTAGGATGATGTTTATGATTTATGCTTAGATGGATGCTATGGATGATTTTTCTTTCTAAATGTGTATGATGATGATGTTTATGATTTCTATATGCATGTTTATGAATGTGGTGCTAACATGTGGATGCAAGTTAATGTTAGGTCCCAGAGATAACTAAGAGGGGAGGGGGGGGTGAATCAGTTGTCTTAATAATATTAAGCAAAAACAACTTAATAAATTTACTTCTTAAAACCGATGAGATAGTCTATTATACCAGTGGATAGATTTAACAGATAAATGTAATACTGGTGAAGATTAATGCATGAAATTAAAAGATAAAGTCATCAACAACACATAACACCAATATTTGTACATGGAAACCCTGTAAGGGGAAAAACCATGGTTGGAAACCTTACCCATAATCAGATGATACTACTGCAGATAGTAAGTGTACATAAATGGGGTTTGCACATGTAGAAAGGCCAAGTGTCTTGAGCTCACTGCTCAAACACATAAGGGAAGTCACACTGACTTACAGTTGGATGGTTAAATCCAATAATAGTGTATTGCACAAAATAGCATCTTCATATGCTGGATTCAATACCGGTGTAGTTCGGATATGCTTTCACAAAAACCTAGCTTTATCTTCAACTGATGTTTGTGTGTGTAGCTTTGCTTAATCTTGCATATACCTTCACACAAAACCTTTTTTTTCCATCACTCTCCAATCTTACAATTAAGATCTTACATTTATACCATAACCTAGGACCAATTTTAGTAGGTCAGCTCTACAAGATATTACAATAAAATATTTTATGAACAAAACAAATGTCCGATGTAATAACTGATTGAACATGTTAGCTTAATGCATTTGCAACATTAATTAATCCTCTCCATAGCATGCCATGTTGATCTAGAAAAGATAAACCTATCAGTGAAACCCTGGACCTATTTGTCAGTAATAACAAATATGCAAATATGAATATGCCATTAAACAATTCTCCAAGATAAGATGTCCAAACAATGTCTTCGACATTACCAAGTGTTTTCCAAGTCATTCCAAGTGTCGGTGATCATTATTTCCTGCCGGTGTACCATATACTAGTGACTGTGCAAAAGTCACTTGCTTGCTAGTGAAAGTTGTTGGTTCTCCACAGTGCTAGAGTTTTAGTAGCTGTTGACATCAATGACAAAACCATACCAAAATACCAACAATCTCCCCCTTTGGCATTGATGGCAACACAAGATGGAAAAGCCATCAAAGCGTCAAAACAGAAATGCCAAGTATAAAAACCAATAATCTCCCCAAAGTAACAATCTCTCCCCTGGGAATAATATGAGTTTCTTTATGTTTTTCTGTACCAATCTTTTCTAAAAGATAGTATATAATGTTTTTCAATGTGTTTTTCCAATAGATATCTCTCCCCCTTTGACATCAAATGCCAAAGTTACAAAAATAGTGTACAAAATACCAACCAATTATAATATACCAACTACTCCCCCTGAGAAGTAGCTTTCTCATCAAAGTCAGAGAAAAAAAATATCTCTGTTAATTCTGTCGGTTGATGACAATCATCAACTGTCTAAGTATCTACCGCTGGGGGTATGACCCCAATCTGATCTCTTAGATACTCAAAAGTCTCCTTAGGTAGAGGTTTAGTGAAAATATCTGCAATTTGCTCTTTAGTATTCACATAAACCATTTTTACTATTTTTGCTTCAACATTTTCTTTCAGAAAGTTCAATTTGATAGAAACATGTTTAGTTTTAGAATGTTGTACCGGATTCTTTGATATGTCAATTGCTACAATGTTGTCACAATAGATAGTTATAGGTTCCTTGCAATGTAGAAACAATTGAAAGCCAAATCCAATCCAGGAAGATAGTAAAGAAAGTTGATGCAACCATGAGAAGAGGTTGTAGACAAGCAAAGGCAATAAAAGAAGATGTACTTAAGAAAACCAGTATCACAGAGGATGAGTTAGCTCAATTACAGCCTGAACCTCACATATCACCGATAGGAACATCTTTGGAGAATGACATGCCTGCAACTTTCAACAGAGTTGTAAGGAAAAGAGATCCCTCACCGGGAACCACACCCTCACCTAGGAGGACAAGATAGAAACAACAAGCAGTGAGATCTCCGGTTAAGAAGACTACACCCAAGAAAAAGCTGACAACTAAGAAGAAGAAGAGGACTCAACAAGACATGGCCCCTCTTAACAAATTGCTAGATTAAATAATGGAGGAAGGAAAACTAAAGAATGTAAAGATATTATATGATACTTTAACTTCAAATGAAAAAGAACAAGTAGAAAATAGTGTTATACTGCACATGGACATGTATAAGAAGTTTTTATTGGAAGTAGTAGATGAATTGCTTGAAGAATTGTTTAGGAGACTAGAAGCAAGGAGACAAGCAGTAGTAGAACTTGACAAGAAAATCAAAATAAAAAAGCTACTTGCGTATACCCAGTGAACTCAGCTAAAGAAATAGATGACTTAATTGCTGAAGCCAACCGGTCAGTATTTTCTACTACACACTAACACATTGCACTAATGGTTGGAAGAGTCAATGAGATAAAAGAGGACACAAAAAAGGGATGGGATATTTTCTTAGTAGAAAAAGAAAAACAAGAAGAATACAGGAACCCCAAACCAATAAAGGTATACTAGAAGGAAAGAGACAAAGGTAAAGGTAAAGTTGGTGGACCACCTAGTATCAAAGTTAAAGATAACTTACCCCCACCTCTTTTGATTACTCCACCAGTAACAACAACAATAGAAGATCAACCGACAATTGAAAGTATGGATATAGAGGATGTCAATCCTAATCCTGAAGTCTTATATACAGTGGATGTTGATACACAAAATATCAACATTGTGGTAGATAAAGATACAAGAAGTAAGACTCAAATGGCTAGTGAGCCACCGGTAGCTAAGAAAACTGACAACACACAAAAGAAACTGGCAAATGAAAACACAGGAGAACAGGTAGAGACAAGGACTCAGACTAAGACAGGGTAACAAACAGATCAAAAAGCAGAGCAACAGGCTCCAAAGCAGGAATAGCAACAGATTCATGTGGAAACTGTGCCACCGACAACTGGTGAACAAGGTAAACCACTAGTAAAAGAAATGCAAACACAAAAAAACCTACCAGAGGTCAATACAGGCTTGGTTACTTCCACCACCGGTAGTATACAGAATGTAGGTTCCTCATTAGCAGGCTACGAATCAACTAATGTGACTGAAGTACTCCTAGATTCAATTAAGAGGATAACAGATTGTAGTTCACAAGCTTACAAGGTTATAGATGATACAATACCAATTTTGAAGAGGCTAGCTCCTAACTGTAACATAGACAATAAGGATTCATTGAGTCAAATTGAAATTTTGACCAAATACATTACTGAAAACATAGTAACAATTGAGCAAATACAAGAAGAGGCAATTAAGAAGAAGTTGGAAAAAGAAAAAGAAAAATTCTTTGAGGATCAAATAAAGAAGTGTAATAGGGAATTTGACACACTTCTACTGGAACTTTGCAACTCAATAAAAGAGTTAAAAACTCTGTACAAAGATACTTGCAAGACAAAATTTTTGACAGTAGACATAGATAAGAAGATAAGTAAGATACAGGATGATATCAATAAACTTGTAGACAATTTTGTAAACTCACCAGATACACTATCAGTTTTTGAATAACAGATAACAAATTTTGAGGATGAATTACTAAAGTTGGGAAGAGAAAAGGAAAGAATAGTGGATAAGGCAAAAAGTTTAAGATTAAGACTGAGTCCAAGATTGGACTATCTAGCATCACTACGGAAAGAAATATTTGAGACATTGGTACAATAATTGAGGACACCGACAGAGTATATGCAGCACCTCACTAGTATAGTTCATAGAACAGAAGCAACAATAAAGGATAATAAGAAATTTTTGGAGAGTATAAACTTAATTTTGGTAGATCTTTTTCAATTGGTAACTAACCAGCTACAAGGGTAGAGCAGAAAACTATAACTTTATTGACATCTTGACAACCTTTGTCATTTATGCCAAAGGGGGAGTAGTAGTATGAGAAAATAACCGGTAGAAGACTGATCTACTCAGGGGGAGCTCCTATATGTTTTTGGTAACACATTTTTGGAAACAATTTTTGGATCACAAGTTTTGGATACACTTTTGAAATTTTCTCATGAGTGTTGCCATCAATGCCAAAGGGGGAGATTGTTGGCATATGCACACTCCAATGAGACATTGTAGGTGATTGAAGGTTTTGTCATTGATGGCAACCTTACAATCCTATGGCACTAGCATCAACAAAACACACTCTACACCAACATCAACATAACACACTCTACACCGGCACTCAGAACATCGACATCGGCATAGAGAAAGGAAGCTTACTGGCACAGAGGCCGACAAGATTTTTGATATATTATATTTTGTTAATTATTGTAAAAACTTTAGAAGCCAACTTGATATCATTGTAAAATGACTTATATATATAATAAGTCATTGTAGAACATTTTGTGAGAAAGTGATAGGAAAAATAAGGCAGACCTATTATGCAAAATATAGGTTAAGGGTATATGTAAAGAAAAGAGCAGAAACCGGTACTGAATCTGGCATTGAAGATGCTATTGTAAAGTAGTACAAGTTATTGGATTTATATAATCCACATTGTAAGTTAGTGAGACTTCCAATTTGAGTAGTGAGCTCTAGGCACTTGGCCTTCCTGCATGTGTAGGCCCCTCTTGTAACTAATATTCTCTTATTGGCCAGTAAGTAAATATTGTTGGTCACAAATCCCACCGAGGTTTTTCCCACACTAGGTTTCCTCGTTAAAATATTGTGTTATGGTGTGTTTCTTATGTGGTTGCTTTCATTTCTATTTATTGCATTAATTCTTGCATATCGATACACTATTATAATATGCTCTACATGTTTTAAAGCAAGAAAATCTATACACCGGTTAGATACTGATTCACCCCCCCCCCCCCTCTTAGTATCTGTGGGAATCCTAATAGTTAATACATGTATGATGCTTTGTTGTAATGCTTTATGTGATGCCATGATGACTATGTATGCATAATGATGAATGAATGATGCTGACTATGGGATAGATAGTACTTGTGTTTATGTTGATGATATGCTGATATGATGTATGTTTGTTTTAGTATGAACCTTAATGAATCGAATGGTTATGAAAATGGTTATATATGGTTAAGAATGAATCCAACAATGAATAAACAAATATAAATACAAATGTTTATGTGATGATCTTAAATGAATGCACGTTTTTTAAAATGTATAAACAAATTTTGAGACAAATGTTTATGTTATGATTCTAAATGAATGCACTTTAAAATGAATAAACAAATGTTGAGACAAATGTTTATGTTATGATTCTAAATGACTTAAAATATGACTAAGTGATAAATAAAAGTAAAATGATAATGCAAATAAATGCAACTAAGGGATAACGAATAACTGCACCTTAATGTAACTAAAAGGATAATTGAATAACTGCACCTTAATGCAACTAAAGGGATAATGAATAACTGCACCTTAATGCAATTATCAAAAAAGGAATGCCTAAGGAATGTTGTGAAAATGAATGCACTATATGAATGAATGAATGTTCTTGATATTAAAATGCACTTTAAGGGAAATAATAAATGCATCTGATGTGTTAAATGCCTTAATGGGATGAACTAATCAATGTACTTAAATGAATATCTACATGAATCTAAAATGCAAGTAAATGATAATGAACTAGATGCATTTACATGCTACTAAATGTAATGGAATGATAATGCCATGCATGCATGATATATGAATGCAAGTTGGGGAGAATTTGTATGATGCAATGATGATGTATCAGAGAACTCCGTCATGATTGTATCCAAGACCAATTCATATTTAAAGAACCTCTCGTATTTAACTTGTTAACACATGCATACAAACCATAAATATGAATAATGAATGATCAAATGGATGGGCGATATGCAACATAATGCAATATAAATAGATGAGATGAAATGACGATCCATAGTGCTTTATTTTTTTCATCATTGAGCAGGGTAGTATCAATCTTGGATGAGGCAGTAGGAACCAAGTTTGAAGCATTGTACCTATAAGCAAGTAGCATAGATAAAAGAATAGGGACCCTCCATTCTGGTTCATGTGCAAATGGTCGAGGTATACGTTGTAGTCAGTAAGACATAGTGATCTATGACTAGATTTTGCATATGATCATGTAGCTTAGTGAACTTCCCATGTAGATGCCTCAGAACTTGATTGGAACAATTCGTAGATAATAAACAAACGATACTTAGGAACCATCCCAGCTACTCTAATCACTTGTGGATATCCTAGAGGAGCGTAGGAACCTGATATAAATGAATAAATAACTTATCAAAACCGACCAAGTACTTGATAGCTTAATCATAATTTTCTTGTCAAAGAAAATGTTATCTTGTCCTTGTTTTGGTAAGGAAGGATGCATCCTTGTTAAGATAGTTGTGTGTACCTATGTTGATTGATTGAATGATTTGAAAAGTGATCATCATTTGAGTAGCTCAAAAAAAAAATTTGGGATGTTTTTTTCGATGTGTATGTACAAAGGGTTTTATGTGTCGCCATGTTTTTGATTGATTTTTGATGTTTTATGATGTTTTTTGGATTTTGTGAGTGTTTTTGAATTTTTTTGGATTTTGTGAGATAGTTTTGAATGAAGAACTCAATGAATCACAAGTAATGTAGAATCCACTTCCATCAATAGGTTAAGAGCATTGCCCCTAGTGTTGATGTTACTATGAAAAGCAGGATGCAGGACTCATGAAGTACTATCTCTGATTGCAGATCAATAACAAGCCATGGTTTGACTGATGGATGAATGGATGCAATGGATATGATCACAAGAAGTTTGAAAGACAATGGAGCCATAGCCTTTATGAGTGGCACCTATTTGCCAGGTTTTCACCATCTCACTTACCCAAGGTGCCACTAGAGTGGTTGTTCACCGTTTGGATGCATGATTTTTCTCTTTACTATTTTGATGATTTTTGTTTTATTTTTTATTTTTATTTTTTTGTATTTTCTTCAGGACTTTTATCTGAATGTTTTTTGATATTTTTCTAGTATGTATTAGAGCTTGATGCTTTGTACAACTTACGTATGAAACCGTTTGAGGTGCATGTTGTTGATCGGATCTGCTAATGGTTCTCCTTCTAAAGTAGCCAACTGATATGCCCTAGACCCAAATACAGTAGTGATAACATATGGACCCAGCTAGTTTGATTCAAACTTTCCCTGATGTCCTCCGTTTGGTTGGTTATGAGGATTCTCTCTAAGAACAAGATCACCTACCTCAAATGTACGAGGTTTGACCTGATGATTATAGCTTCTGCTCATGTGCTGCTAATAGGCCTTGAGGTGGTTGTATGTAGCTTGTCACCTTTCATCAAGTAGTTCCAAGTCTTGAAGATGAGAGACTTGGTATGATTCATCATCTATCAAATTATGCAAGGAAACCTATAGAGATGGTATCTCAACCTCAATAGGAAGGATGGCTTCTGTGTCGTAGACCAGTGAGTAGGGAGTTGCGCCTGTAGGAGTTTGAATGCTAGTTCGATACGCCCATAGTGCTTGATTTAATTGAGCATGCCAATCATGACCAGCATCATTGACTGTCTTCTTGAGGATTCTCAATATATTTTTGTTTGATTCTTTGTCTTGACCATTGCCTTGTGGGTAATAAGGAGTGGAAAAGCAGTGTTGGATGTGAAACTTCTCACAGAGCTCAAGAACATCCTGATTTTTGAAAGGAAGTCTGTTATCTATGATGATGGACATGGGTACACCATACCAGAAGATTATGTAATTATGGATGAATGAGGTGATCTGCTTGACGATGACTTGGGTAAGTGGAATGACTTCGATCCACTTTGTGAAGTATTTGGTGGTGGTAATGATAAATTTGTGGTCGTTGGATGAAGATGGATGGATTTTACCCACAAGGTCAAGTCCCCATTGATGAAAGGGCCATGGTGTTGTGATTGGTTGCAATTCCTGTGCTGGTGCATGTATCAAGTCTCCATGAACTTGGCACTTCTTGCATTTTATGACAAAATAGGAGTCTTTTTCCATGGATGGCCAATAGTATCCAGCACACATGATCTTCTTTGCTAAGGAAGGATTGCTTGAGTGAGTCCCACAAATTTCTTCATGTACCTCTTCCAAGGCCTTTGTTGTCTCATCCTATTCAAAACATCAAAGGAGAGTACCATCAAGACTGTGTCGATATAGGGTTTTAGCAATGATGGTGTATCGAGCAGTTTGGCAGATGAAGGTTTTGCGTTGGTTATTCGATTGGTTAGGAGGAAGTGCATGATCGTGAAGGTAGGTGTAGAACTCATCGTACCAGGGGGATTAAGAACCGACAAGGTGACATATCATCTCGGATTCAGGGATATCATAAGAGGGAATCCAAAGTTGTTCTACCAAGAACTCATAGTATGTTGATTTATGTGGAATATCTAAGAGAGATGCAATTGCAGCCATGGCATCAACAGCTCGATTCTGATCTCTGGGTATCTGTTCAAAGGTGATAGTTGTAAATGATGTTTTTAAATTGTCCACCATTTGTTTGTATGACATGAGCTTATCATCCTTGGTCTGATATTCATTTGTGACTTGTCAGATAACTAGTTGGGAGTCTCCATATACCTATAGCTCTTTCAGTTTCTATTGTATGGCTAGTCTGAGTCTTGTGATCAAAGCCTCATATTTAGCTATGTTATTTGTACATGGAAAAGTTAGCCTATAAGACTTCAGGATGTTTTCACCTTGAGGTATGATAAACAGAATGCTTGCCCCCGAGCCATGCCTAGTATATGAGCCATCAAAGTAGAGTTTCCATGGTTGTGTTGTTGTGATCATGAAGATCTCTTCATCTGGGAAGTTAGAAACAAGAGGATGATCACCTGTGAGGGGCGCATTAGCCAACTGAAGTGCAATAACCTATCACTTGATAGCCTTGCGGTCCACATACTCAATGTCAAATTCACTCAAAATCATAACCCATTTGGTCAGGCGACCTGTCAATGCTGCTTTGTTGAGTAGGTATTTTAGTGGATCGATCTTTGCAATGAGTTGTACCTTATGTGTCAATAGGTAGTGCCTCATTTTAGTGGCTTCCAAAATAACTGCTAGGCAAGCTCGCTCAGGAGGTGTGTAATTGAGTTCATAGCTGACCAATGTGCGAGAGATATAGTATACAACACACTCTTTTCCTTCTGCATTGTGTCGTGCTAGCAGTACGTCCATTGTCGTATTTGTAGTTGAAATATAGAGCAATAGAGGTTTACTTGGATCTGGTGGGATCACCAATGGTATATTCATGAGATAGTCCTTGAGAATTTGGAATTCTTGCTGGCATTTGGCATCCCATTGAAAGTGAATGTTTTTGTGTAATAGATGTGTAAAGGGATGACACTTATCTGCTAGTTGTGTCATGAATCTTCGAATTGATTGTAGCCACCCTTGTAGTGTCCTTAGCTGATTGATGTTCTTCGAAGGTGGCATGTCCATGATTGCTTTGACTTTCACCAGATCTACTTCAATGCCTTTGCTTAAGATAATGTATCCTAGAAGTTTCCCTGAGGTTACTCCAAAGACAATTTCTTTAGATTGAGTCGAACATGATATTATTCTAGTCTGTCAAAGATTTTATCTAATATTTCCATATGACCTTCTCTTGTTAATTATTTAGCTAGGAAATCATCGACATAAGTCTCCATTATGGTATGCATCATATCATGAAAGATGGTGGTCATATCTCTTTGATAGGTTGCCCCTACATTATTTAGACAAAAAGGCATTGCATTCCAATAGTATGTTCCCCATGGACATGTGAAGGCAGTTTTATGTTGATCTTCTGGACCGATCTTTATCTGGTTTTACTCTAAAAAGCCATCCATAAGAGAAAGCATGGCATGTGTTGTTGTTAGGTTTACGATCATGTTGGTGTTTGGTAGGGGGAAGTCGTCCTTAGGACATGCCTTGTTCAAATCTCTAAAATCTATATAGATATGGATTCCCCCATTTGGTTTGCCGAAAGGTACAATGTTGGAGATCCAATCAGCATAATTGATTGGTCAGATGAAACCAACATCCAGGAGTTTCTTAAGTTCTTCTTTGACTAGTACAACAATTTGAGGGTGCGTCTTGCGAAGCTTTTGTTTGACAGGCTTAGCTCCTTCAGCCACGGTGAGATGATGCATGACCAAATTAGGATCGAGATGAGACATGTCTACATATGACCATGCGAAATTGATTTGATGCTTCTAGAAGAATTCTAAAAACTTAGGTTGTTCCTCTGGAGTGAGTAGAGATGCCAGATGTATTTGGTGAGGAGTCTTCAAGGTGCCCACATTGAATTCTTTTGTCTCCTCAATTAGGATTGTCAATCTCTCTTGATTTGTACTAGAGGGGAGGATGTCAAACCTTTCATCCTCAGGCACCTCCGAGAGGTTTTCACCATTGGATACGCTCTTTCTTTTTACTTTTTTGGGATCAAACGATGCCACAATGTGGTTTTCACTGGAAGATCCATCTTTTATTGTGATATTTTTGCAGCTAAAGGGTTTGGCATCCACCCAAAAGTATGTTGCACTATTAAGTTCGATGGTGAATCTAGCTTTGTGATCCCTCCTTGGTATGTTATCCCATAATTCCAAAAAGTCAATGATTGCCTCATCGTTTTGGGATTGGTCAAGGCATGGGGGCTTAGCTTGGTTCGATTCGATGAGTTCAGGATGGATAATGGGAATTACCTCATCAATCAGGTTAAGTTCATGGGATGTGTCAGTGAGGGTTAAAACAGTGTGGTGAAGGTCATTAATGGTACTCTCCCTATCAGAATCAGGCGTATGATGTGACATAGGGACTATGGAAGGTGGAGAAGAGGTAGGAGGAAGGGACACTTGTCACCTCTATGGTGACAAGTGTCAAAGAGCCTTGCTCATGAAAGGGCAAGTGTCCAAAGGAGGAGACATGTGGCAAAAGTGCCATGTGTCTCAAGGGGAGAATATCCACACCATAGGAGGTTAGGATGTGCAAGATAGGATAGGGTTAGTTAGACCAAGGATTAGGTGGAATGGGTTAGGTTAGGAGATGGTTAGGTTAGGTGGTTAAAAGTTAGGAGCCATGTGCTCATTTGAAATTAAAAATTCAAATAATTTGGAAAATGATAGTTAATCTCAACAAACTTGAGTTTGTTAATTTTAATTATGGATTAGAAGAATTGATTAATATGGGGAGACATTAATTAATTTAGAATTAATTAATCAAAAGGGGATATGAAATGAACTATATAAATAAATCATGTAGATTTATTTGCTAGTAGATGAATAGAGAAATTAATTAAATTACTTTGTGAATTCAATTAATTGGGAAGTGGAATTAATCAAATAACTGTGTATTTAATTAACTATCTTCATACCATTTTTAGGTGTATACATTTTGCCCCTCTTTGAAGCAATGTGTGACGACGCGTTGGTCCAAAGAAAACTCGATTGATGATGTTGCTAATATTGATTTCGATAGGAAGTAGATTCGATCTTGATTTGATGCAGATTTGGTTTCGATATGATACTGATTTGATTTTGAGATGATAAATCTCGATATGATGCGGATTTGATCTTTGAGATGATAAATCTTGATGTGATGCCTCAAACGTTGATTGATAGATATCGATGCAAGGATGCCCCCTTGGGAGATGAATCGGATAATTTTCGAATGATTTTGAATTTTTCACGATTTTTTGATTTTTTTGAAATTTAAAAAAAAAATTGATTTTTCAATTTTTTTAATGATTTTCTGATTTTCACTGTCAATCGGATTCATTTCTCAATAAGAAATTTGAAAATAATCCCCTGCCAGGTTGATTAGTTGATTAGATGATTAAAAATCGGTGAAATAAAAATCCCACTTAAATGCCCCATTATGAGTTTAAAAAGGCGAATTCCTTTGACCACTCTTCCTTTGTGCACTTCAGTTTGAAAAAAAATTGTTCTGGAGGAAGGAAATGGTGATCACATACCACCAGCATCGGTTCAAGCGAGTTCAGTGATATGAGCATCCTCTGGCATACGGTCCACCAATACGTACTTCGAGAAAACCCAGCTTTGTTGATTTTTGAAAAATTTAGTTGTTTGTATAAAAAATCTTTTTTTAGTGTTTTTGCCAGATGGGTTGGGAAAAAAATCATATTTTTGAAATGGGTTTTTTCGATTTATGAAATGGGTTTTTCCAGATTTTTAAATCGCATCCCCCAAGAAAATAAAAAAAAATTATTTGTATGATTATTAACTTTGTATTTTTATGATTATTGGCTTTGTATTTTTTATGATTATTGGCTTTGTATTTTTATGATTATTGGCTTTGTATTTTTCGGTGGGGGTTGGGGTGGCGGTGGTGGAGCCCTAGTGGTAGCGCCACCACAGGCGCGGGCAGCACTGCGAGCACTGCGGGTGCCACTGAGAGCGCCGTCGGTAACACCGCAGGCGCCTAGGGTGCCGCGGGTGGTTGGGCATCGCGTTGGGTGCTTAAATTTTTATTTTTTATTTTTTTATTTTTTTTTATTTTTTATTTTTTTTATTTTTTCATTGTTTTTCACTATTTTTGTATTATCTACTTTTTCACTGTTTTTGGATTTTTTTGCTTTTTCACTGTTTTTGGATTTTTTTGCTTTTTCACTGTTTTTGGACTTTTTGCTTTTTCAGACATAAAAATTCTTTAGATGCATGCTATTGATGGGTTCCTCGAGCTAATCCCCATCTTGTGTTGATAACTGATATGCTCCTGATTCAAATACTGATGTGACCACAAATGGACCTAACCAGTTTGGTTCAAAATTTCCTTTCTTTTCTTGATCTGCCTAGTTGCGTGGATTTTCCTTTAGTACTAGTTCTCCAGCTTGAAAGACTCATGGTTTAACCTTATGATTATAACTTTGACACATTCTTTGCTGGTATACCTTTAAATGATCAAAGGCATTTTGTCTTCATTCATGAATAAATTCTAACTCTTGTAGTCTAGCTACTCGTTGTTCTTCATCTGGGATCAGACCTTTTAATGATACATATAGAGAAGGTATCTCTACTTCTATTAACAATATTTATTTTGATCTGTATATAAGAGCCAAAGGTGTGGCACTTGTTGGTGTGCAGATATTGGTATAGTAGGCCCATAGAAAAGGGTTCAGTTGAATATGCCAATCTCTTCCAGTATCGTTCACTATCTTTTTGAGGATTTTTAGAATAGTTTTGTTAGATACTTATGCCTGCCCATTCCCCTATGGATAATAGGGTGTGGAGAATCTGTGCTGGATTTTGAACTTCTCACATAGCTCTTGTACATCCTGATTTTTGAATGGTCGCCCATTATCAATGATAATGGTCATTGGTATTCCATAGCGACAGATGATGTAATTCAAGATAAATGCAACAATTTTTTTTCTTGTGATGTTTGTGAGAGGTACAACCTCAATCCATTTTGTAAAATATTTTGTAGCTACCAGGCTGAATTTATGTCAATTAGATGAGGAAGGATTTATCTTTCCTACTAGATCTAGACCCCATTGACAAAAAGGCCAAGATGTTGCCAAAGCATGAAGTTCTTGTGCTGGTGCATGAATCAAATTTCTATGGATCTAATATTGTTTACATGTTCTTGCTATTTGAAAAGAATCTCATTCCATAGTCGACCAATAATAGCCCAAACGTATGAGTTTTTTCAAAAGGGTAAGACCACTTGAATGAGTGCCACAAGTGTCGTTATGCACTTCATTTAAGGCCTTCTTAGATTCTTCTTGTTTGAGACATCTTAAAAGAGTACCATCCAAACCTCATTTAAATAGGGGATCCGCGACAAGAGTAAAATGGGAGGATTATAGAATAAAGTTTCTCTTTTGGTTCTTTGATAAATTGAGAGGTAGGGTGTTATCTTTCAGGCATGTGTAAGTTTGGCCATAGCGGGAGGAATCATGCCCAACAAGGTGACATATAGTTTGGGAATCGGGACAATTATGAGTGGGGTAAAACAACTCTTCCACCAGGAATTCATAACACTCTTAATTTTCCTGTCTGAAGTAGAGAAGCAAGTGTTGCCATGGCATTTGCTGCCTTGTTGTCATTCCTTGGAATTTTCTCAAAAGTTATTTTGACAAAATACTTCTTGAAATCATCTACCATCTTTTTGTAAGGCATTAATTTGTCATCCTTTGTTTGGTAATTGCCATTAATTTGATTGATGATGAGCTGAGAGTCTCCAAAGACTTGAAGTTGTGTAATGGTCCATTCTATAGCCATTTTGATACCTATAACCAAAGCTTCATATTCTACTGTGTTGTTGGTTCATGGGAAGCTTAATTTGTAGGCTTTTGGAATTGTATGACCTTGTGGTGTGATGTATAGAATACCTACTCTTGATCCATGCTGTGTATATGAACCATGAAAGTATAATTGCCATGTTTTTCTCTAGTGACTATTAAGATATCAGCATTAGGAAATTCAATTTGCAAAGGATGATCATCTTGAAGCGGTGCCTCAACTAGTTGGTCTGCAATGACTTGTCCCTTGATATATTTTTTGTCTACATACTCAAAATCAAACTCACTTAGAATCATAATCCATTTTGCTAGTCGTCCTGTCAATGTTGCTTTGCTGAGCAAATACTTCAATGGATCAATTTTAGCTATCAACTTGATGGAGTGAGATAGTAGATAGTGTCTTAATTTTTGAGAAGAAAAAACTACCACCAAGCATGCTTTTTCTGTTGGGCAATAGTTGAGCTCGTATCCCACTAGTGTTCTGCTGATGTAGTAGATGGTCCTCTATATATATAGAGTAATAACAGCTTTCCTGTAATTGGTGACATTAGAATAGGTGGTTGCATGAGATATGCCTTGATCTTGTTGAATGCATCTTCACATTGATGGTCCCATTTGAAATGAACATTTTTATGCAATAGATGAGTAAAGGGTTGACATTTATCTGCTAGTTGAGCCACAAATCTTCTGATTGACTTGAGTCTTCCTTGGAGTTATCTGAGTTGACTTATATTCTTGGGAGATTCCATTTCCATGATTGCTTTGACCTTAGCTAGATCTACTTCGATACCTCTAGCTGAAACAATGTATCCCAATAGCTTGCCTGAAGTGACACCAAAGGCACATTTCTTAGGATTTAGTCATAGCTTGTACTGTTCTAACCAGTCAAAAATATTTTCTAGTATCTCTATATGTTCTTTTCTGTTGTATGATTTAGCCAAGATGTCATCCACATAGTCTTCTGTGAATGTGTGCATCATGTCATGGAATATCGTTGTCATAGCTCTCTCATATGTGGCACCTACATTCTTTAATCCAAAAGGCATAACGTTCCAACAGAAAGTACCCCACAGACATGTGAAAGCTATCTTTTCTTGATCTTCAGGTGCTATTTTAATCTGATTGTATCTGGAGAAACCATCCATTAGAGAAAACATGGAGTGTCCAGCTATTAAATCTATAATTATGTCAATGTTAGGCAAAGGAAAGTCATACTTTGGACATACATTATTAAGATCTCTAAAATTTGTGCATACTCTAATACTTTTGTCTAGTTTTGAAACAAGAACAATGTTTGATACCCATTGAGGATATGCTGTAGGTTTGATAAATCCTACATCCAGTAATTTCTTTAGTTTTGCTTTGACCAGGAGAGAGATATGTGGATGCATCTTTCTTAATTTCTGTTTGACTGGCTTGGCTCCTGGATTGACATTTAAGTGATGCATAACAAGCTCTGGATCCAAACCTAGCATGTCTGCATATGACCAGGCAAAATTGATTTGCCATTGTTTGAAGAATTCCATATATTGTTTATTTTCTTCTTCTGACAAAGAAGTCACGGGATGTAGGATCTTTGGTTGTTTTGTTGTCCCAATGTTAACTACCTCTATTGGTTCGATCAAAATTGATGACCTTTCTTGATAGTACTCAAGTAAAGTGTCAAATATCCCATCTTTCAACGCCTCGAGGAGGTTTTCACTGTTAGATCTGTCCTTTCTTTTTACATTTTCCTGATCTAATGTTGCCAAGAAATGGTTTTCAGCATTAGACTTGATATTGTTTTCTTTATTTTCCTTTTTGCGACTAGAAGATTTGGCACCCACTTGACTGGAAGATGCATTGCTGAAATTCCTGGTGAAAGTGTTGCAGGTTCGATTGCATTAAGATATACAGATATGGCATGGTCATTCAGAAAGGTATCAATGGCAGTATGTCCTTCATTTTCCCAATCAATAAGTTCGAGGTGGATTAGAGATAGGGGGTCATCAGGTTGAGATGTTTCGAGAGCATTTAGGGTCATGATTGATGTATCAAAGTTTGTGATATGTATGTTAATGTCTAGAACGGTACCCTCATCAGAATGAACTTGTACAAGAAGTTCTTGATCATCCTCAATTAAGTTCAAGTCAGCCGAATGTGATTCTAATTCAAGTGAACTAGTCCCTAATGTTTGCCCTACATACATGTGAACTACATCGAATCCTACATCTTCTTCAAAGCAATTTTATTCAACTGATTCTTCAGAGTGATAGGAATCCCATTCCCATTCATTAGAATCTATATCACTTGCAGCCTGCAATCTATAGATTTGTTCATATAGCATTTCTTCTTCTTTTTTGGCTACATCTTTTCTTCTTTCATATTCAATTTCTTCTGGACTGAGATTGAGTTCTGTCAACTTTACTATCAGCTCTCCTTGATTAGTACTAGGTTCATGCTTGTTTTGATTGAGATTTAATACTGCTTGGGAGGTGTCATTGGTTTATTTCTATTGTTGATTACAGGATTGTCTCTTTTGCCATTTCATGTTTGTTTGTGCTTGTTGCTTAGCAGATGCTTCTTCCCTTTCAATTGCAAGTTGTTCTTGTCTATTTTCATATTCTTTTTTTTGTTGGTTAGAAAATGTGTATTTTAGTAGAGTAGCTTGTCCATACCCTAAGCTTGTTGAGTATGAGGTTGGATAGGTTCTGAGATACCTTCTTTTCTTTTTCCTAGAGGACCTATTCCAGTGTATCCCATCTTTTGAAGAATGTTGAATCCTTTTCCATATTTTTATGTAGGTATTCTGACATTGTTGACCTTTTTTTGAGCTCCTTCATCTTTGTATAGCCATTGTAGCACATCTTTGTCTTCTATCTCCTCTGATAAGGTTCCAACATTAATGAATGCTCCATCAAATATCAGAAGATGTTTCACCATTGGTTGTTGTTTAGAATTTGATGGTTTTCCAAAGGATTTAGGAGAGGGTGGTAATTGTGATATTGACTATTCTCCATTCCCTCGATCACTTAGCTTCATTTGTTTTTCCATACTTGATAAAATAGAGGCAAATGACTATTCTTTAGATTGTGTGTTCGAAGATGATGCCTCCCTGTTATGAGGAACAATGACTTCTTGAGCCATTTTTAGATTGCTACAGTATTGAAAAGGATTTGTATCTGCAAAGATTGTTATTTCTTGTCCATTATAGGGAAATTTGACACACTGATGATATGTTGATGGGGCAACTTGCAAGTCATGTATCCATGGTCTTCCCAAGAGTACATTATATGATAAGTCCAAGTCTAGAACTTGTCATGCTATGTTTTTCTGCAAAGGTCCCACTCTGAGGGGTAGTATCACAATTCCCTTGGAGGAATGTTCTTCTTCATCATAGGCTTTTATGGTGATCTTTTTTTGGTGATCAACTGTATCTTCTAAGTATCCTAAGGCACGAACAAGACTCAATCAACAAATATTTAGACCAGCTCCCCCATCTATTAGAACATGCTTAACTCGTGTTTCGTGAATGAGGACTTCAATGTGCAAGGGAGCATTGTGGGGATGTTGCATGGACATGTCATCTTCTTTAGTGAATGACAAGCAATGCGGGGTTGTGAGGTGTCCCACCATGGTATAGAATTGGTTGATATCAAGGTCCTTGGGTATGGTTGTATCTACTAATGCTCGTTCAAGAATTTCCTTGTGTACCGGTGAAAGTTTTAAGAGCTCCAAGATAGAGATTTCTGCGGGTGTTTTTTGTAGTTCCTCCACTAGATTGTATGGTTTTGTTATAGTGGATGATGCATTTGTTGTAGGACCTGGCAAAACCACTTTGGCTTTGCTTTGTGTGATGACATGTGCGGGTTCTTGATGTTGTTTCTCTTTAACCATGATCACATTTACCACATTGTCATATGTATGAGCATAGTTTACCTTTGCTTTACCTTTACCATTCTGCCCTATTGATGATTCACCCTTCTCATAGTTAGGAAGCGGAGTTTTGAAAGTTGTGTGAGATTCGTTTGTTGTATGTCCATCCATAGTTATTATTCCATTATCGATCAAATCTTGGATGTCATGTTTTAATCATTGACAAGCATCTATTTGGTGTCCTTTGTTTCGATGGAAATCACAATAATGGTTGTCATTCCACCAAGCAGGTTTTACCTTGGGTTCAAAGTTTCTTTCTTCTAGTAAACTAATCAATTTATTTGCGATAAGTGTTTTTAATGTGGATCCAAGAGGCTCACCAATGTTTGTAAATTGTCTTTGAAAGAAATTTTTGATAGTTACTCTTTGGTGATTGTTGTTTTGTTGAGTTGCTACTGAGTGGGTGGATAAATTAAAAATCGGTTGTTTTGGTTTCACATTGTTGTTATCCACTATCCCATCATTGATGACATTATGATTTCTATTCCAAAACTTTGGTTTATCATTGTGGTTGTTGTTGTTAGTGTTGTTAGGAGGGTGAACTCCTTTGAATATTTTCAATTCACCTTTCTTTATCATGGCTTCCTCCATTTTGATTCCATTATCAATCATTTTTGTGAAACTTTGATTTTCTTTTATTTTTAAGTAATAACTCATTTGATCATTTAAATTGTCAATGAATATGTCCATTTTTCGTATTCTGGCACTGTATGAGGATACCGTGAAGCTAACTGTCGCCATCTCTATAAGAATATCATGAAAGGTTCTTCACTCTTTTGTTTGGCGTTACATAGGTCTAGCATTGTTACTTCATGTTGTATGTTGTAAGAGTATTGTGAAACAAACTTATCTACCAATTCTAAGAATGATCTGATTCCAGGTGTAAGTTTGGAGAACCATTCCATAGCTAGTCCAGTTAAGCTTTTTGGAAATAATCTCATCAAGTAGGTATCCTCATGTGCAAATTCCATACTCATTGTGCAAAATTATCATATATGATCTTGGGGGTTAGTGCTTCCATCATATTTTTCGTATCTAGGAGTTTCAAAACCTATAGGAAATGGTCTCATGTTTAGATTCCTGTTGAATGGATAAGGACAAATTTCTTGAAGTGAGTATCTTCTAACATTTCCTCTCTGCATATCTTGAATTTGTGTTTGCAGTATTTGTATTTGTTGTGTGAGAGTTGTGATAGGATTATTAACATGATTTGTTCTTGTATAACCATGGTTTTGTATTCTACGAGGATCTTGATCTCTTCTTGTATCATCTCTACCCCTTCTTGTATCTTCATTGGATTGAGCGTTATTTAGAATTTCTACATCATCCCTTGTGGGAATGTAAGTTTCCTCATTGGTTCTAGTGTTACTAGGAATTGACGTGTCATTGAGTTTGAGACCAAAAATATCCTCGTATTGTTCATTATTAAGGGTGATTTCATCTCTCTTTTGTGTCAATTTGTTCATATCAAAATCTTGGGGGAGTTTAGCACCAGATTTTGCTAACATTAGGAAATATTTTTCTTTTTCTCCCTCCAATATTTTCTACATAAATTTATCAAATTGAGCATCTTTTTTGATGTCTTTGACATGTTGTTCTATTATTTCCCCTTCAACTTGTATTTCATCTTCATGTTCCATGTTTCTATAGTCTTCAGTTATTTCAAACGTTTCTATTTATGTTTCTGCAATCTTTCATCTCTGAGCCCTGGTTAGAATGGGCATACACGTGTTTTGAATGTTTTTTGAGGTTTAAATTTTTTTTAATGTGTCACAATAAGTGATCAATTGTTGAGGTAAAATTTGTAGATGGATAGACACAAAATGATCTTTTCAAGTATTTTCTTGTTTACAAGTTTTTCGATCTTAGTTTTGGAGTGCAGATTTTATGATTTTTGATATGACCAAGTTCAATAGGAATGGTGTATCCTACGATAGAGAATGAGGTTATTATGATCAAGTGTTGTAGTTTCATGATTAAAGGATGATAGATCCTGATGAGAAACTATGTTTGAACGATCAGTTTATCAAAGAAAATGTGATGTTGCACTTTAAGGTGTTAGATCTTAAAACTTTTTTGAGGTGGATACTTGAGACCTTTAGCGTGTCTAGCTCTTGAATATATTTTGAGAGAAGTTAACCTGATTGAATAACCCAAGAAGATGACCTAGTCACTATGTTTGACTGTTTGAGAAATGGGTTGCTTTTGTTTTCTGATTTTGATGTATTTTACCCGAAATGCTGACAAAATGACTTAGGAACTCTGCTATACTGACCAGAAACATTGACAGAATGACCAGAAACTCTGATAAACTTACCAGAAATGCTACTAAACTTACCAGAAACACTACTATACTGACCAGAAACACTAACAGAATGACCAAGAACTCTGTTCTGTAATACAGTGACTCTAAAGTTCAAAAAAATGATGTGAAGACTTAGCAAATTAAGTGTTTGAACTTAGGAGATTGCAATTTTAATCCAACTTTGTGATTTTCAGACTTAGAGAACTAACATTTAGACCTAACAAGCACAAACTAGGAGATCTAATGCTACAACATGAGCAATTTGACATTCAACTCACAAGAGTTGTTGATTATACCAAAGGAGCTGACCTTTAGACCAAGAGAGCTATTATTTAGACTAAGAACTCTACTATTTAGACCAAGAACTCTGTTGTTTAGACTAGGAACTCTAATGTGCTCAACCTTGGAGAATTGATGTTGAAATATGAGCATTCACACCAAGAGAGCAGACGTTTGGATTGGAAATGCAACTATTTGGACCGTAGGTGCGATTGTTTGGACTGTAGATGCAACTGTTTGGACTGAATGAGCTACTGTTTGGACCAAAAGTGCTAATGTTTGGACTGTGAATGCGACTGTTTGGATTGACAGTGCTAATTTTTGGACCAAAAGAGCTAATGTTTGGACTGTGAATGTGACTATTTGGACTGTAGGTGTGACTGTTTGGACCATAGGTGCGACTGTTTGGACTGTGAATGCAACTTTTTGGACTATGAATGTGACTGTTTGGACTAAAAGAGCTAATCTGCTGTGAAATTTGTGAATTTGACATTTTAAAGTTTGATTTTTTAATGTTTGTTGTATTTCAATGGATGAAATCTTGACTTGACTTACAAACACAGAAATCAAATTGTAATTTTGTCCCAAAGGACACATAAAGTGTATGTTCAATAAGCTTTAAAGAAAGCCCAAGTTTCCACAGGTTTTGAACAACTGAAAACACATCAATCAGTCTATCCTAAGGAGATTGGCTTCATTATTAGTGCTAGCCCACAACTTGGTACCCTGTCAGCTCACACAACCTTGTCACCCCCTAAAGGGCACCTGTGTTTTTGCCTTTGCGAGAGCTAGTGGAGTCCCGTTATGAGCCTAGCAATAAGGTCTCAAAAGGGGAGTTCACACATATGCTCAAGAGGGACATATGGTGAGTATCTTAAGGAGAGATTCTTCCCCCTCCATGCACTAATAATTTAATAATGTTCGGAGGTAAACTGGGTAGCTTCTAATTTACTTGGAACTAGTAAGGGATCCGTTCGGCGCATCGGGGTATAAACTCAATTAAGAGGTCTCCCAACCTTGAAAACCAAGGTTTGATATACCCAAAGGTATGGAGGAGAGCTATCCCAAGCACTGTCATTGACTTGATTTTCATCAAATCACATTTATTTTATAGTGGGTTGGAGTACTTAGCATTAGCCATTCCCACTTGGGCCATTCCCCTCTCATTGGCCTTAAGGGCTTTAAGAGTTATTGGCTCCTTGGGAGGGCAGGCCTGCTAAAGATATGCACTAATGAAAGTAAAGGAGGAGTCTGGCTTTCTGATCACCTAAGAAAGGTGAGAGCATACTTTCCTATCATCAAAACACATAAGATATGTTTGTTCATTTCTATTGTAATTAGTCTATGTGCCTAATTTAACAAATATAAGTGCAAAATCATGCGGCTACAAACAAAGTTAGTAGTTTATATTGCATTCTTTGATGACAAAATAGTTTATGACTCCGGTCTTTCATAGTGAAATAAGTACTTGCAAAACCAACAATCTGCAAATTAGGTTCAGGAAAGTGACAGTCTAGAAGCAGAAATGAGGAATACAACATACAATATTTGCAAAATCAATAAAAAACTGAAAATGCCATCAAATTGACCAATAACGCCATCATATGTGCCAAGAACATTGCTCTGCACACAAGAAATCCTACTTTGCACACCAAAAATGTTGTTCTACACACCAAAAATGTTGTTTTGCACACCAGAAACGTTGTCAAAAAGACTAAAAACACTGACAAATGTGCCAAAAATGCCACAATACATACCAAAAATGCTAAAGTATAGACTGAAAGCACTAAAGTATAGAAAAACATAAAAACAAAGTTGAGGAATCTCCCAAAAACATCATTTGAGGTGTTGGAATGCCACAATAGAGACCAAGAACTCTATTTGGGAGCCCAAGAGAGCTAATCTGCACTCCGGAAGAGCTAATCAACCTGTCAATGAAATTTCCTGCTAGCAAGCTTGTTAAAGATCAAAGGGGCTAGGCGCCATGGTGGGCGCCAATTAATGTGATGCTAAAAATGTGGTATGTAAGAGGCATACACATATAATGAGACAATAAAAACATAATTGAAAATCTTAATTTCAAAACTAGATTAGAAATGCAAACCATAAGCCTTCCTTTAAATGTCCCATTTTCCTCTATTCTTGAGGACCTTGAAGGTGTTGGATTGATGGGCTCTCCGTAGAGCAATGACCTCCAAAGTGGCAACTCAAGAGTTGAGTAGCTACTTGATCATGATTGACTATGAAGATGATATGAAAAATGCATGATTTAAGAAGCTAGATTAACATGCTATGATTAATCCAAAACCTAATTACTAGATAATTGAAATGCAAATTGCCTATAGTAATGATTCTAAAGCTATAAATGCAAGGGATCCTTATTGCTAAAAAATGGGGGATATTTATAGGAATTCCAAGGCCAAAGATGAGGTGGCATGAATCGATGGTCCAGATCTGATCTGAAGATATCAAGGGTCAAGATTAAGGAAGTTGGAGAAGAGGTTGGAGGAAGGGACACTTGTCATCTCTGTGGTGACAAGTGTCAAAGAGCCTTGCTCATGAAAGGGAAAGTTTCCAAAGGAGGAGACATGTGGCAAAAGTGCCATGTGTCTCAAGGGGAAAATATCCACACCATAGGAGGTTAGGATAAGGAGGTTAGGATGTGCAAGATAGGATAGGGTTAGTTAGACCCAAGATTAGGTGGAATGGGTTAGGTTAGGTGGTTAAAAGTTAGGTGCCATGTGCTCATTGAATTTAAAAATTCAAATAATTTGGAAAAATGATAATTGTCATTCTCTGTGAAGTGTACTTGTACCTGCAACCACAATGCACTCAATAAATCATTACAAGCATGGTTAGAAGATTTGATCAATGAAAAGTAAAACCATAGCTAATTGACTTATTGCCTCCTAGTAAATGCGACTATGAAAAATGCTCTCAGATCTAATTAGGCAAATTCCAGTGACTTGACTACATCTAGATGGAGGATTTGAATGATTAAAATGCATAGCAAGAATAGCATGATTAAGCTACATGAATGATTGATCTAGCATGATTAAGCTAATATTTAAGCTAAATTGAGCATGATAACATTGCTAAAACTGATAAACTATAAGCTAGATGCCTATAATAATAATGCAAATGATGAAATCAAATTGGGACAATCAAAATGATATGAAATTGGGACCAAAATGATAATGAATTGGGACCATCAATATGATATGAATTTGGGACCCTTTGTGCTCCTAAATGGGGTCTATTTATAGCAATTCCAAGGCTTGGGGTGAGGTGGCAGGAATCAACGGTCAAGATTGATCTGAAGATATCAATGGTTAAATTGGAGGAAGTTGGCAAAGGGGGTTGGATTAAAGGGAACACTTAGTGACAAGTGTCACAAAGGTTCTAGAAGATGTTAGATGAAAGGGGACATGAGGGTAGGTATAATGGGTTAGGTTTAGGGATGGTTAGGTTTATGAGTGGTTAAAGTTAGGAGAATTTGAATTTAGAAATTCATTTAATAGGAAAATGGCTAATTAATTTCAACAACTCATTCATTTGATTTGTTTTAATTAATTAGGGGATTGGAAGAATGATTTTGATGGGGAGAATTAATTAATTTGAATAAATTAATCAAAGGGGATTATTGAGATGAACTTATTAAATAAATCCTTGGATTTATTAATAAGTAAATGAAAATGGCGGATTTAATCAAATTGTTTATGAATTCAATTAAATTGGGGAGGGAGATTAATCAAATAATTGCTTATTTAATTAATTATCTTCAGACCATTTTTAGGTGTATACAATAATTAATCTCAACAAACTTGAGTTTGTTAATTTTAATTAGGGATTAGAAGAATTGATTAATATGGGGAGACATTAATTAATTTAGAATTAATTAATCAAAGGGGGCTATGAAATGAACTATATAAATAAATCATGTAGATTTATTTACTAGTAGATGAATAGAGAAATTAATTGAATTGCTTTGTGAATTCAATTAATTGGCAAGTGGAATTAATCAAATAACTATGTATTTAATTAACTATCTTCAGACCATTTTTAGGTGTATATAGTTTTAATTTGTGCGTCTCCGTAAACAGGGATTTCTTTGCGAGGTGGAGGTGGTGATGCGTCTTCCTCATCTAAAGTATTGAGATGTATGGAATCAGATTCCCACTCATGTGCGTCAGTCTCTGAGTCAATTTCTAGTAGCCGATTACTATACCAAACTAGGATATCTTTTGAGTTGAACACTACAGTTGTAATCAGATGATGTACTGTTGGTGATGGAATTGCTGGTACTATGGGTGCCACTGATGTTGTTGATGGGTTTACCAGTTCTATTGATGCTGTTGGTGGTACAAATACTGCTAATGGTGTTGTTGATGTAGTTACTACTGCTGATTCGGTTGTTGGTTTGATTGGTGGGATGATTGGTGCTACAGGTAGGATTATTGGTGTTGTAGGTAATATTATCGGTGCTGCTAGTGGGATAATGGGTTTTGCAGGTATTTTTAGTGGTGTGAGTAGTGTTGTGGATGGTATTGATGGGATTCTCAGCCTTGTTGGGGTAGTTGGTGTGGTTCTTGGTGCTGCCAATATAATCAAGGGTGGCCTCTTTAGAGTATTAGGTTGATATAGAGGTTTGGTGGGTTTCCCTTTGAATCTGAGCTTTGGAAGAGTTTCCTTTTGAAAACCTAATCTAGTGTTATCTTTGGGTTTTAATTTTGGTTGTAAAGGCTCATGTCAAACTTGCTTGCAAGGTCCCAAAGCACTCTGGCCATCATAGCCCATTCTCTGCATGAGTATAAGACCATTGCCATATTTATCAGTGGGTAGTTTATCCCGTGGGATGTCTTTGATAGGGTATTTGTAGATCCACTCTACTAGATCCTCATCTCTGGTCTCCTCTTCCTAAATTTTACCAAGGACAAAAGGTGCCAAAGTGCATGCTAGCTTGACCAGTGGTGGTTAAAGTA
Source organism: Cryptomeria japonica (assembly GCF_030272615.1). Lineage (NCBI taxonomy): Eukaryota > Viridiplantae > Streptophyta > Pinopsida > Cupressales > Cupressaceae > Cryptomeria > Cryptomeria japonica. The sequence goes on from NC_081414.1 coordinate 882,439,914, forward strand.
ACCTTTGAGGTTTGCCATAAGTTCTAGGAGAAGTGGGTAATTTCCCAACACAAAAGAGTTGGCTTACATTATATTCCCCAAGACCTTCCTCGACCATTTTCATTTTCAACTTCTATTGCTTTGGTATAGGGTGATTGAACTAGAAAGAGAGCCTGGATTTACATATGATGTGGACAAGATATCTTCTTTGTTGTTAGGAACGGCGATCTCTGGTTGATGGTTAATATTGTTACAATATGCAAATGGATTTGCATCGCCCAGGATTGTGATTTCTACACTGTTATGGGGAAACTTGATACACTGATGATAGGTGGATGGAATGGCTTGCATGGTGTGTATCCAAGGTCTTCCTAACAAGAGATTATATGGCAGAGGAAGGTCCAGAACTTGACAGATGACATGCTTCACCACTGGGCCCACTCATATTGGTAACACAACTGCTCCCTTGGAAGAGCACTTTGCATCATCATAGGCTTTTATGGTTATCTTTTTGTGGGGGTCCACTGATTCTATTGCATATCCCAATGATGTGACCAACTATAATGTACATATATTCAGACTGACGCCATTATCAATCAAGACTCACTTGATCTTGTGTTGGTTGATAAATCCTTCAATATGGAGTGAGGCGTTATGAGGTTGTTGGAAGGATGTATTGTCTCTTTCAGAGAAAGTGAGACATGGTGATGACCTCAAATTACCAACTATAGCTTGAAATTGATTTGTATTAAGATTGGCAGGGACTGACGCTTCTTGGAGAGCTTGGTCCAAGATTGTTTTGTGGGATGGAGATAGGTGTAAGAGCTCTAGTATGGAGATGAGTGCAGGCATTTTGTCCAATTGTTCCACAAGGTTATACTGCTTTGGGATGGATGTTGTGCCTTGTGGAGATGCTTTAATGGTGATTTTTCTACAACATGTAACAAACTTGCAGGCAGGATTCGGATCTTTGATGGTGAGGGTTGCAATTTGTTCATTGGCGTTATATAGGTGATTTACAGTATAATTATAGGAAGCTCGTGTATAATCAGTTATATCTATTTTTCGCCCTGAAGTGGAAGGACCCCTTTGATCTTTTGATGAAAGCGGATTATTGAACATGAGATGATCATTATTTGAGTTTTTTGGGTCATGTCCTTCAATTTCAATCTCTCCTAGGTCAATAAGATCTTGAACAAGATCTTTCAGTCTATGGCAGTTACTTGTTTTATGCCCTTTCCCTTGGTGAAATTCAAAATGTTCATTATCTCTCTACCATGGAGGTTTGTCTTGAGGTTCGTAGTTAGATGTCTTTGGTAAGGTCACCAGATTTGAAGAGACCAATTGACACAAACCATTTTGATAGGTTCCCTTAAGGGTGTGTATGTACGTTTTGGTTTATAATTTTGTTATCGTTGTCTTGGTTCCTCTTGCAGTGCATTGCGACCTTGATTTTTTGGAGGAGCAATGGTGTTGTTTTTAGGAGGGGGATTTTGCCCTGCAAATCTGACCATATGTTGTGCATTCTTTATGGTCCTTGTATCTACAACCCTATCATTGATGATGTTTTTGTTCTTATTCCAAAATTTAGGTTTATCATTGTTAAAATGTAGGCAAGGGCCATCTTTTGGTTCATTGTATATCTTGATAAGTCCCTTTTTGATAAGGGCCCATTCACATTTTAATCCCTAGGTGATCATATCTTCAAAGGACTCTGTGCCCTTCATGTCTAGGTGGAATTTGATTTCATCATTCAAATTGGAAATAAATATTTCTACTAGCTCTTGTTCAGGTAGTTGAAGAGAACGTCTACTTGACAATTGCCTCCACCATTGTAGGAAAGCTAAAAATAGCTCCCCTAGCTTTTGCTTGGTATTTCACAGATTTTCCATGGTAACATCGCATTCTATGTTGTGTGAATAATGCACAATGAACTTTTGGACTAATTCTTCAAATTTCCTAATGCCACCTAGTAATCGAGAAAACCATTGCATGGTTGTCCCTCTCAAACTCTGAGGAAAGAGGTGCATTAGATATGTGTCTTCATATGCCACTTCTAGGGAAGTTGAATGAAATTCCCTGACATGATCTCTAGGGTCTCATTTTCCCTGATACTTTTCAAACTTAAGTGTTTCAAACCCTTGTGGAAAAGGTAGCGTATGTAGGTTCCTATCAAAGGGCTAGGGACAAATATCATTGAGTGAAAACCAGGTAGTCTTCACACCACTGTGGAGTTGTTGGGCGAGATTCTCGACTTGTTGCCTCAACATGTCTTTTTCATTAGGAGGAGGAGGTGGTGGGGCATTTCCTTAATTAAGGTCATATCTGAAGTGATCTCTATCTCTTCCACCCTCGTTATGGCTATGGTTTTTTGATGCTTGCCATATTTGCATGGTATCAAAATCAAAGGGTAACTTAGCTCCCTCTTGAGCAAGTTTTAGAAAATGAGCATCTGCATTATTTTTAAGGATTTCATCGAAAAGTCGATTGAACTTGGGGTTGTGTTGTGCTCTTTTTATTGCTTTGGGAGTGGGAGTACTAGGATCTTCATCATTTGTACCTCCTCCAATGGTCTCATGGTAATCATTGAGGTTTTCTACCTCCTCTTCAATCTCTAGTTGTCTAGTTCTCGATCTGGTGTGAGCCATTTTGAAAGTTATTTTTGAAGTTTTGTGAAATTGATTATGAGTTGGTGATGGAATGAGAGATAAATGTTTTGTGAAGTGTTTAGAAGATGGATCTCTAACACTGAAGGATTTATGTCACCAAAGTTCTTTTATGAATTGATTTTTTGTGTTGTCAGCAATGTTGATATGATAAGGTATAGCAAGGTTTGAGATGTGTTACAAACCAAGCTACCTAGCAATGAGAGGATGCACTCATAGACTACTTTTCACCTATGTAGAAATACCTCTTAGGATGATTTATCCTAGATGTAGAGATGCTCTAAAAAGTGATGTGTTGTTTTTTATTTAAGCAATATCTAAAAAGAACTTAGGACAAGACCTTTTCATGTTTCGAGAGTTGAAATGGATTGATGATGTATGAATGTGAATGTGGATAGAATGTGAACCTCAATAAAAACTGTGTTACAAATGGGAAAAATTCTTCCTCTTCTTTCTCAGGGGTTGGTGGTTCTTCCCGAGCTATGTTATATGTAATGCAGATATTTGGAAAGAAAGCAGGGTTGATCTTGCCTCCTTTATTTTTGTGATAACTCAAAGCTCTATATTGAGTAAAATCTCTATTGTTCAAGGGCTCTTTATTAAAGTCGTTGGATTTTCCTTGAAGATATAGACACATATGATGCAAGAAGGCTCTGTGTGAGACAAAAATTTGTCTATTGAGATAGAAAAATTTCCTTCTTTTGATGAAAGCCTTTGAACTCAATGGTCTTCTCTTCAAATTGACATGTTGATGAAGATTCCGCTTTCTCAAGATTTGAAGGATGGTCATATAATTTTGATATCTTTTTTGCACTTTGTTTGATGTTTGTTGGTCAAATGCTGGATGGAATTTTGTGTTGGATGAATACTTGTTTTGAATTGGTTTTAAAATTCTTTGACAAGAAAATAGAGCAAGCACGCAAACACAATAGTGTTGCCTCAAAAGGCACAAATAGGTGTGGGTCTAAATCAACCCAATCTTTTGAACTTTTTGACCCCTTTTCAAATGTTTTTGTATGTTTTTCCAAAAGCCTGAAGTTGGCTCAATTGATCACTGGTCTGACACAAAATTAAGACACTTCAAACACACTTTATCCCTAAGGTCAAATGGCCAGTTGCAATAATTTCAGCCCACATCTTGATATTTCTTCAACTTTGGTACTACATACCTTATGAACCCTGCCATAGCAGGTAAGGATGCGATATACTAAGTCTTGCATAAGAATAATAGATAGATGATCCCTATGATGGGGGAGTCACCACTTTTATCAAGGTACAAGTAGCCTTTCAAAAAGTCCTATTTCTACTCAACGAAATATGTATGGTGAGTATCTTGGGAGAAAAACCATCTATGCTCTTGCACTGAACTTCTTACAAATATCCTCAATCAATAGAATGGGTGGGTTTCTATATAAAAAAGTGTCTAGTAATGTTCGACATTTTTGGACATAAGTTCATTCTGCAATGACTCACTTAAGAGCCTTGTAACTTGTGGTGGGGCCCATATGTCCTTTCGGCAAGTTACACTGTATGAACAACTATACCCAAGGCTACAACTTTTGCTCTCACCTGATTTCTATAATGGCTTGAAGGATTTACCACGCGAGGTCATTCCCAAGAGTGATGTGTCTCTTGGTAGGCCTCTCTTAAAAAGATAAAATTTTGAGTGTTACTAAAGCTTTTCTCTTGCACCTAGGACCACGAAAGCCAAGGGAGAGGATAGTGTGTGTTAGAAGTAGGACCACTCGACAAATTTTGCACAAGTGTGCCAATCACCAAAAACACTTGTTCTTTTTAACCAAGTAATAGCAATGTGATCTACCTATTTGGAGATGTTGCTCCAACAAAAATGGTGTTCTTTTTAACTTCAAGGCAAAATTTTATGTAATCTAGGAACTTGAAATCATAGTCAACTAAATTTGAAACACGTTTGGCTTGAAGTAAATCGATTTTTGAAAACTTTGACAAATTGGGGGTACCTTTTAACTTGCAGAAATGAAGTGTTGATTGTGATTTTTAATGCAAGAAATAAAACTTTGTGTTGTCTTGTTTTAAGCCCAAGAATACAATGATCCCTAACATGCAAAAAGAAATTTTGTTGGGTTTGAGTTAGTGGTTTTTTTTAACTTGACAAGTGAGATTCTTTTTATAAGCGCAAACAAAATATGTGATTCATTTTATACCCTGAAAGGAAATGTGAAGTTTATTTAAGCTAAAATAGAAAGTGAATTCATTTTAAGGCAAATTTGAAAAGTTAGTAAAAAGATAAATTTACTTCCTAATATAATTGAAAAACCTGCACAAAAGACAAATAGTTAGTAAAAAAATGAAAAATGAAGTTTTGGTGGGCTTCTACAAGCCTAGATTTTGATTTTTTGGTTACAAAAAGTTATTTTTTTACAACTCTCTGTTACAATAGTGCTACTCTGTGTAAAAATAGAAGCACTATTTAACACGAAAGCACTAAATAATAGAAAAATGCGCTAAAACAAGTACAACAATGCTATAAAAAGGACAAATCACTAAAAGATGCTATCAAACAGAATAAATTATGTCAAACAACGAGCTAAAAAGTGCTAAAACTAGACATAATAGCACTATTTAATGGTCAATAGCGCTATAAGAAGGAGAATAGCACTAGTTGGGAGGCAATAGCACTATTATTGTGAACAATAGTGCTAAATCACCAACTTTCGAAGGCGCTAGAGCATGAACAATGGCGCTAAAGTGCAACTTGTGTGTCAATTAAAACAAGCGAAAACACCTAGTAGTTTCAAAAATTGAATCAGAAGGTTGCGTGTTCGAGTCACGTTGGGTTCACCAAATGATGCTCTGCAAAAAGAATGTTAGGATGACAAACACAAACACAAACACAAACACACAAGAAACAATCCAAATGTTAGTGTTAGAAATCATAAATCAAAGACTATCTCAAGTAAGCATATCAAGAGAGACAAAAAACACAAAATAGAAAGCTTAACCAAAATAAGAAATGCAACAAAACATCTCCAAATGCCCTCCACCATGTTTGTAGCTACTCCTCCCTTGTTCCTCTCCTCCCCAATTTACAAATGAGTGTAGCTCTCAATAGCTTTTTGCACTATTTTGGATGTCTTATGGAGATTCAAGATTGTAGAATGAAAACTTATGAGAATGAAAATGTGAACAAGCTAAGATGAGATGTTATTTCATTATCTAATGTTAATTTTAGCCAAAAAAGACAAATGTAGATTATTATGCTAAAATGCTCTCTAGAATTCATTATAACTTAGATGCATACAAGATTTAAGGATCTGGATTATGAATAAATGAGCTCTATTTATAGGTAAAATAAAGCAATGGATGGTTTAGATTGAGTAATCTCAACAAGGGCTAGCATTGATGGGTTTATGATCCATGTGGGGGCTTTCAATCCAATCCCAGGATGACAAATGTCAACAAGAGATGGGTTGAGAGGAGATGGAATAAGCATTAAATGCTTGACATGACTTGAAGGTTAACTTGGGAGGTAAGGTTAATGTTGAGTTGAATGAATAAAACAATTATTCGATAAATATTGTCTTTATCCAATGGATAAACTCTTGTGAAAGAGTTAGAGAGGATAACCATGGTCAAAGCAATAAATGCCTAAAGAGACCCATGAGTCAAATGAGGGTTGAGTTAGAGGTAAAGTCTCTAACCATGGGGGAAAGTGGATTTAACCATAAATGGTTATGTAAGAGCCATTAATGGTCATGTAAGAGCCATTAGTGGTTTGGAAGACTTTAGGGGTTAGCTTTTTGAACACATAAAGAATTAAATGTTTTTCAAAGACTTTGAAGGCTTTGAGAAGTGACTCAAGTTCCTTAGGAATGTGACAATATTTAGGAAATGGGATTAGGCTAATTAGGAATGGTTTAGAAGAGTCTAGAAGGGGATTTAGGATTTCAAGTGGGTTTGGTGGGTGAGGGAAAATAGGATTTTAATTAAAATAAAATTAACTTATTTCAATTGTGGTTGCAACTTGCATTTGTAGGAGAATGCAAGTGGGGGGGGGGGGGAGTTTAGGGATTTAAATAAATGTTTTAATTATTTATTTAAAAGAGGAAAGGGTATTAAATTAAATAAATAGGATTTATTCATTTAATTGATTGTGAATTTGATTTAATGAATTAATTTAAATAAATTGAATAATTTATTTAATTAATAGAAGATTGTTTTGACGATGAATTAATTAAATATTATTAATTGTTGGCTAGTGGATTTAATAATCAAATAAATAGAAAATATTCATTTAACTAAGTGGACAGATTTATGTGACTAAAGTAATTTATTTCAATACCCACATGGTAGAAATCGCGTTTTAGTATGCATGTTTAAAAACCACTTTTTCAAAATGCCTGTTGCAGGGTCATACCACACATGTGTACGACCACCATTTTTTGACGCAAATAAATGATTTTTTGCAAATCCTTCTAGGAACCGATGCCTAAGACACCAAATATTGATGAGAATATTTTTTCTTTTTTTTTTATTGAATATATTTTTAATTGACAATAAAGCACATTTTCAAAACATCAGGTGTACGACCACCATAATTTGATGAAAATTTCATATTTTTAAATTTGTTTTGTTTTAATCTATAAAATAGTTGTATGTAGATTGATGTCATATAATTATTTTTCTAAAAACCAAAAAACAAATGTTATTAAAGTTTTACCAAACCTTAGTATTTTAGGTTTACGTACCACTCTTGACTCATAAATAATGCAAAAATAGTAAACATAATCTTATCACTATGAATTTTACATTTTTGAAATCAAGACACTGATAAATCTAATGGGTTTTTGTTTCATCAAAAAATTTGATCAGGAAGGCCCTCAAAAAATTAGGCCAAGGCAGAAATCTGATATTCTTTTGCCTTAGCCATTTTTTTGGAGGTCCAAGCATAGGCTTGGTCCCACAAAGCCTATCCCGAAGCAAAAACTAAGGTTGGGGGTTGTTTCTCGCTCCAACTTTTATGAAACAGCCACCCACTATTTGAAATTCAAAAAATGAGCACCCGTTTCGCTTTGTACCGTTGAAAGCGAAACGGGCACGGGCATTTTTAGAAACGTGTACCCAATTTAAAAATAGGCACCCGTTTAATTCAAATAACGGGCACCCATTGCTTAAAAGATTCGTTGGGCAAAAAACTAGCCGACAAGGACAAATCTCAATGATTGAATGATTATTCAATCATTATCCAACAGGTTTGATCTGCAGAGAGAATGTTTTGTTAAATAATTCTCTTTTCTTGTCTTGTTATCAATTTGACAAGGAGATCCATTCAAATTCAAATTTTGGTGCAGCCATGGGATCAAATCAATGCAAAAAAAGGCAAAGGAAGGTTTTGACAGTTGAAGATATTGCAGCAAATAGAGAGGAGGCAAAATGTCAACGAGAAAGAAGAGCAAAAATTAAACAATTGAACAATGTTGGAGCTTCAAGTTCAATAATCATTTCAGAAGATGAGAACATCGAGGACACCATAAATGTTAAAGAAGGAAACACAGTAGAACCAAATTTAGGTGCATCTTCTAATCCATTATTGGATATAGGTATGTCTTCACAACCTCATGTTTATTCTCATGAACAAATTGGTGATTTAGTAGAAGAAGCTTACTCATTAAATCAAACCCCAATTGAAAATCAAACCCCAAATGAAAGTAAAACTCAAATTGAAACTTTAGAGAATGATATAAATGAGTTCATTTACAAATTCAATATTGATGAAAGATATTAGAACTATTCAGAAGTAGTTTGTATAGATAAAAAGTGTGTTACTTAAGATTAATTAAACATGTCTCTACAAGTTGGTGGTGAAAGGCGACTCGAGGCTTGGGTAGATGTTGGATGGGATGATCCACCACATGTGCCGCAGTGGGTGTTTTCCAAGGGTCAATGGGAAGATAGGGCTCCATTTCTAGGAAGGCAATGCAGAAGTGTTCATCCAATATCCAAATATTTTCAGGGTTTTTTCAAAGGGTTCTCGCGACATCATTTAGGGAGTTTCAACTGGCAAGGCCCAAATGTTAAGGGGAGAAACACTTACAGAGGTATGAAATTGGCTAATTTCATTTCTGCTAGCCGATCTTTTGCTGATGTGGTAGCCAAGGGAACCCAAGTTGCTCCTAGGGCTTCCAGGTCTATGGCTGTTGCTGGTTTGGCTGGTCCTAGGGTATCTGGGTCTGTTAAACAGGCGGATGTCATTGTTACGATTGGTAAAGACGTGGGGAGCTTGAGTAGTAAAGCTCATTTGGAAAACGGTAACATGGTTCATTCTGTTCCTTCAAAGGATGTTTGGTTTCCGCATCCTCTTTTTTATTTCTCTGGTTCTGTTGTCGCTAATAGGGCTTCCAAGTTGCATTTTGTGGCTATTTTAGGGGAACTCTAGGGTCCTCCAACCAACTTATCTAAATTACATTCTAAATTATGCAAACGTTGGCCTGCATTGATTTGTTTTTAGTTGTTATCTTCAAATTCCTGTGTTTTGGTTTTCGAATCCCCCCGTTGCAAGGATGATGTTCTTGCAAATTCATTTCATTGGTTTGGTAATGTTGTAGTTAGGGTTTCTTCTTGGAAACCTTTTTTTGTCCCGGAATGGGTCAAACAAAAATCTCTTCCGGTTTGGTTTGGGTTACCACAACTTCCCTTTGAATTCATGGATCCAAAGGTGTTGAAATCCATAGGAGATAACTTTGGTAATTTTTTGATTTCTAAATCCATTTTTGAGGAAGGGAAGGTTCTGGTAAAATTATGCATTTTGGTTTCCCCGTCATCAGTATGCCCAATTTCGTGTAATCTTAAATCAAATGATGGCATTTGGAAGAAACCTATTGTCAAGATGAATGATGATCTGTGTCAAAATTTTATTATTGTGGATGCTCCCCTATTTTTTGATTTTCGTAATGTAAAAATTAGTATAAATAGTGAAGTGGATCGGAATGTTTCTTTCAACCCTACCCCTCCTAAAGTAGATCGAAATGTTTCTTTCAACCCTGCCCCTGCTAAAGACTCCTCTCAGGTCTTAGTGGGGTCTGTTCGTCAATTCAAGGAGGACCTTACTAATGTGGCTCAAATTAATCACATTACTACTATTAAAGAATCTACTCAGGTTTTGGTTGGGTCTATCTGTCAATTTAAGGAGGACCATAACATTTCCGCTCATCTTAATCTTAAATCTACCACTGTTGTCCTTGAAAGTGAGGCAAACACTTTTCCTCAAGTTGTGTTGGAAGCTCCCAAGTTTGTCGGTCATGTTAATGATGGCATTCCTAATTTAGGTAACCAGTAGGGTCTTCCTCCATTACAAGATTCCCATGTTGTTCAGAAGGAGGGGCTTGTTGGTAGCTTAGGGGATGAGGTCCTTAATTCTCTAGATCGACCATCAAGTCTTATTGCAGACACTGGGGTGATTGCTCTGGTTGTGTCTCCCACCGTTTGCCATGATGAGGATGCTTTAATTCAACAAGTGAAAGAGTTACTACATAATGAGCCTCTTAGGGAGTGTGATATGCCTAAGTCTCTGCATATTTCTCTAGATGAACACACGGCTTAGCAAGTTGAGCAGTTGCTTAAATCTAATAAGGATTTTGAGGAAGAGGAGGTCTCAGAAAAGGTTTTGTGCTCTATTGGAAATGACCTGGATTTAATTCATAAGAGTTTGTCAAATTCTCCTTCCTTAAAACTATCTGAGGTCCCTATTAATACCTCTCAAGATGACCCAAATCGAGTGGTTCTTCAGGAAGTGGCCATATCTCATTGGCCATCTCTGGTTAAAACACCCATTAGATCTTCTATTGCCCAGGTTTAGCTGAATTTCCCCAACACTATAGTGTCCTTGGGCAGGGGTAGACCACCAAAGAATCATAAAACTCAGTTGGAAATTGATGCGAGTATTCAACAAGTTTTGTCATTTTCCCCTAGTTTTAAAAAGGCTGCCATATTGTCCTTTGGGAATGGAAAAGGTAGTGGTTCCTTCAAATCAAAAAAAGAAATGTGTTATCAGTCCTCCGGTAACTAGATCTGTTGTGGCCAAGCAAAGCTTACATACAAGCTTTGGGGAGAATTGTTCTTCTCCCATTAGTGAAAAGAGGGGAGTGTCATCCTCCCCTCAAGATCAATGAAGATTATCTCTTGGAATGTTAGGGGCTTAAATGCCCCTAACAAGAGATGCTTGATCAAGTCTCAGTTAGATTTGGTTAAGTGGGATCTAGGTTTGCTTCAGGAGACTAAACTTTCATTGGAGAATTCCATTTCTATTTTTTCTTCTTGGAAAAAGTGGAAGTTTTTATCTTGTCCGGCTATTGGGGCTTCGAGAAGCTTGGCTTTGTTATGGAATGATTTTGTAGTTGATGTGAAATTGGTTGCGTCTGAGCCAAATTGGATGTTGTCATTAGTTTCATTCAGAGCTTCTAGTTTTAAAGTTTGGGTGTTTAATATTTATGCTCCCTCAAGTATCTTGGCTAAATACAATCTTTGGAAAGAGCTCATTAGGGTGTCATCCCCTCTTAGGAATCATTCTTTTGTCATTTTGGGGGGAGATTTTAATGCTATTTTGGATCTTTCTGAAAAATCGGGGGGGATTTATCCAAATAAGAAGTCTATGGATGATTTTAATGCATTCATTTTTGACATGTCTCTTTTTGATTGCAAACCTAATAATGACCTATTCACAGGGACGAACATGAGGAAAAATTTCTCTCAGATTGTGGAAAGATTGGATAGATTTTTACTCTCATCTAATTGGTTCGATGCTGACATTGAGTTTTTCTCTTCCATTCTTTCCCTGTCTGGTTTGGACCATTTTCTGGTCTCTTTCACTGTTGTAAGGGATAGACCTTCCCACAACCTTCCTTTTAAGTTTGAGCCAATGTGGTTTAGGGATCCCTCTTTTCTTCCCCTCCCACGACATTGGTGGGGAGAGGCTCCATTGTTTAGAGGTTCTAGAATGTTTCAGTTGGTCAAGAAGATTAGTTTTTTAAAAATGAATATTAGGGGATGGAACTCCCTTCATTTCAAGAATATTTTTGAACAAAAACAAAGGATTTTAGATATGTTAGAGGTTCTGAATAGGCAAGTCTTGTAGCAGGGTTTGGGATCTAAGGTATTGGATGAAATCAGGTCTCTTAGGAGTGAATTAGATAAAATTTTGGCTAGAGAGGAAGTTTATTGGAGACAAAAGTCTCGGGAGTTATGGCTAGCTGATGGTGATAGGAATAGAAATTTTTTCCATGCTAGTACTAAAATGAAAAGGGTCAGGAGTAGGATTTCTTGTATCTAGGATAGTTAGGGGAATATTCTCTCTAAGGATGGGGATATCTCTAAGGAAGTGATTAAGTTTTTTAAGAATATTCTTTCATCTAAGAATATTGATGATTCTAACAATATCTCGTCTCTTATTCCCTCTCTTATTTCTCTCGAAGATAATAGAATGTTAATGTCTCCTTTCTCAATAGAAGAGGTTAAGGAGGTTGTTTTTGCTATAAACCTGGATAAGGCTCCTAGGCCTGATGGTTTTACTCCTTTGTTTTTCTAGAAATGTTGGGATTTTGTGGGATGGGATGTCCTTTTGGCTTTAGAGGAAGCTAGGAGAAATAGGTCTATCCTTAAAGAAATGAACACTACATTAATTGTCATTTTACCTAAGAAGGAGGACCCTAAAACCTTCACATATTTTTGTCCTATAGCTTTATATAACACCATTTATAAGATATTTTCTAAAGTAATTTCTATGAGGTTGGCCATTCTTTTACCCAGAATAATCTCCCTTGAGCAAGGAGGATTTGTTCCACAAAGGGAAACTCCTGAAGGGGCTATAGTTTCTCATGAGGTCTTACACTCGATCTCTGCCCAGAAATACCCTATCATGATCTTTAAGTTAGATATGATGAAAGTTTATGATAGGGTTGAATGGAATGCATTAAAAATTGTCCTGTTTAGGTTGGGTTTCTCCTAGGCTTGGATAAAATGGATTATGGCTTGTATTTCCTCGACAAGATTTTCAGTTCTTATTAATGGGTCCCCTTGTGGTTTCTTCCACTCTTCTAGGGGTTTAAGGCAAGGGAACCCACTCTCACCTTTTTTATTTATCTTATTAGCTGAAGCTCTGAGTCAGGCAATCAGCTCAGCTTGGAAGATTGGTTTATGGAAGGGTATCAAAATTCAGAATTTTGATAAGAGGATTTCCCATTGCCTTTTTATTGATGACACCCTCTTATTTGGTTGTGCAACCTTGAAGGAGGCTCAAGTTATTGATCAAGTAATCAGGAATTATGCATCTTTTTTGGGTCAGAAGGTCAACAAGGAAAAATCTAAGATTTTTTCTTAAACACTCACTCCCTGCTCTAGGATAAGCTTCATAAGTTTTGGGGATCTTCCTTGCACTTATCTCAGAGTTCCCTTTTTTGCTAATAAGGTTACAATTAGTTTTTGGGATAAAGTTGTTTCTGGGGTGTCTAAGAAAATCTTGGCATGGAATCACAAATGGCTCACCATGGCTAGGAAAATTGTGTTGATTAAATCTGTACTGAATGCGGTGCCAATTTACTTAATGTCAATCCTAAAAGCTCCAAAGGCTATTATTGTCAGTTTAAAGGATACTCTGAGATCTTTCCTTTGGAATAACAATAAGGATGGGAAATCTAGGATCCCCTTGTTAGCTTGAGATAAGGTTTGTCTCCCTAAGGAACTTGGGGGGGCTGGAATTCGTAGTTTGGAAAATCAAAATTTGGCCTTGGGGGCCAAGTTAGTTTGGAAATTGTATGATAATCCAACGTCCCTTTGGGCTAGAATCATGTTCACTAAGTATCTTTCTAATGGATCCAGGGAGTCTATTTTTAGGGCCTTGACTTTGCCTAAGGGGTCAGCTATTTGGAATTTCATGGGAAAATGTAGAAGTGTCTTACTACCATATCTTTCTTGGGTTGTGCATAAGGGTACGAAAATTAGATTTTGGGATGATGCTTGGAATGGTTATTGTCCTATTGATTCTATTAGGGATTGGTCTGCCTTGAAATCAATACTTCTGGATAAATGGGGGATCTATTTATCAGACTACTTTAATGTAGTTCATAATGGACATCGGGTGATGGCTCAATGGAAATTGATTGAGTTCCTTCCAGTTAGCCCTAGTTTGAGAGAAGATTTTTATTCTACTCTTAAAGATAGAATTATCATTTTTTCTGAGAAGGATGATGAGCTGGTTTGGACTAAGAATTCATCTAGAAAATACTCAGTGAAAGATGGATATAACTCTCTTATGTCAGTTAAGGATTTCTCTTCTTGGCCTTACAAATTATTCTAGCATCCAACATGTCTGCCAAAGGCTGGAGCTTTTGCTTGGCTTGCTGTTCAAGACAGGGTTCTTACCGGGATGAGACTGGATAGGATGGGTTTATCTGTTGTTTTCCCTTGTGTTTTGTGTAATTAGAAATTGGAATCATCATCTCATATTTTCCTTCATTATGATTTTTCTCTAGGATGTTGGAATTGGTTTTTCCAGAAGCTAGGTCTATCTTTTGTTACTATTGGGGATCTTCTCTCTCACTTCAGAGCTTGGCCTCTCTTGTTTTCCTCTTCTTTTTATGTCTGCCTTTGGATTATAGCTCCATCAATTATTGTTTGGAACATATGGTTAGAGAGAAATAATAGGATCTTTAAAAAATCATCCACTTCACTTTTTGATATCTTAGTCAAGATAGAGGCTTCTATCTCGGAGGTGGGCTTGTCATATATTCATAAAAATTTAGAAAATCTGACATCTTTTTCCCATTGGGATGGCATGATCACAAGGACATGGAAATCTCTATCTAGCATACCTTCTCATGGGTCAATTGCAAAGGTTATGGCTTTCAAAAATAAGAGATTTGTGGCCAGTTGGGCTCCTCCTCCTCTGGGTCATTTCAAACTCCATTTTGATGGTGCTTCTAGGGGGAATCTGGATATGTCAGGTGTTGGTACAACCATTTTTTATCATAATGCAGTCCTAATTGCTACTCAATGTCATGCTCTTGGGTCTCAATCAAACAATTTTGCTGAATGTCAAGCTTTGTCACTTGGGATTGATTTGGCTATTTCCCTTGGGATCAAACACATTACCATCCAGGGGGATTCAATGGTTGTTATTCAAAGTGTGTTGAACTGTAAAAGTAATTGTTGGCATTTAAAGTACTTAATTGACCACATTTTGGAGAAATTATCCTTTTTTGATACTTATGTGTTATCTCATTATTTTTGAGAGATGAATAAACTAGCAGATTTTCTGGCTAATTTGGCTATTGATTCGGTTGATATTCATAAGAATGTAGTAGTAGGCGACATTCCTCATGACGTCCTCTTCAGGTATATGCCACATCCAAAAAATTAAGTTCATCTATTTTGAGTTATTATCTTCATTTCTTATGGAAGTATATATATTATCCTCTTCTCAATTCTATTTGTATCTGTTCGTCATGTGTTGATATGAGGCTTTTACTTCTATTTGCATATGGAGTATTTGTACATTCTTGTTTCTGGGTTAGATGTTAATGTGTGTAGTTCTTGAGGGATGGAGAGGTAATTTCAGGTGGAAAATTTTTGAGGTAGTATCTTCCTTTCTTATTGAAGTATACATATTATCCTCTACTCAGTTCAGTTTGTATCTATCCTTCATGTGTTGATAGGAGGTTTTTATTACTATCAGCATTTGGAGTATTTATACACTACTACATTTGGGTTAGATGTTAATGTGTGTGCTTCTTAAGGATTGGAGTAGAAATTTTCAGGTGGTAGCATATGTAAACAGCTTTTTCATGATTTGGATGCTCACTCACGAATCGGCTTAATTATATGGGCATGATATTAAATTTCATCATCAGTTTTATTTGCTTGAGATACACATGTCATCCTTTTCTTGGTTCAGATTATTTTTACATCACATGTGTAAACCGTCCTATGCTTACATATGGTGTGTTGGTATATTTGTTTCGTGCAGAAGGATGGAGTGTATATCCCAGCTGCTACAGGTTAATTTGTCTTTTTTGTAGCTTATGGATGTTTGTTCTAATGTTTTCAAATGATTTTTTATTTTCATGTTGGTGAGAGATTTCCTTAAGTTTTAGTTTTTCGATATTGATTTGACCTTGTGTCTTGTCACTAATACTGTCATTTATTATAAGTTTTGGTTGCAGCATATGTGTTATCTCTAGCCCTTCATTATTTTTTTGCATGTTTTTATCTCCTCAAGCCATTGGTACCTTTTCTAAGGTTTTATTTTTTGATGTAAATATCATTGTGCTGGCTGCCTTGTGCTTGTCCGGGTCTTTCAGATTAGCCTTACAGATTATTTATTTTTGGATTGATGGTATCCTTACTTGCAGGATAATCACTTATGAGTTTTAGTCGAAGGCTTTTGCATTCATGCAAAATTAATTCAAGCATGATTGAAATGGATTTTTTCAATATCTGTATGGGAAATACCAGACATTTTCTCTTTCAAATACATTTCTATGTCTTTTACAAAAATCAGTTCCTTGTTTATTTCTAGTTTTCGGTGCTCTTCATTCTACAAATGCCTTCCTCTATGCATGTTGGAGTTTATAGAGTGATTTTAGAAGCTCGTTCTTTGGGGGAAGAAGATGCATTTGAGGATAATTTTGTTAAACTTGGCAAGGTTTTCAATCTATTTTCTCCTACGGTGGACTTTGAGCTTCGTAGGTTGTTGGGATGTCGGTGGTTACAGGTTGGTCATCATGTTTCTTATGATGAGCTTCTCTCTCATTTTCTTACTATTTGTTTTGATGTTCTACTCGATATGGATTTGGTTTGCCTCTTGGTATCTACGTTTGTCTTCCCGACAATGTGCAATTGGGAGTTGGTCTCTCCTACATTGGCTAGTTATCGGTTTGATATGGGCTCTTTTTATTATGGGGGTTTTCTTCCTCGCCATGAGCTTTTGGCTAATGGTTGGTTTGGTCATTTGCTTCATCAATTACGCATGGGATTGATATGTGATTCCTTGGAAAATACCAGAGCCTCTATGGATTTTTTGTTGTACTTGGCTCCTGACCAATATGTGGATAAAGCATGGGTTGTTTTTTAGGCTTTACATTCACTAATCTCTTTGGGATTTTTATGCTCTACTCCTGCTTATGTGGCGTTCCCTCTAAGGGTGATCCCACCTTTTTTCTCTTCTCATGAGCCACTGAACGGGAGTTCTAGTTCCTGGTTTTTGGACAACTAACATTTTTTCTCTTTTGTAGCTGGTAGTATGGTTTTTTGCAGGAATGAAGGCTACATGGTTTTATTTTTGGTTCGAAATGGTTAGCTATGGTCCTGATAGAGAATTTGTCTCCTATCCATCTGCCTTGTGGTTGTTCATGTTCATCTCTTCTACAGTTGGAGTAATTCTGGTTTGAAGATTGTCCTATGGGACTTTTGTAAAAAATATCAAAAATAGGATGGTGGGGGTTTCATCAGTATATATATTGTAAAGGGTACTATATTTGTCTGTTTAGTCTTAATATGGCTACAATCGAAGGTTTTCTTGTGGGTTCTTTCCTGCTGGTATGTCATGTCTGAACCCGATGTAAATTCTTTACTTCATTAATATATAGTTTAGTGGATTTTCCACTTTTTTTTTTTTTTTTTTTAAAAACTCAAATTAAAACTGAAATTCAAATTGAAATTGAAACCCCAATTGAAATTAAAAATTGACTAGCATTTGAAATCAATAATGTGGATGCAGACATGGAAACACCAATTGAAAAAGAAACGTGTTTGAATGATAGTGAAATGAATGAATATTTTCAAATTAAAAGTGATGTGCTAGATAATCTTCCTGGCTTGGTTTCATGGGTTTAGACAATTTTTTTATAATAAGAAATTTGGGTTTCAATGTCAATTAATGTTGTTTTCAATAAAAGTGGAGAACCACTAATTTTATTAATTATAAATTTATACAATCCTAGTTCAAAGATCACCGGTAGGAAAGAACCAGGCAAAGAAAACCTCCAGTCTTTCTCATAAAAAACCCATTTGGAAAATAATATGACCAATTATATTGAAGAGGAGAAGTGAGATCTCCAAACTAGCCCAACCCATCCCCAAAAAGCCATATAAGCCAACACTGATACAAAAATGATACCCAAGCCCCCAAAAATCTATGAACCAAATACAAAATTGTCTGCCAAAGAGCACAAGAAGAGGCAAAGAAAATAAGCATCAAGAGTGAAGAAACCAATTACGAGGACCCTCATCTAGAGGAGGCAACATCACCTCAAACTGGGAAGCAGCCAAAGCCTGATTATCCAGAGAAACCACCTACAAAGGCTCCACAATAGTCGAAAGAGACAAAAATGCCTTCATAGAATCAAGGAGGAAATGTAAACCTGAAAAAACATTTATAACCACATCCAAAGTATCCAGAGAAACATGATCTAAAAAGGCTACAAGAGAAAACATCATGTCATTATATATGTCAGAAATCAAGCCACCTCTCAAGAGTGAAAGTAATTCACAATGCCAACCATTAGATAGTAGTTCAGATTGGGATAAAAACCCACCATAAGGAAAATCACCAAGCTCAAAATGATAAGAAGACAAAGCATATCCAAATTAGAAGGAGAATAAAAAGAAGGGTGAAAGTATGCATCCAATAATGCCCGAACGAAAGAAGCATCCATGAGAATATCCATACACACAGTAATAAAATGAGAAGCCACTTTAGCAAGGAAAATATTAGCATTTTCCACTAGCCACCGCCTACCCACCACCTTATGAATAGCAATAGAAAACTCTGAAGAATGAAATTTAAACAACCTACCAAGCTTGTCATCATCGAAGGCATGAGGATCCTGAAAATCACAATTCTTAATAGGCAAAGAGATTATGTAACCAGCAGCATGAACATCCATCAAAAAATTGTAAGGGAAAACAAGACACAAAGGATAAGGCCGTGAGCATATAAAAGTGAAGAGAGGCATCATTAATAGATAAACTTATTGCACAAGCAGCCATAAAATCACACAAGCCTGATAGAAAATGATGCAAGATCATAAAACCACACGAGCTATATCCCAACCCCCGTACCAACAAACACACATAGGATGCCACACCTGAAGAAGTTAATCATTAACCAATGCCTAACAGCAGAAAGATCATGCGAACATAGCAATATAGGAGATATGATAATAAAACAAGAGAATATCCCCTCAAACAATACGATACCCCAAAGAACACATCAACTCAAAAGCTAAGAACTAACTAGCACATTCCTTGCAATTATGAACAAGCATGAAAAATTTATATGATCAAGTAAAGAGGCCAAAAATAGACCCCGTACATCATCCCACCAAAATGCATACATATTAACAATTCCATGCAAAATGCAAGGTTGAGGCAAAGCTGAACCAAAGGAAAAATTCAAGATTTTGTAGGCAAAGGAGGCAAACAACTCTCATCAATATCCTCCAATATTTGAATATTCTCATTTAAGGCCTTATTCGCCAAAAAATCTATAATGAAATTGGCTTCCCTATAGCAATGAGAAATAGAATAAGAAATAAAGAACTTAAGCTAAAAAAAAATCTTATCCAACCAATATTGTAAATGTCAAGAATTACAAGCTCGATTAGTAACAACATAAAAGACCACCATAGAATCTCCTTCAATCACAACATCTATAAAATCCAATGAAATTAGCAAATCTAACCCAACAAAGAGAGCATGAATTTCTGCAACATTATTAGTCCCATCTGGGATACATTGACACCTAGCTCTAATAACTTTGGAACCATCATCAGTAATCACCACCCCAATGACAGACTTCCCCAGGTTGCCACGAGAGGGACCATCAAAACTTAACTTATACTTGGACCTGGGAGGTGGTAACCAAACTACCTTTTTTCTGTTAATTGTAGAAATCATTTTCCTAGAAATAGCCCCCTAAGAAGGAATTAAATGTAAGGCCAACCAATGCCTCATGATCCAGCTATTCTGAGAGGTCAAAGTACATATAGAACTCAAACCCTTATAAATAAAAGCCAAAGCAGATTCAAAAATGGATTTCTCAATGCAGAAAAGCACATCCAAAAAGGAGGAAACCTTCTTCCTAAAGATTCTATTGTTCCTCTCCAGCCATGTCTTCCAAATTAGAATAGAAGGGGAAATGACCCATAGACAAGCATAAAAAGAAGATGAACATAAAGAAGGTCAACCCCTAAACTGAGACCGTAAATCCCCACATAATGCAGCAAACCAATTTAATTTATCAAAAAGCCAGTAACAACATTCTGAATCAAAATGACAATGAAGAAAAAGGTGATCAATAGATTCCAAGGAACAACCACATAAAACACAAGGAAACACAATAGTGATGCCAAGTGTATCCAATCTCATACCAGTGAGGACTCTATCCTGAATAGCTAACCACGCAAAATCTCTTGCTTTTGGAAGACAGACAATATGCCAAAAAATTCTACAGGGCCATACTCCCCCCCTACAATTTGTAGTTAAAAATTTATACCCATCTTTAACTGAATACTCCCCTGACTTAGAATGAACCCAAACTAGCTCATCATCAGAATCAGAAAAGACAATTTGACATTTATTTAACTCCTCAACATAAGAAAACTTGATCTCTTGATCAACAGGGAAAGAATCTATTGATTTTCATCTGGCAATCGACACAAGACCAGACAAATCCAAATAAAAATAATCTACCACAAAAATTCCCCATGAAGACTTTATTTGAGACATGAGAATCGACCAATCCCTAACACTAGTCAGTGCAGAAAAACCATTCCAAACCTCCTCCCAAAATTTATCTTTTCTACCATTGTGCACAAGCCAAGATAAACTAGGTAGGATAACAGATCTACATTCAGTCATAAAATTACAAATTGTAGAACCTTTAGGAAGTGAGGAGGTTGTAAAAATAGTCTCCGTGGGGCAATCTCCTAAATATTTAGCAAACAAAATTGATGCCCACTTAGAATAAGACCATTTATATAATTTCCACACTAACTTAGCCCCTAAAGTCAAAATTTGCTTACCTAAATCTCTAACACCAGCACCTCCCCTGTTCTTCGGAGAGAAAACCTTATCCCAAGCCAGCAAAGGTATTCTAGCCCTACTACTCACATTATCATTCCACAAGAATGATCTCAGAACTGACTACAAATTAATAACTACTTTTTTAGGATCCTTTAAGATGAACATTAGATAAATAGGAACCGCATTCAAAACATCCTTAATAAGTAGTATCTTACTCAGGAAAGTAAGCCACTTGTGAGTCCAAGAAAGAATTGTTGATGATATGCAAGAAGAGATTCTTTCCCAAAAGTTATGTTTTTCAGAACCAATATAAAAAGGAATCCCTAAATACTTGCAAGGAAAGTGACCAGCATCAAACCTCCAATAGTTAACCAACCTCGACTGAACCAAGGGAGAAACATTAGGAGAAAAAACCTTAGATCTAGCACTATTCACCTTCTGACCAGAAAAGGCTAAATAATCTCTTATGATCTTACTAATAACTTTTGCCTCAGCCATAGTGGCATGACCAAACAATAAAGTATCATCAGCAAAAAGACAATGTGAGTGTCTAACAACCATATTTGGAATACAAATTCCCTTCCAAAGGCCAATCTCCCTTGTTGCCAAGATAGCACTGCTAAAGGCCTCAGCCAAGATGATAAACATGGAAAGGAGACAAAGGATCTCCTTGCCTAAGGCCTCTAGATGAGGAAAAAAAACCACATGGGGAACCATTCAAAATCACAAAAAACCTAGCAGTAGAAATACATGAATTAATCCACCTCACCCACTTTACCCCAAAACCAAAACTTTTAAGAATGAAAGATAGAGTCTACCAGCTGACCCTGTCATAAGCTTTCATCATATCTAATTTAAGGATCGGAGAAGGAAGAGAAAGGTGAGAGATAGAATGCAAGACCTCATGTGCCACAATGGCCCCTTTTGCAGTCTCCCTACTAGGGACAAAACCACGCTGCTCACCCAAAATAATCTTAGGGATGACCCTAGCAAGCCTCACAAATATTGCCTTAGTAACTATCTTATACAATGTGTTACATAAAGAAATTGGGCGAAAAACAACAAAAGACTTAAGATTCTCTATCTTAGGGATGATGGCAATAAGAGTAGTGTTCATCTCTTTCAAAATAGACCTATTGCACCTAGCCTTCTCTAAGACAATAAGAATCTCATCCCCAAGAAAAGACCAACACTTTTGAAAGAACAGAGTAGTAAAACCATCAGGACCCGAGGCCTTATCAGGCACCATAGAGAAAACAACCTCTTTCACCTCTTGATTGGAAAAAGGAGCCATAAGCATTTTATTGTCCTCCTCAGAAATAAGTTGAGGAATGACCGAATCAAAACTATCATAAAAAGAAGAATTTTCTTCAGTCAGTAAGGATTTAAAGAACCTGATAGCCTCAAAGGCAATATCCTTCTCCTCAGTAAGGAAGACCCCAAAAGAGTCTTGAATACAAGAAATCCTACTCCTCTATCACTTCATTTTAGTGGAGGAATGAAAAAATTTGGTGTTCCTATCTCCTTCAACAAGCCATAAATACCTAGACTTATGCCGCCAATATATATCTTCATGGGAAAGGACTTCCTCAAGCTAAGAATTTAACAACTTAGGTTTAGCAAAGGCAATAGAGTCCATCCCAATATTCATAACCATAGAATTTAAAGTTTCAAGCTCACTCTGAATTCTAGATTTCTCAGAAAAAATATTTTTAAAATGCAAGACATTCTAGGACTTTATCCTATCTTTAATAAAAGAGAGTTTTTTGACAAAGAGAAACAATATAGTTCTAGAGATAAAGGGGGTCGAAGCCCATGAAATTCCAAATCATTAGAAAAGAAGGATCCCTAAACCACATAGGTTCAAATTTAAATGAAGCTTTCCCAAGAGCCCTATCATATAAGATAGATAACATAATTGGGAAGTGATCAGAGCCTGAATTAGGAAAAACCATAGCAACAACATCCACATCTGAAGAAATCCAATTTTCAAAAATCAAGAAATGGTCAAGTCTTTCTGCAATCTGTGAAAAATCTTTCCTCATGTTTGTCCAAGTAAAAGGACCATTTAAAGTTTTACAATCCACTAAACAATTATTCTAACTGAAAGTATTAAAATCAACCATAAATTTACGTTTATTAGGTAAAATGCCCCCAATTTTATCATCCTCACAAGCAATAGCATTAAAATCTCCTCCAAAGACCACAAACTGCCCCCAAAGGGGGGAGGAGATAACAGTTAAAGAATACCAAAGATCTCTTTTCCCCAAGATAGACATCTGACCATAAATATTAAATAACCAAAATTTAACATTTGAAACCCTACTTTTTACCAAAGCCAACATCCATAAACGAGTAGAAATAACCAGAGATAAATCGGTAGAAATATCATTCCAAAAGAAAGCTAAACCTCCCAAAGCCCCCGTAGAGGGGGAGACACAAAATTTCCAAGCCTTCCATTTAGAAAAAAAAAAGTCAGTACCTTGCACACTCAATTTAGTTTCTTTTATCTTAAGAACATCACACTTCATTAAGTCCAATTGTGACTTAATCAAGCATCTCTTGTTAGGGGCATTTAAGCCCCTAATATTCCAAGAAATAAACTTCATTGGCCTCAAGGAGAGGCATTATCTCCCCTCTTTTTAAGTGCATCATCAAGACCGTCTTTACCCACCCCAAAAGATGCTTGAAGACTACATTTGGTAGCAACAAACCTAGTAAAAGGAGGGCTAAACTTATTTTTCCTCTTCGCAGAACCAGAACCCAAACTCGAGAGAGTAGACTGGATTCCAGCTTCTAGTTCCAACTGAGTATAAAATGCCTTTGGCTTCCTACCCCTCTTAGTAAGAGAAAGTAACGGAGAAGAAGGAGACAAAGGATTTTGTACTAAAGGCTTATTAATTACAGGATCAAATCCTACCTTATTATCCTCACACAAAGAATCCTCATAATCCAGAGCTTTATCCGGAGAGATAATTTCAAAGGGATTGCAGGTTAGAGGGATAAACAAGAAATAATTCAAATTAACCAAATCTTGATCAATCACATCAACCACCTTGTCAGTAAAATGATGATTCAAAGTGATATTATGTTCAGATACAAACTTGTGAACTTAAGAAATTAAGTTCTCATCCAAAGCAACAAAAGGTGAATCAAACCCATGAACCAAAGGGTCAGACTCCCCCTAAGGCAATCCTGCCCCAAGCTCTTGGATAGGTTTAGAAGAATTCATAAGAATTCCCCCCTCATTAGGGAGCCCTAAATGAGAGCCCACTCCAACAAGATCATTCTATTTATGCAAAATATCCCCAACAGGGGCAGATACATCCCCAAGAGGGACAGATTTATCCTGAATAGAGCCAACACTGAGGGCAAGGAGGCAGGCAATAGAGGACACAGGGGCCGGATACACCTATGTTCTATAGGAAGGGGAGGAGATAGCCTACTAGCAAGACCTATACTATGGAGGGGTGCCACCAAATCAGCAGGCTAGGAGCTTCCGAAGACCATCATGGACTACGATGACCACTGGAAGGAGAGACAAGAGATAGGCATCTAGCGGTCTAGTTATGGGTCCTCCACCACCACCAGATAGAGGGGGTAGGAGAGATGATCCTGGGGCAGGTCCTTCCAGGGCTTACACTCCATCGAGGCCAGCTAGCTCCGAGGGAGGGAGTTCATTATAGCCTTAGAGGGCTCCCTATGTATTAGTTTTGTACCATTTTTGTATGATGAAGTAGACACCTTTGAGTGATTGTAGCCATATGATTTTGACATCATTGTATCATGATGCTTATGATTATATATATGAGATGATTCATCCTTGTGGCAGCTATATGCATGTGTACTTAAGTGATGTTTCTTTGTAATGCATGTTTCTATGTGATGCTTATGATATGAATGCAAATATGTACATGATGAAATGTAATATTTTTTTTTGTTCTTTTATGTTTTATATGTTATGCATATGTGAATGTGAATGTATGAAATGAAAATGAGTATGATAATGCAAATAAATATTTACATGATGAGAATGTAAAATGTACTAACATGTGTTGTGTGCAGGATGTGATGTAATTATGATATCTATATGTATGTATGAAATGCTAATATGTGGTGATGCAGGTGCAAACTATATGAAATGCAAATGTTTTTGGCATGTCATTATACTCAATCATGTGATAGCAGGCTACACAAACTCAATGATGATGGAGGTCAATCAAGAAAGGGGGATGAAAGATAGAAGAAATGGAAGTGAAAGAGCTTCTTGTGCCTTATCATCATTGAGCTTTATTATGGCAAGTAGGTTATGACAATCCAGGCATATGTTTGACCTGAAAAGTCATTGTACCTATTTGCATGGAGATCAGACAGTTGCAAACAAGGAATGCCCAGTTCATACTAGACTCATAGTGTCCTCATATCCTTGGACAAGTCATAGCATTACTAAGAGACAATCCACAGACAGCAAAGAAAAATTGGCGACGATACCCATCCTCGCCTTTCTAGTTAAAGACATCTCGGAGATAGAATCTATAGACACTTAAAAATAATTATTTTTAATTATTTTTAATTCCTCACATAACTAATTAATTAATTATGTTAATTCAAATTCTCCTCAATATTAATTAAATATAATTAATGTTTTCACTATGGTATGTGATTGATTTATTCCCTTTCTTTATTCTTCTAAAAATTAAATCCTCACAAATCTCCCTCTTAGCTAATTAATTTCAATTAATTAGTTAACCCCCATGATTCCTACAAACCATCTTCTTAATTCATCATTAGCCTAATAAATTCTTCTAGAAACTCCCTAAACTCACTTAACCTTATTCTTCTAATTTTTAATTCCCTCCACTCATTCTCTCTCCTAGTCAAATCCTCCTACAACTCCTAATCCCACCTAACATTTCCTCTAATCCCCCTCCTAATGAGTTTCTAATGGCTAATCATCATGATTAGCCACAAAGTCAACCCCTTGTCCCTTCCATCCAACCACTAGCTTTAAATGCTCCTTTCCTAGGATAATGTGAGATTTTCAAAATCTTACAATCCTCTAGGCATCCCCTCTCCCAAGGAATTTTTAATTCCTTCTTATTCCTCCAATCCCTATGATTATCCCTTTCTGGGAATTTTTAATTCCTCCTCTCCATTCTTCAAGGGATGTCACATCCCTTGCTCCTCTCAAGGCACATTTGGAAGTCTTCCCAATGCACCTTGTTCTTCTCAAGGTACCTTGGGAGTCTTCCCAATGCACCTTGTGGAGTGTGGAGACAAGAAATTCCTTTAAGGCATATCTCTTGGTCTCCACACCCTCTCTTGAACCTTGTGTGAGCTCACAAGCAATCCTAGCCCTTCATCTTGAATCCATCCTAGCCATCCATTCTTCCTCTCCTCCTCTTATAAATTGAGGACTCCATCCCTTCATTTTTCATCTCCAAGTTTAGTAATCTTATGCTATTCTTTTGAGCCCAAGAAATCATCTTGGCAACCTTATCATGTTCAAATCATATCTCATCCACACTTGATCATCTCATTCTTATCATCTTCCAAATCCATTCCATTTGTGCACAACATTGGAGAGCCATCCACATCAAGCAAGCAAGAGGAGAAGGTAAAAGGATTGTGTGAGGTATATGCATTTTCATTATTCATGTTTTCATGCATTTCAAATTATGTCTTTGATTTCATATGCTTCCATGTTTGATTTGCATTCTTATTAACTAATCCACCTCACAGGTCTTTTATCCTCTTCAGAATCTCTAGTCAGAGACATCCTGGAAAAGCTAAAAGACATGTCACCAAAAGATAAAATCAAAAGAGAACCAAGACTCGACACCAACATCCACTATAGTCCTCAAGTTTAGTGTCTATTGTCACTTGTATAAGTCTTATTTGATTGTGGTCACAATGCTTACTTTCACAAAGGGATATATAGCACTGAACAATAATGTTGTCTGAGTCTATCGGAAGATTTAATTTGTTGAAGCCCATTTCGATCCTTGCGACCAGCTTAGTTTTATGAGTTAGCATGTAGTTTCATAATTTCTGCGAAGCAAAGACCACACCGAGACATGCACGCTCAATTGGTGTGTAGTTTAGCTCATAGCCTGCCAAAGTACGATTGATGTAGTAGACTACCTTTTCTTTTCCCTCAACATCTTGTTGCGCTAAGAGTGCCCCCAGTGTTGTTGATGTAGTTGATATGTAGAGTAATAGGGGTTGTTCTGGAACTGGTGGCATCAAGATTGGTGGATTCAACAGATAATCTTTGAGTGTCTGAAAAGCCTGTTGACAGTTATCATCCCATTTGAATTTGATGTTTTTGTGTAGCAAATGCTGAAGAGGATGACATTTATCTGCAAGTTGTGCTATGAATCTTCATATCGACTAGAGTCTTCCTTGCAAAGATCAAAGTTGACTTATATTTCTCGGTGGTGGCATCTCTAGGATTGTCTTGACTTTTTCTGGATCGGCTTCAATTCCTCTTTTTAAGACAATGAATCCCAAGAGCTTCCTGGAGGTTACTCCAAAGACACATTTCTTTAGGTTTAATCTTACTCTGTATTTTTCTGACCGATCAAAAATGACTAAAAGTATGCCCAGATGTTTATCTTTGTCTATTGATTTTCCCAAGAGGTCATCAACATAGTCTTCTACAGTTACATGCATGAGATCATGAAAGATAGTGGTCATGGCTCTTTGATATGTAGCGTCTACATTCTTTAGTCCGAAGGGCATGACATTTCAGCAAAAAGTTCCCCAGGGACAAGTAAATGCTGTTTTGTGTTGATCCTCGAATGCGATTTTTATTTGATTGTATCTAGAGAATCCATCCATCAAAGATAACATCGCATGACCTACTATGAGATCTACGATCATGTTGATATTTGGCAATGGAAAATCATCCTTAGGACAAGCTCTGTTGATGTCTTTGAAATCTGTGTATATTCTGATTCTACGATCTAGCTTACTGAAAGGTACTAAGTTGGAGATCCATTCAGGATAATCAATTGGAGGTATGAATCCAACATCCAATAATTTTTCAAGCTCTACCTTGACTAATAATGCCACTTGTGGATGCATCTTTCTTAATTTTTGTTTCACTAGTTTTGCCCCCAGTTTAACTATCAAATGATGCATTACTAAATTTGGATCTAGTCTAGGCATATCAACATATGACCATGCAAAATTGACTTGTTGCTCTGTGAAGAAACTTATGAACTTTGGTCTTTCTATTTTTGTCAGAGATTGTGCCAGAAATATGTCATGTGGAATTTCTTTTGTACCAATGTTTGTTTTGATGGTCTCCTCTACTAACATAGATGATTTTTCTTCATATGATGCTAGGAGAATGTCGAGCCTTCCATATTTGGGTACCTGGAAGAGGTTTTCACCCTCAGATATGTCCTTTCTTTTTAGTTTTTTGGGGTCAAACAGTGCCACAAGGTGGTTTTCACCATAAGACCCATTATTTGTTTTTATTTTTACATTATTGCGATTGGAAGGCCGAATACCCTCACCAAAATATGCCACGTTGTTGAGTTCTATAGTGTATCTTGCCTTATGGTCCCCAAGCGGAAGATCATCTCGTATGCCTAGATAGTCAATAAAGGCTTCATCATTTTGGTATGTGTCGAACTATGGAAGTCCTTCATGGTCCTAGTCAATAAGTTGGTGGTGAACAAGGGGAAGGCCTTCAATGTTTTCAAAATCACTAGGACTAAAGGTGAAGATGCAGTTGTATTTAGGTATATTGAGGTAGCTATTGAGGCCATCATTGGCACTCTCTTTATTTGTCTCAATCGTGAACGAGTCCAAATTGTCATCACTAGTAGCACATTCTGGGACGGGTGTCCTCATCCTTCGTGATTTCGACCTAGAACCTAGAGGCAAAGACTGTGTGGGATCCTCAGGGGTTGTTTTTTTACCAAATTTGAATTTTCTATAAAATTCCCCTTCTTCCATGGGTTCACCTAGTTCTTTGAATGTCTTGGTGAGTTCATAGTCACTGGAGGATTTTTCTGAACCCCATTCCCATTCATTAGAGTCGGTGGAATAATGGTTCTCTTATTGATCTTTGGAAGCCTTGATTTGTAATGCTTCTTCTGTCTTTCAAGTATTTACCCTGGAAGATATGAATCCAAGCCCTTTCGAGTGCTCTTTTTTAAATGTCAATTTTGGTTGCAAAGGTTGAATGATACCTTCGTTTCTTAAGCCGAGAGGACTTTTACCATCATACCCAAACTTTTGTAGGATTTTGAACCCTTTGCCATATTTTTCACATGGTATGCTGATGTGATCTTGTGTATCATCTTCAGGGTCTTTGTAAAGCATTTTATATAAGTCTTCTTCTTCCATTTCACCCCACTTTTGGAAGATATAAGGATCCCATTTGAGTGTAATAATAGATACCTGTTTGGAAGGATGTGGTCATCCATATTCTTTTGGTGAACTCATAACTTTTCATAAGCACATGGTTTGATTCAAAGTGTATTCACCCATACCTTTGTTCTGATATTTCCCTTTAAGCTCACCTTGTTTTGATGTTGAAGGTTTCAATGATTCAGTGTCAATGTATGCCAAAGAAGGGATAGCTTCTCTATTATTTGGAATGATCGTCTCAAGTTATTACAGTATATAAATGGATTAGGATCACCATTAACTATTTCTTAAACTCCATTGTGAGGAAACTTAATGCATTGGTGGTATGTAGATGGGACTACCCTCATCTCATGAATCCATGGACATCCTAGCAATATGTTGTATGTGAGATCTAGGTCTAGGACTTGACAAACCACATCTTTTGTAATAGGTCCAACTCTGAGAGGAAAGGTGATTGTGCCTTTGGATGAACACTATTCTTTGGTATTTTGGATATGTTGGTATGGTTTTGTCATTGATGTCAACACCTTTCAACACTTATCAACACTTGGAGAATCTTGGTTATGTTCACTAGCACGTTCAGTGACTTATGCATAGTCACTGGTATCTGGTTCACTGGTAGGTTATATTGTTCATGAGCACTTGGAATGACTTGGAGATTACTTGGTTATGTCGAAGACATTATTTGGACACTTTGTTTTGGTAATTTGTTCATTGGTCTAATCGGGTTTGCATATTTGCTGTTACTGACAAATAGGTCTAGGTTATGCATCGGCAAGCATATCTATTTCAGATCAACATGGCACATCATGAATATGATTTGTTATTATTGTAAATGCATTGAGCTGACATGATGCATCACATATTGATTCATTTGTAATTTATTTTATTGTAATATCTTTTAGTGAGATTGTTGGATATCATTGGCATATGATGAACCGATGTGTTGATATGATGATAATGTGTGTTGTCATTGATGTCAATAAGTTCAAGTGAACTGATATGAAGAGGTATGAGGAGATTCAGTGAACCGGTGTCATGGTTCACTAAGTGTGATTACCAGTTGGTAGTCTCAGCTCTAGGGTTATCGGTTTGGTGATCTAGCTTGTGTGATGCAACCAATGATACTCTATGATGAGCTACCTAAGAGGTGTGAATGAGATTGAAGGTGCCACATCACCTTTGTGCATGTGAAGGATTTTCTTAAGAATCTTGCATGAGAAGATTGACCGCGTTTTAAGTCTACCTTGGGAATGATCATTCTTCTTAGCGGTATGAGAAGAGAGCATGATGGGTTACCGATTCCCATGTGTGGTGATGAATGAATGATGCAGATTGTCTTGTGATCTATTTGAAATTGTAATGCTTTATGCAATATGTTTGGATGGTCAGGATTGGACTATCTGTGTTGTACACTTAAGATGCTTAGGGTTTAGGGTTTATGCTACCGACCTATCTATTTCCTATAGGGTAGATGATGTTTGTTGTTGTAATGTTGTTAGCAAATGTTGTGTGTCTATATCTGAGTGAAGAGATACTTGATATTGACCAGACCAGTAAGAGGGAAACTGCAGAGTGTGATTGTAGAGTAGAAGATATGAAAAGGATCTGCGTTGGCATGTAGTGCTATTATCAGATAAGAGTTTTTACCTATTGTCTTCTAATCATTTCAATAGTTGGAAAATCCCTTTACCGGGTAGCTTTAACATGCTTATTGTAAAACCTGTAACCAGGTGAATCAAGATCATTGAGTTCTTAAAATCCTCTAGCAAGGTAACCTTTAACAGGGTTTCAACCTTTAACAAGGTATATAGCCATCCCTTAATTGGGTGATCTTTAACATGATCGGTTCCTAACAGAACCTTATTGTAAAGTCTTTAACTGGACTAGGCTCCTAACAGGGCGATCTTTAAAAGAGTTCAAAAAAGCCTTGTGGGTATTGATCCCCACCGTGGTTTTTACTATTTGGGTTTCCACGTGAAAAATCTGTGTGTTATGTGTTATGCATTTTTCATGTGATGCTTATGAATGATTTGGTTGAAATATTATGCATGCAGAGTCAATAGGTTATAATATTACTAGCATATCACATGCATATGTTTATGGGTGAAGTTGATGTTGTGTATTGATTGTATTTGGAGTATTCAGACTTATCAATTTATGGTGTCTAGTATCTTACTATGTTTAACCGGTATTGCCATGGTCAAGTTCAGTAATGATGACAACCAGTTGGTATTGTTTCAACTAGATAAGTTGTTGAAAATTTTTTATCTGTACTAATTCACCCCACCTCTCAGTACCGGTTGGGGTATCTTCTGTTCATCATTATTCATCAATTGGTATCAGAGCGCCTTCGGGTCCTCGGTGATATAAGTTTAACCACTTGAGGTAAAAGATCCTATTGTAATGATGAAGAGGGAAGGTCCTAAGTTCAATAGAGATAACTTTAAGATATGGAAGGATAGAATGAAGATTTACATCAAGAGTATGGGTGCTCAACACTAGAGCTATGTTGAGAATACCTTTGTGACTCCCACTAGCACTCTGACTAATGATTAGAAGAGAGAAATCCAAGAAAATGGGTAAGTCATGGAAGCCCTTATCAGCAGCCTGTCAGATATTGAGTTTATTGATGTTAAAGACAAGGACATGCCTAAGGAAGTATGGGATGCACTGGAAAACATCTGTGGTGGTTATGAGCATGTAAAGCAAGCTAAGGAAGAAATCCCTAGAGGTAAATTTGAGGATATGAGGATGGTTGAAGGTGAAACCATTCAGCAGTATGGCATTAGGATCAAGACTATAGTTGGTGATATCAAAAGTGCTGGTGGAACTATTGATGATACCACTGTTGCCAGTAAAGTCCTTAGATCATTGTTACCAATTTATGGCTTTGCCTTATTAGAAGATAGTGACATGGTGTGTAGATTACACAAAGCCCTATATGGACTAAAACAAGCACCTAGGGCATGGTATGATACACTACACTCTCATCTTTTGAAGATTGGATTTCAGAGAACAGGTGAAGATAGCAACATCTAATTAAAATCAGAACGTGATCAGATTCTGATTTGTGAAGTATTTGTGGACGACATAATCTTTGGAGGAGATGATAAAATGAGTCATGCGTTTGCAAATGAAATGAAGAAATAATTTGAGATGTCTTTAATAGGAGAGATAAAATTCTTCATTGGTTTACAGATTTAGCAAATGAAAGAGGGTATCTTTATTACCCAATCTAAGTATGTCAAAGAGGTATTGAAGACTTTTGACATGGAGGAAAACAAACTAGTTAGTACACCAATGGTAACTGGCTATAAACTGACTAAAGAAGATGATTAAGCACTGGTGAATGAAAAGTACTACCGGTCAATGATTGGTAAGCTATACTATGTGGTGCACAATAGTCCAGATATTGCTCATGCAGTAGGTATAGTAGCTCATTTTCAGAAATGTCCAAGAGAATCCCAATTGGTAGCTGTGAAAAGGATTCTTAGATATCTAAAAGGAACAGTTGATTATGGATTGTGGTATCCATATAATGGTGAGTATGATCTCAAAGTATATACCGATGTTGATTGGACAGGTAATGTGGATGACTAGAAGAGTACAACCGGTGGAGCGTTCTTTCTTGGTGGAAGATTAGTATCATGGACAAGCAAAAAGAAGAGTTGTACTTCTCAATCTATAGCTGAAGCAGAATATGTGGTAGCATTTATGAACTGCACTCAAGCAATTTGGATGAAGCATGTATTGAAAGGTTTCAAGGTACCTGTATCTAAACCGGTGAACATTCTTTGTGATAACACAAGTGCAATAAATATTTCCAAGAATCTGGTAGTGCATGCTAGAACTAAGCACATTGAACTTAGATATCATTTCTTGAGAGAGAAAGTGCAGAATAAGGAGGTTGTCCTGCAACATGTTTCTAGTAAGGAGCAACTAGCAGATATATTTACTAAGCCCTTACCGAAGACTACATTTACCTATTTGAGAGGTGAATTAGGGGTTCTGCCCCTTCATGAAGTCAACTAAAATATGTGTGCTCCGCATCAGTCATGTACTACAATGACAAATTTTTTAGGATTGATGTGTTGAAGGGTGCTACTCCTTAGGGGGAGTAGCATAGTAGAATTTGGAAGCTTATGCCTCCACTTTGGCATTATTTTCAAAGAGGGAAAAGATATTTGATGATGAAGATACACTGGTCTATGATTTTATAGTTGCAATGATAGTATTGCCATCAATGCCAAAGGAGGAGATTGTTGGATATCATTGGCATATGATGAACCGACATGTTGATATGATGATAATGTGTGTTGTCATTGATGTCAATAATTTCATGTGAACCGGTGTGAAGAGGTATGAGGAGATTCAGTGAACCGGTGTTGGGGTTTCACTAAGTGTGATTACTGCTTGGTAGTCTCAGCTCCACGGTTATCGGTTTGCTAATCTAGCTTGTGCGATGCAACTGATGATACTCTATGATGAGTTAGCTAAGAGGTATGAATGAGATCAAAGGTGCCATGTCAGCTTTGTACATGTGAATAATTTTATTAAGGATCTTGCATGAGAAGATCGACCGCATTTGAAGTCTACCTCAAGAATGATCATTTTTCATAGCGGTATGAGAAGAGAGCATGATGGGTTACTGATTCCCATGTGTGGTGATGAATGAATGACATAGATTGTCTTGTGATATGTTTGAAATTGTAATGCTCTATGCAATATGTTTGGATGGTCAGGATTGGACCACCTATGTTGTAAACCTAAGATGCTTAGGGTTTAGGGTTTATGCTATTGACCTATCTGTTACCTATAAGGTCGATGATGTATGTTGTTGTAAAGTTGTTGGCAAATGTTGTGTGTGTGTATCCGAGTGAAGAGATACTTGATACTTGCCAGACCAGTAAGAGGGAAACTATAGAGTGTGATTGCAAAGTAGAGGATATGAAAAGGATCTGCCTTGGCATGTAGTGCTATTATCAGATCACAGTTTTTCCCTATTGTCTTCTAATCATTTCAACAGTTGGAAAATCCCTTTATCGGGTTGCTTTAACAGGCTTATTGTAAAACATGTAACCAAGTGACTCAAGATCATTGAGTTCTTCAAATCCTCTAGTGAGGTAACCTTTAATAGGGTTTCAACCTTTAACAGGGTATATAGCCATCCCTTAACTGGGCGATCTTTAACAGGATCGGTTCCTAATAGAACCTTATTGTAAAGTATTTAACCAGACTAGGCTCCTAATAGGGCGAGCTTCAAAAGAGTTCAAAATAATCTTATGGGTATTGATCCCCACCATGGCTTTTCCCATTTGGGTTTCCATGTAAAAAATTTGTGTGTTATGTGTTATGCATTTTTCATGTGATGCTTATGAATGATTTGGTTGAAAGATTATGCATGTAGAGTCAATAGGTTATAATATTACTAGCATACCACATGCATATGTTTATGGGTGAAGTTGATGTCGTGTATTGATTGTATTTGGAGTATTCAAACTTATCTATTTATAGTGTCTGGTATCTTACTGTGTTTAACCGGTATTGTCATGGTCAAGTTCAGTAATGATGACAACCAATTGGTATTGTTTCAACTAGATAAGTTATTGAGAAAGTTTTATTTGTACTGATTCACTCCCCCCCCTCTCAGTACTAGTTGGGATATCTATTTTTCATCATTATTCATCAGAGGAAACCTACTCAATTGGTCTTAGATTATGGTATAAATGTAAGATCTCATTTATGAGATTGATATGGTTGTGGTGAGGATTATAATAAGGTATATGTGGAAGAGCTATATACGTAGACATCATTCAATATTGAAGGAAGGTTTGAAGAAGACAAATCAGAGCTAAACTGGTTCTGAATCCATCATATGAAGATGTTATTTTGAGCAGTTAAACTTAACCATGAGAATACAAGTTAAACACAGTAAGACATCAGACACCATAAACCGATAAGTCTGAATACTTCAAATGTGATCAATACTCGACATCAACTTCACCCATAAACATATGCATGTGGTATAACAATAATACCATAACCTATTAACTCTGCATGGTTAATCAATCAACTAAATAATTTAGAAACATCACATGAAAAATGCATAACACATAATACACATTTTTTTTCACGTGGAAACCCAAATGGCAAAACCACGGTGGGGATGAATACCCACAAGATTGTTTTTCAACTCTTTTGAAGCTCGCCCTGTTAGGAGCCAAGTCTGGTTAAAGACTTTACAATAGGTTCTGCTCGGAACCGATCCTATTAGAGATCACCCGATTAAGGGATGGCTATATACCCTATTAAAGGTTGAAACCCTGTTAAAGGTTACCTCGCTAGAGGATTTGAAGAGCTCAATGATCTTGAGTCACCTGGTTACAGGTTTTGCAATAAGCCTATTAAAGCTACCTGATAAAGGGATTTTCCAATTGTTGAAATGATTAGAAGACATCAGGTAAAACTCTAATCTAATAACAGCACTACATGCCAATGTAGATCCTTTTTATATCCTCTACTCTGCAATCACACTTTGCAGTTCCCCTCTTACTGGTCTGGCAAGTATCAAGTATCTCATCACTTGGATACACACACACACACAACATTTGCCAACAACTTTACAATAACAAACATCATCGACCTTATAGGTAACAGGTAGGTCGGTAGCATAAACCCTAAACCCTAAGCATCTTAGGTTTACAACATAGGCGGTCCAATCCTAACCATCCAAAACACATTGCATAGAGCATTACAACTTCAAATAGATCACAAGACAATCTGCATCATTCATTTATCACCGCACATGGGAATCGGTAACCCATCACGCTCTATTCTCATACCACTGAGAAGAATGATCATTCTTAAGGTAGACTTCAAACGTGGTCAATCTTCTCATGCAAGATCCTCAAGCAAATCCTTCACGTGCACAATGCTGATTTGGCACCTCAATCACATTCGCATCTCTTAGCTAACTCATCACAGAGTATCATTGGTTGCATCACACAAGCTGGATCGCCAAACTAATAATCCTAGAGCTGAGACTACCAACTGGTAGTCACATTTCGTGAAACCCTGACACTGGTTCACTGCATCTCCTCATACCTCTTCATACTGGTATACTTGAACTTATTGACATCAATGACAACATACATTATCATCATATCAACATGCCAGTTTATCATTTGCCAATGATATCCAACAATTTCCCCCTTTGGCATTGATGGCGATACTTAGTGTAGCATTGCAATTGTACACATCATAGACTAGTGTATCTTCATCATCAGATATCTTTTCTCCATGCATTAGATATCTTCTCCCCCTTTAACAACAATGCCAAAGTGGAGGCATACGCTTCCAAAGTCTACTATGTTGCTCCCCCTATGGAGTAGCATCCTTCAACACATCAACCCTGAAAGATTTTTCACTGTAGTACTTGACTGATGTGGAGCACACATCTTTAGGTAAATGTAGTCTTCGGTAAGGGCTTAGTGAGTATATCTGCTAGCTGCTCCTTACTAGAAATATGTTGTAGTATAACCTCCTTATTCTAAACTTTCTCTCTCAAGAAATGATATTTAAGCTCAATGTGCTTAGTTCTAGCATGCAATACCGAGTTCTTGGAAATATTTATTGCACTTGTGTTATCATAAAATGTATTCACTGGTTTAGATACAGGTACCTTGAAACCTTCCAATGCATGATTCATCCAAATTGCTTGAGTGTAGTTCATAAATGCTGCCACATACTTTGCTTTAGTTGTAGATTGGGAAATACAGCTCTACTTCTTACTTGTCCATGATACTAATCTTCCACTGAGAAAGAACGCTCCATCAGTTGTGCTCTTCTGGTCGTCCACATTACCTACCCAATCGGTATCAGTATATACTTTGAGATTATAGTCACCATTATATGGATACCATAATCCATAATCAACTGTTCCTTTCAGATATCTAAGAATCCTTTTCATAACTACTAAGTGGGATTCTCTTGGATATTTTTGAAAATGAGCTACTATGTCCATTACATGAGCAATATCTGGTCTGATGTGCACCACATGGTGTAGCTTACCGATCATTGACCGGTACTCCTTTTCATTCACCAGTGTTGAATCATCTTCCTTGGTTAGTTTGCAACTAGTTACCATAGGTGTACCAACTGGTTTTCTTTCCTCCATGCCAAAGGTCTTCAATACCTCTTTGACATACTTAGACTCGGTAATAAAGATATCCTCTTTCATTTGCTGAATTTGTAAACCAATGAAGAATTGTATCTCTCCTATTAAAGACATCTCAAATTCTTTCTTCATTTCATCTCCAAACACATGACTCATTTTATCATCTCCTCCAAAGATTATGTCATCCACAAATACTTCACAGATCAGAATCTGATCACCTTCTGATTTCAAGTAGATGTTTCTATCTTTAGTTGTTTGCTAAAATCCAATCTTCATAGGATGAGAGTGTAGTCTTTCATACCATGCCCTAGGTGCCTGTTTCAGTCCATATAGGGCTTTGTGTAATCTACACACCATGTCACTATCTTCTGATAAGGCAAACCCTTCTGGTTGCTCTATATACACTTCTTCTTCTAGGATTCCAATAAGAAAAGAAGACTTCACATCCATCTGATAAACCTTAAATCCCTTAAATGCTGCAAATGCGCGTATAATTTGAACACCTTCTAGTCTAGCCATAGGAGCAAAGGTTTCTCCATAGTCTTCTCCCTCCTCCTGAGCGTATCCCTTGCATACAAGCCTAGCCTTGTTCCTGACAACTATGCCTTCTTCATTCAACTTATTCCTGAAGACCCATTTGGTACCTATGGCATTTATATGTTCAGGTCTGGGCACCAAAGACCATGTTGCATTCTTTTCTATCTAATCTATCTCCTCTTCCATTGCTTTAATCTAGTCTTCATCTGTAAGAGCTTCTTTGGAAGTCTTGGGTTCAAATTCAGAAATCATGCAAGAGTTCTCTGGAGTATCCCTGCATCTTTATCTCCTATGATTTTCTTTGGATCATGATGTAGCTTTACATATCTGGGAATGACTCTGGCCTGATCTGCTAGCTTTTCTTCTTCTCTTACTACAGGTTCTACAGGAAAACTGAGATCTTTACAAGTTTCTTTCTTAATCGGTTCCTAGAAGGCTATACCTGGTTCATCTTCTACTTCTTCGCTACATGTTTCCTCAGGTTCCTCAGGGGATTCATCAACCTTGACATTGATTCTTTCAACAATTTTCTAAGTTTTATTGTTGTAACACTTGAGAGCTTTGCTCTTAGTGGAATATCCCAGAAATATTCCTTCATCATATTTTGCATCAAATTTACCCAAATGCTTGTCTCTCTTGATATAGCACTTACTACCAAACACTTTAAAGTAACTCATAGTGGGAGTTTTCCTAGTCCAATACTCATAAGGGGTTTTTTCTTTGCCTTTCTTGATGAGTACCCGGTTCATAGTATAGATTGCGGTGCTCACCGCTTCTCTCGAAAAAGTGTGAGCAACCTTTCCTTGGATCAGCATTGTTCTAGCCGCTTCAACTATAGTCCTGTTATTTCTTTCTACTATGCCATTATATTGTGGTGTCCTTGGGGCAGACATCTGCCTCTTGATATCATTATCTTCATAGTAATTATTGAATTCATTAGAAGTGAATTCTCCTCCTCGATCAGTTCTCAGGCACTATATCTTTTTACTACTTTCTTTCTCTACTAATGCTCTAAAAGAATCATAAAATACCTATCATTCTTGAGCAGTCATCAGTAAGAATCATAAAATACCTATCTCCCTTAATACTTCTAGTTTTCATAGGACCACATAAATCAGTATGCACAAGATCAAGTAAGTTTTCTGCTGAGGAAGACTTACCTTTAAAAGTTGAGGAAGACATCTTCCCAAGCTGACATTCTCTACACAAAGAATTCTCAGGGTTGTCCAGCAATGACAATCCTCTTACCGCCTTGATCTTACTAGCTTTAACAATATTGTTAAAGTTCATATGAAAAAGTCTCCTATGCCATATCCAACTATCATCAAACTTATCCATTAGGCACCGACTTATCTTGGCATTCAACTGAAATAGGTTAGCTCTGGTCTGCTTACTGATGGCAATAAGTTCACCACTCTTTCCAATTATACTACAGACTCCACCTTTGAATTCTAGAACTAGTCCTTTGTCATTCAACTGAGCAACACTAAACAAGTTATGCTTAAGACCTTCTACCCAGTAGACATCATCTGTACTTCTCTTTCCATTCAGTGAGATGGATCCTTTACCTTTTACCAAGCATGGTGCATCATTGCCAAATCTGACAACACCTCCATCATATTCCTCCAGAGATAGAAACATTTTTAGGTCGCCAGTCATGTGGTGAGAACAACTACTATCAATTATCCACTCATTGGATTTGTCAATGTGAGAGATAAGAGCTTTGTTGTTAGACACTTCTTCCTTTACGGCTACAAATACTACGTCTTCATTTTCTTCGTCCTCTGATTCTTCATCAGTGACAGCTTCATCCACATCAACTAGACAATTCCTTTTGTTTCCTCCTTTCTACTTTCTGAACCTCCTTGGTTTATCCTTATTGTCATTGTTAGGACAATTAACAGCTATATGTCCTATCTTGTTGCAGGAAAAACATTTCAAAGGAAGTTTACCTCTATACTTTCCAGTTCCATTCGGAAGTCTTTTAGCAAGAAGAGATTCGAACTCCATCAAAATCTCTTCATCATCCATATCTCTGCATTGTCTAGATTCATAACTGGTACTAGTTTCTTTTCCTTTTCTAGATGGTATAGTAGATGCTTTAAAGGATGACTCAGTCTTCTGAACACTACCATCATAGCTATTCAACTCATATGCAGTTAACTTTGCAATAATAGAATCTAAGGAAACTTTGGTTTTATCAATAGACCTCAGTTCCTGGATAGTAGCAACTCTGATTGGATAAATTGGTAATAATGATCTAAGGACTTTACTAGCAACAATGGTATCATCAATAGTTCCACCTGATAGTTCTAATACAAATATGTTTAGTACAGATGCCAAGTCAACAAGATGAGAGGGGGAGGTGAATCATACAAACTTAATCTTCTATAATATCAATAGATTCAACCTCAGTAACCTTATCAGAAAAATAGTAATACATGTAGACTCATAAATAGATAAGATCACAAAACATATAACACCAGATTTAACATGGAAACCCAAATAGGGAAAAACCACTGTGGGATTTTGGACCCATTAAGAAATATACTCTTCTAGAGTATGCTCGGTTAAAAGAAAATCCTGTTAAAAATGACAAACACATTGCTAGATGTGACCCGGTTAAGGGATTTCCCTCAGATCTATTAGGATCTTCACTTTGTTAGAAGTGACCTTGTTAAAGGATTTCAAACACTCAATAAGAATGTCACCTTGCTAGAGGGTTTTACAAATAAGACTGTTAAGTCCACTCGGTTAACAGATTTTCTATTACTTCACAAAATAACAGTAAAAAACATATATCTGCAACTTCACATCTAAAAATGTTAAAGCAGATTCTTATTTTCTCAATACTCAATTCATAGGACTTATCTTGTCCCTCTGCTAGGCTCTATACTCTATTATCAAAATAGATCTTCAAGCTTCTGTGCTCAGTAATCACTACGTAGCATCCCCGTGCTTACACTTGCCTGCATACATTGTTTATCAACAATTCCTTATTTATAAACATTTTTCCAACCGCTTAATCTCCTTGATCACATTTCCCATGATCAATCATAGCCATCAGATCTTCAATCTTGACCAGGTTCAATGTATCCTTCGATCTGAAAAATGTTTTACCTCACCTTGGAACTTGCATATATTTCTTGGAACTTGTGCTAATGTATTGCAGTTCAATCTGAGCTATAGATCTTCCTACCGATCTTCCATTGCTATAGATTCTTAACAAACTTCATGCATGACTTACCAATCATTTAATCAACTCCAGCTCATCAGCTTCCTTCATTAAATAATGCATTTAATCATTTAAAGCATTCTATTACAGCTCAGTTTCAACTCGATAAATACTAAACTTCACTCGGTAGACTTTCTGCCTTCATTAACCAATAGCGATAACTTTAGGGTTTACCAACTAGGTCCTTTGCTTGGTAACATGGTATAGTATTAACCTTACAAACAATTGAATATGTAGGATATCAAAACAATCTAAACAACACGATCTCATCATTGTCTAACTCGGTAATAGTTGCCCATTGAATAACTTTATTTCTCCCCTTATTCTTCTCATTCTTTCTGTGTCACTCACCGACATCTTTATACTCATCAAATCATTCTTCTTAAGATATGGCAACATCATACTAAGTTAAAAAATCAATTTCTTGACATCAATGACAAAATAATATTATTAAAACAGTAAACATCCTTAATCAATTATATCCATAATCATCAACAACCTTCTCAATATCCTTATTGAAATGCCAACAATCTCCCTTGTCTGTTATAAGGCCAACAATCTCCCCCTTTGGCATTGATGGCAAAACCAATTGATTTGACTTTATTGATTCTGATTCAGATTGCTGAAATGTTCTCCTTCTGTCATTAGTCTTCTCCCTGGTTCTGATATGTAGTCTCCTCCTTCAGACTTCTCCCCCATTCATTAGTCTTCTCCCCCTTTCACAATAATGCCAAAAATGAAAAGAACTTAAAACATAATTTCTTCCGCTGAGAAGTGAATTCCTTACTATTATGTATCAACTCAGTCTTGGTCAGAGCATTTTGTCTTTCAATTCCTGTTCCTTGTTATTGTTTCTTGCACACCTTTAGAAAACCTCCTAAAGTGTCTAAATTAGCATCAACTCCTAAAGGATATTTTGTAGAGTTACCAAATTGATGCTTTCACTGAACTCGGTCAGTGAATGGAAGATAGGGTTAGGATGGCTAACTGACTTCTTAGAGACTAAAAAGTATCCCTTGGCAGTGGCTTGGAGAAGATATTTGCTATTTGTTTCTTTGTGCTAACATACTCCAATACCACTTTCTTCTCTTGAACTTCTTCTCTAAGATAATGATATTTGATAGAGATGTTCTTTGTCTTAGAGTGCATAATAGGATTCTTTGAGATGTTTATGGCACTAGTATTATCATTGAATATAGTTACTTGCTCGGTAACTTTCTCATTTATGCCTTCCAACAGTTGTTTGATCCAGGCTATATTGGTGCAATTTAAGGCTGCAGCAACATATTCAGCTTCTGTTGTTGACTGTGAAACACATCCTTGTTTCTTGCTAAGCCAACTTACTAGTCTTTCTCCTAAAAAGAAAGCTCCTCCACTTGTGCTTTTCTGGTCATCAATGTTGCCTGCCCAATCAACATTAGTATAAACTTTTAAATCAAAGATGTTTCCTTTCTAATATACTAAGCCATAATCTTCAGTGCCTTTCAGGTATCTGAAAATTCTTTTGATTGCTATCATATGTGTTTCCTTGGGATCTACAAAGAATCTTACAACTATACCTAC
Source organism: Cryptomeria japonica (assembly GCF_030272615.1). Taxonomy (NCBI): domain Eukaryota; kingdom Viridiplantae; phylum Streptophyta; class Pinopsida; order Cupressales; family Cupressaceae; genus Cryptomeria; species Cryptomeria japonica. The sequence goes on from NC_081414.1 coordinate 882,482,515, forward strand.
TGCATGTGCTATATCTGGCCTGCTGTGAACAACATATTGCAAATTTCCATTCATAGATCGGTAAAGTATCTCATCAACAGATTCAGATTCATCATTCTTTGATAGTTTACAGTTGGTAGTCATAGGAGTGCTTACTGGTTTTGAATCCTCCATTCCAAATTTCTTCAATATTTCCTTTATATACTTGGATTGGGTAATGAAAATCTCATCTCTCATTTGTAATATCTGTAAACCTATGAAATACTTTATCTCACCGATTAATGACATCTCAAATTCTTTGCTCATTTCATTACCAAAGTTTTTGCATAACGAGTCATTATGGCTGAGATTAGTATTCCATTTTCATCATTCTCCATGTACATATTGTTGTTTTCACTTGTTCTTATAAAACCAATCTTGATCAAATATGAGTGCAATCTCTAATACCATGCTCTAGGTGCTTGTTTCAAACCATATAATGCTTTATTCAATTTACATACCTGATCATTATTCTTTCCTTCAACAAATCCTTCAGGTTGTTCAATAAAAACTTCTTCTTCTAATATACCATTCAGAAATGCAGATTTGACATCCATTAGATATACCTTGAAATTCTTGTAAGCAGCATATGCCAACAATGTTCTTACTCCTTCAAGTCTTGCCATAGGTGCAAAAGTCTCACCATAATCAATTCCTTCTTCTTGAGCATAATCTTTGCAAACTAGTCTTGCTTTATTCCGAATGACCTGTCCTTTTTCATTTAGCTTGTTTCTGAAAATCCACTTTGTACCGATTACATTTTTGTCCTTAGGTCTTGGGACCAGCATCCATGTGTCATTCTTCTTGATTTTATCAATCTCTTCTATCATATCATTTATCCAATCTTCACTATTAAATGCCTCTTTTACTATTCTTGGTTCAAGTTCAGATATCAGACATGTGTTCTGTCTCAGTTTGTTCCTTGTCATTACTAGATCATTCTTATCTCCTATAATTTGACTTGATGCATGATTCCTTCTGACATACTGGGCTAATACAGGCTCAGTAGGCTCTGCATGATCTTCTTCATCACTCGGTAACTGGGTATTCTCTTCATTTCCTTTAGCAGTCTTTCGGTAGGACTTCTCGGCTGAACATAGACAAATCCTTCATAATCTTCTGGTTCCTTGGAATTTCCTTCATCATTTCTTTCTGCAAATTCATCAATTTTCACATTTGTACTTTTACTATTTTGTTAGATGATTTGATCAGACATTTAAATGCTTTGCTTCTAGAAGAATAACCTAGAAATGTTCCTTCTTCACTTTTCTGATCAAACTTACCATTTCTTTCATCTTTGTGAACATAGCATCTACTTCCAAAGATTTTAAAATAACTTACATTAGGTTTCTTGTCATAGCAGATTTCATAAGGTGTCTTCAAAGTTCCTTTCTTTAGTTGTACTCAGTTCAGGGTGTAAACTACTGTGCTTATTGCTTCTCTCCAAAATGTTTGTGGAACTTTCTTTTCAATCATCAGGGTTCTAGCACAATCCACAATTGATCTGTTTCTTCTCTTAGCTATCCCATTTTGCTATGGAGTTCTTGGTGCAGAGACTTGTCTTTTTATACCATGATTATTGCAGAATAAGTTAAACTCATCAGATGTGAACTCTCCTCCTCTATATGATCTAAGACACTTCATTTGTCTTCCTATTTCATTTTCAACTCTTTCCTTGTACCATTTAAACATTTGAAAAGCTTCTAATTTTTCTTTTAAAAACATTACTGACATCATCTTTGAGTAATCATCCACAAATAATATGAAATATTTATCACCATAATAACTCTGAACTTTCATAGGACCACAAAGATCAGTATGCACAAGATCTAAAATTCTCTTAGAGGTGTAGGACTTACTTGTAAAGCTTGATCTTTTCATCTTTCCCATCTGCCATCCTCGGCACATAGCATTCTCAAGTTTTTCAAGACTCGATAGACCTCTTACTTGGTGCTTCTTGCTTATTTTGATTAGATTATCAAAATTTACATGACAAAGCCTTTTATGCCATAACCAGGTATCATCTATATTTGCATATAGACACTTATTCCGAGTTGAGTCAAGGTGAAATGTGGTACCTTTTGTTTGTGTCCTGGTAGCAGCTAACTTTCCATGCTTGTCATGAACTTTGACAATTCCTTTCTGAAATTCTATTCGGTAACCTGTGTTGTTTAGCTATGCTACACTCAACAAATTGTGTTTCAAACCTTCAACCCAATAAACATCATTACATTTAGCATTGTCAAGAAGTGTTATGGATCCTTTACCTCTTATCAGACATAGTGCATCATTACCAAATCTTACATAGCCTCCATCATAATTTTCTAATATAACAAACTTGTGTTTATCACCTGTCATGTGATGTGAGCATCCACTATCTATGATCCAAGAATCATTAGTATTTATATGAGATATTAAAGCTTTTTCTTCATACCTTTCTTCATCTGATCCATCTTTGATAGCCACATAAACAACTTTCTCTATATCAGTTTCATTTGATTTATCATCATTAGATTCCTCATCAGCTATTAGGCATGTCTTTTTATCTCTTCTCCTGAAGTCTCTATGTCCTTTGTAATGATTTTCTTTCTGTCTGTCATCTCGGTAATCTCTCTTTTCACTAGATTCTTTGTCAAGATAGTTAGAAGCCATATGTCCAATTCTATCATAGTTAAAACATTTCAAAGGCAACTTTCCTTTGTACTTACCTTTTCCTCTCGGTAGCCTTCTGGCTAATAGTGCTTCAAACTCTTCTTGCTTTCTGATTTCCTCATACAGTTTGTGTATTTCCTCCATATTTATGCAGAATCTTTCACTTGCTCCACTGTGATTCCCTTCAGAGTACTTATACTTTCTATCATTGTAATCATCAGATTCATCAATATGAAAGGAACTAAATGCAGACTCAACTTTATTTACCAATGACCCACTGTTATCAAAGTTACTTAACTCAAATGCATGTAGCTTACCAATAGTAGCATCTAAATAAACTAGCATATTGGGTACAAACCTCAATTCATTGATTGTAGAGACTCGGATTGCATAAGCTGGTAGAAGGGTTCTTAACAACTTACTTGTTACATCCTTTTCTTCAATAGTTCCTCCTTCTCCTTTAGTCTTGTACTATACTGGGTTATGTTCTCACCTTCATTCATCCTCATAGATTCAAGTTGTCCTCTTAGAATATCCACTTTTTCTCTTTGAACATGCTCATCACCACCATACACAGATATGAGCTTGTCCCACATTGCTTTAGCATCAATACAACCTTCTAGGTCATTAAACTCTGAGTCAGTCAATGCAGATGTTATTTCAATCATTGCTTGGATATGTTCTTGCTTTGCCTTTATCTCTTCCATTGTCAATGGATAGGTGCTAGGTGTAATGAAATCATTCTCCAGATAATAGACAACATATTCTCCAATTCCTGATAGGTTCAACTTCGTCCATTTCTGCCATGTAGAGAAACTTGACTTGTTCAACTTTGGTGCATCCCTCTTATACATCTTTGACTCCTTGCCTCAAGTACCTTAAAACCTTTTATTTTAGTCCAATGCTCTGATACCAATTGATAGTTCTGATACAAATATGTTTAGTACAGATGCCAAGTCAACAAGATGAGAGGGGGGGTGAATCATACAAACTTAATCTTTTATAATATCAATAGATTCAACCTCGATAACCTTATCAGAAAAATAGTAATACATGCAAACTCATAAACAGATAAGATCACAAAACATATAACACCAGATTGAACGTGGAAACCCAAATAGGGAGAAACCACTATGGGATTTCGGACCCACTAAGAAATATACTCTTCTAGAGTATGCTTGGTTAAAAGCAAATCATGTTAAAGATTACAAACACATTGCTAGATGTGACCCGGTTAAGGGGTTTCCCTCAGATCTGTTAGGATCTTCACCTTGTTAGAAGTGACCTTGTTAAAGGATTTCAAACACTCAATAAGAATGTCACCTTGCTAGAGGGTTTTACAAATAAGATTGTTAAGTCCACTCGGTTAAGAGATTTTTTGTTACTTCACAAAATAACAGTAATAAACATACTGTAGGATTTTACCAAGATCAAGGGCACAATGAAAAGCATAAAAGAGACAATAGAATGACAAGAACAAACTATATTCTCATCAATATGCAAAATGATCAATTGGATTAACCAATATAATGAATAGAGGCCTTCTTATATAGGCAAGGCCATATGGATGTATGAGCACACAAATATGACATGTGGCTCATTGAGAAACAAGGGTAGGTAGAAGAAATAATATAATATTCCACAAGACATGGATGACCCACCGAATGTGGAGTGTAATAGAAAAATAAGACCACAAAAGGTGGAATTTCTCCTACAAGCTCTATCCCTATGTGCACACTTCCCTAAGTGTCTCAAATCCAAACTACGAAGAGATGCATTATCCTAAGTTAACTTAAGTAAGTGTAATAATATCCTAAATGAATATTTATTTACACCAACACCCCCCCTTAAGTGCAACTTAGGGGAATGAAGACTCAAGTCAACAATGCAAGATGGGTCCTGGCTATGAGGCCATGATAGGTACCCATGTACAATACGCAAATGCAAGCAAAACTATGCAATGCAATCTCTCACAAACAGAGAAAGGGAGAAAACCCAGTGGGAAAAAACTCCCCCCCAAAAGAGAGATGAATGTACAAAAGACTCTCAAAGAAGAAGGACAAAACCTCAAAGGGGAAAAATTCCCCCCCATAAGAGAGGAAGGAGAAGTCAGATGACCCCCCCTAATGACACATCCCACACCCGCAAGAGAGCTTGCAACTACTGGAACTTGCTCTCGGTGAAAGGTTTGGTGAATATGTCAGCAACCTGCTCTGCTGTAGGACAATACTGCAAATCAATGACCTGCTCTTGGATGAGCTCTCGGATATAGTGCATATGAATCTTGATGTGTTCTGTCTGCTGGTGCTGGACTAGGTTCTTTGAGATTGCAATAGCACTCTGATTGTCACAATGTAGAACTATCGGTCGTGGAGTGGTGAAACCAAACTCTGTGAGAATCTGCTGGAGCCAAATGGTCTCAGTCACTGCGTTAACAGCACCTCGATACTCAGCCTCAGTTGAAGAGAGAGCAATAGCATGTTGCTTCTTGCTTTGCCAACAAATGGGGTCCGAACCAAGGTGAAAAATGTAACCAGAAGTAGACTTACGATCAACTAGATCGCCAGTCCAATCAGAGTCTGTGTAACCAACTAAGCGAAGTCTTGTGCCTGCTGCATAGTGAATCCCATAGTGACGTGTACCCTGGATGTAATGAAGGATGCATTTGGTGGCTTTCCAATGAAGCTCATGTGGTTCCTACATGAAGTGGGAAACCATGCCAACTTCAAATGAAATATCAGGGCATGTATGAGTCAGGTAGATGAGACTACCCACAAGCTAGCGATACAAAGTGGCATCAACTAGTGGAGAAGAACATTGAGCCTCAAGCTTGACTCCTGAAAGAAAGGGAGTTGGGGCAAGCTTACAATCAGCCATATGAAAGCATGCAAGTAGATCAAGAGCATACTTGGGCTGCGATAGTGTAATCCCGAAAGGTGACTGTGAAATCTCTATCCCGAGAAAGTAGTGCAAAAGACCCAAGTCAATCATAGAAAATCTGTCATGCAAAGCAGATTTGACCCTGCTAATGATGGATGAAGTACTCCCTGTAATGATCAAGTCATCAACATAGAGCACAAGTATCAAGTGAGAGTCATCCTGTCGTAAAATGTAGACATTTGGATCAGAATGATGCCTGGTGAACCCTGCAGAGAGAAGAAAGGAATCCATCTTGGTGTACCAAGCCCTGGGGGCCTGCTTAAGGCCATAAAGAGATTTCCTTAGTCTGCAAACCAAGGAAGTATCCTAGATGAAACCCTGTGGCTGCTCCATATAAATCTCCTCATCAAGATCACCATGAAGAAAAGCACTCTTCACATCCATCTGATGTACAACCCAACCATGAGCTGCAACAATAGCAAGTGTCAAACAAATGGAGTTCATCTTGGCTATGGGTGCAAAGGTCTCAGTATAGTCAACACTTGCAACCTACGAGAAACCTTTTGCAACAAGCCGAGCCTTATACTTATCCACACTACCATCCGCTGCAAACTTGGTCCGATAGATCCACTTACATCGAACCATCTTTCTCCCCTTAGGGAGATGGACTAAATCCCATGTGTTGTTCCTCATCAAGGAACTATACTCTTCCTCCATAGCTTGGTCCCACTCAGGAACCCTTGATGCTTCCCTAAATGTCTGTGGATCAGAAGTGGTAGCAATGAATGCATGTGGAAGATCCTGATGTTGTGATCGAGTTCTCTGTGTATCTGAAGGATCCCCAACAAGAGAACTCACAAACTCAAGTGATTGTCGAGCCCAACGAGGTCTAGGTGGAGTGGAGATTGAGGCTCCTCAACTACAAGTGGACCCTACAGAGGTGTAACCCTGTGAGTCAGAGTTGAAGGAGTCTCATCATCAGAATCACTAACATCACTATCCACAATGGAGGAAGGTGGAGGAGGTAGAGAGGCTAAGCAAGGAGAGTTTTCCTCAAAGTGAACACTCCTCTCAATGAATACCTCATGTGTCTCTAGATCCATCAATCTGTATGCCTTAACACCCTTAGGATATCCAACAAATATGCAAGGCCAACTCTGAGGTTCCAATGCCTTGCATTTTTGCGGAGGTATGCGAGCCCATGCTAGACACCCAAAGACTCTGAAATGTCTCATAATCAGTTTCTTACCAGCCCAAGCTTCAAAAGGAGTAATACCTTGCAAAGCTTTGTGAGGAACCCGATTCTGGATGTGTGTGGCACAACCGATAGCCTCTGCCCAAAAGGTAGGATCAAGAGAACGTGCATGTATCATACAGCTAGCCATTTCTTTGAGAGTTTTATTCTTGCGTTCTGCAACCCCGTTCTACTGTGGAGTGTATGTGATAGAATGCTGAAGATCAATCCCCTCAAATGTACAAAAATCCTCAAGTCTCTTGTTCACATATTCCCTTCCATTATCTGTGTGAAGAATCTTGACCACTTTCCCTGATTGCTTCTCCACACGAGTCTTGAAGTCCTAAAATCTGTCAAATACTTCACTCTTATGAGTGAGAAAGTAGACCCAAGTGAAGCGGGAGTAGTCATCAATGAAGGTAAGAACATAGCGAGCCTTTCTAAATGAAGGTGCTGGAAATGGACCTGCTACATCATTGTGAACAAGTTGAAGAACTTCCAAAGCTCTCCAAGTTGTCCCTTTATCAAACTTCTCTTTGGGATGCTTGCCCATGGAACAACCTGAACATACACCCTCTAAAAAACTGATTCGAGGTAGACCTGTGACCATGTCTTTAGTGCTGAGCTATTGAAGATAGCGGTAGTTAAGGTGACCAAACTGCTCATGCCATAGCTTACTTTTTGAATTTGAATGAGTAAGCAAGGCCCTAAAAGGTGAACTTGGCACAAAGTGGGAAAATGAATAAAGTCTTGAGTTGTCATTGACTTGTCCCACTGCTACCAAGGCATCATCATCAAGTTGCTTTACCACAACTAAATTTGGTGTAAACTCAACCTTTTTCCCATTCCCATAGTGAGTGATTTGGTAGATGGAGAGAAGGTTGATAGACAAGTTAGGAACATAGAGAACATTCTCAAATGTTCCATCATCCATGTCAACTGAACCTTTCCCTTCAACCTCTACTTGTGTGTCATCACCTATGTAAATGTGAGGTACCTTAGATGGCTCCAATGAAGAAAACTGCTCCTTTGTAGAACCCATGTGATATGAGGCACCCGAGTCAAGTATCCATTGCTATGAAGAACCTGTTGTAGCCACAAATGCTTGCCCTTTTCCCTTAGACTATGAGGAAGAGGAAGGAGATGAATCCTTCTTTGTGTAGGTGGATGGCAAGTTGATGTTGTTTTTCTTAAGAATATTAGTTAACTCATCAACTTGCTTTGCGTGGCATTGATGCTCATCATGACCATACTTCTTACAATATGCACAAGTTGGTTTATCCTTCTTAGGTGGTGTCCCCTTCTTGGAAGAGGATGAAAAATTGCCTTGTGATGGAGAGGATGATTGCCCTTTTTCCTAGTGTGGCTTAGACTTAGAGTGCTTCTTCTTCTTGTTGGAATTTTTGCCTTGACTTCCTTGATTTCCTTGATTTGCTACCAAAGCCTTGGACTTTGAAGACTTGAGAAACCCCATGTTCAATAACTTAGATTGTTCCAATATCAACATTTCTGTGAAAGCATCAAATGAAGGCATAACATAGGAATTCGCCACTGTCAAATGATGAGTTTGGAAGCTAGATACAAATGCTGCATATTCTGGTGCAAGCTTGTCCAACAAGTTGAATATCAACTGAGCATCCTTTTTGTCAATTCCACAATCCTTAAGCTTTGCTCTTAGCTCATTTGCTTTGGTTACATAATCTTGGATTGTATCAAAACTCTTGGGATCCAAGTTGGTGAGCTCATTGTCAATCTAATAACCTCTGATTTCATCAACTTGTCCATACAATTTCTGAAACATATCCCAAGCCTCTTTAATTGTTTTACAATTCTCAATGTGAAAAATGAGATCATCTGATACATACTTGTGTAAAGTTCCAAGAGCCATGCAATTATTTGTGAGCCATTCTAATTGAGCATTTGTATCAGCCTTAGGATCAGGTGGTGCTGTTATTGTTCCATCTATGTAGTGTGTGAGACCCTTTTCCATTAATTTACTACATACTTTAATTTTCCATGATGCATAATTATGTGGAGTTAAAGGTCAAAATTTAATTAGGACTCATTGCAACAAAAATAGAAAGAGCACAAAGAGAGGCACAATCACACAATCAAAGAACCCCCCCCCAAATGTGATGATTTGGCACTTTATACTTAGTGCGTATACAATGGGCCACTTGCAAAAAATGGCAAAGTGGACTTCTGATTTACAATTTTACAACTACCTCAATAAGGCCAAAATAGTCTCAAACTAATAATGCAAGAGATCTAACTAAGATCCAAGCAATTTACAAGTACCTAATAGGCCAAATAAGACCAATATCTGAAAGTACAATTTTCACTCAAAATCTCTAAAATTTGATCATAGATTATGAAAGTAGACAAAAAAATAAGCACTTTGAAAAAAATGGCACCTGAAAAGGAGGTCGTATGTGCTCAAACGAGGTCTTTGAAGTTGCAGAATTGAGGATTGGACAGATACAGCTAAGAGAATCCAAAAATTCTAAAAAACCTATGCACCAAAATCAGAAAATAACTACACCACTACGAAGATCACAAAATTTTAGCCCATTTCAAAAAAAATTGCACTCGAAAAGGAGCAAAAATGAGCAAGATATGACCTTTCAAAGTTGGACTGCAAAACTGAAAAGCTCAATGGAGAGGGGTTAAAAAATTTTCAAAAAGTGTTGATGTGGCGCTGACATCATAAATTCACTATGTTAAATTTGACGGTCGTATGATCATCGCAAAACTTCGCCTCCCTGCTGATTGGGCGTCCGTACTGTACGGATAGGCTGATGTGGCAGATGATTGTGCAGGTCTACTGACAGTGCGTATGAATCTGACGTGGCTGTGCAGGGTGTACGGTTTAACTCACGGGCCAGTGGTTGCCTGCCATGTGGCAGATGTGGTTTCCACCTGGTTTAGTGTCTACCGGCAGAAGGAGGCGCTGTCGGAGAGGAAGATCCCGGTGGGCTGGGAGACGAGGTCACCGGGAGCCAATGGCAAAGACCAGCAGGAGGATGGTTGGTGGCGGGAGCTCTTTGGCGGCGATGGGAGGTTCTTGGGACTCAGTGGCATGGGGAAACTTTGCAGTGGTAGTGACAGCGAGTGGGGCGCGAAGATCGGGAGGTACAGAGGCGGGTGACGTGGGCCTATGGCACGGGTCACGGTTCTGACAGCAAGTACATCCTGCAACATGCAGCACACGCACTACGGGTAAGGGGGGGTCTGTGGACCCCCAAACACAAAAAAAAACCTTGTTTTTAATTTTTTTTATTTTTTCAATTTTTTTCAATTTTTCAGAAAATAATTTTTTTTTCCAAAAAATTAATAAAAAAATTTCGAAATCTGTACGATAATAGCAAAAATGGGGAAAAAAAAATTTCTCACCAAAATAGGTCGACTTTATAGTCAAAATTTATGGAAACGGCCTTCCAAATTCAATAATGATGTCCAAATTGTTGTATGATGCCCCCCAAAAATGAAGATCCCCAAATCCAAAAATAGAAGCCTTCCACGATGTCTCCAAAAACCAATCAATGAAGCCCCAATAGCTCTGATACCATGTAGGATTTTGCCAAGATCAAGGGTACAATGAAAAGCATAAAAGAGACAATAGAATGACAAGAACAAACTGTATTCTCATCAATATGCAAAATGATCAACTGGATTAACCAATACAATGAATAGAAGCCTGCTTATATAGGCAAGGCCATATGGATGTATGAGCACACAAATATGACATGTGGCTCAATGAGAAACAAGGGTAGGTAGGAGAAATAATATAATATTCCACAAGAGGTGGATGACCCACTGAATGTGGAGTGTAACAGCAAAATAAGACCACAAAAGGTGGAATTTCTCCTACAAGCTCTATCCCTATGTGCACACTTCCCTAAGTGTCTCAAATCCAAACTACGAAGAGATGCATTATCCTAAGTTAACTTAAGTAAGTGTAATAATATCCTAAATGAATATTTATTTACACCAACACATATATCTACAACTTCACATCTAAAAATGTTAAAGATGATTCTTATTTGCTCAATACTCAATTCATAGGAATTATCTTGTCCCTCTGTTGGGATCTATACTCTGTTATCAAAACAGATCTTCAAGCTTTTGTGCTCGGTAATCACTATGTAGCATCCCTATTCTTACACTTGTCCGCATACATTATTTATCAACAATTCCTTATTTAAAACATTTTGCCAACCGCTTAATCTCCTTGATCACATTTCCCATGATCAATCATAGTCATCAGATCTTGAATCTTGACTAGGTTCAATGTATCCTTCGATCTGAAAAATGTTTTACCTCACCTTGGAACTTGCATATATTTCTTGGAACTTGTGCTAAGGTATTGCGGTTCAATTTGAGTTGTAGATCTTCCTGCTGATCCTCCATTGCTATAGATTCTTAACAAACTTCATGCACAACTTACCAATCATTTAATCAACTCCAGCTCATTAGCTTCCTTCATTAAATAACACATTTAATCATTTAATGCATTTTGTTACAGCTTGGTTGCAACTCGGTAAATACTAAACTTCACTCGGTAGACATTCTACCTTCATTAACCAATAGCGATAACCTTAGGGTTTACTGACTAGGTCCTTTGCTTGGTAACATGGTATAGTATTAACCTTACAAACAATACCATATGTAGGATATCAAAATAATCTAAACAACATGATCTCATCATTGTCTAACTCGGTAATAGTTGCCCGTTGAATAACTTTATTTCTCCCCTTATTCTTCTCATTCTTTCTGTGCCACTCACCGACATCTTTATACTCATCAAATCATTCTTCTTAAGATATGGCAACATCATACTAAGTCAGAAAATCAATTTCTTGACATCAATGACAAAATAATATTATTAAGACAGTAAACATCCTTAATCAGTTATATCCATAATCATCAACAACCTTCTCAATATCCTTATTGAAATGCCAACAATCTCCCTTGTCTGTTATAAGGCCAACACCACCAGTGCTTTTGATATCTCTGACCACAGTCTTAATCCTAATGCCATATTGCTGAATGGTTTCACCTACAACCATCCTCATATCCTCAAATTTACCTCTAAGTCTTTCTTCCTTAGCTTTCTTTACATGCTCATCACCACCATAGATGTTTTCTAGTGCATCCCATACCTCCTTTGGTGTGTCCTTGTCTTGAACATCAATGAACTTAATGTCGAACAGACTACTGATAAGGGCTTCCATGACTTGCCTATTTTCCTAGATCTCTCTCTTCTGATCATTAGTCAGAGTGCCAGTGGGAGCCACATAGGCATTCTCAACATAGCTCTAGTGTTGAGCACCCATACTCTTGATGTAAATCTTCATTCTATCCTTCCATATGTTAAAGTTATCTCTATTGAACTTAGGACCTTCCCTCTTCATCATTACATCAGGATCTTTGACCTCAAATGGTTAAGCTTATATCACCGAGGACCTGGAGGTGCTCTGATACCAATTGATAAATAATGATGAACAACAGATACCCCAACCGGTACTAAGAGGGGGGGGGGGTGAATCAGTACAGATATGTTAGGATTCTCACAGATACTGAGAGGGGGGGTGAATCAGTATCTAACCGGTGGGTAGAATTTCTTAACTTAAAACATGTAGAGCATATTATAACAGTGTACCGGTATGCAAGAATTAATGCAATAAACAAAAATGAAAGTAACCACATAAGAAACACACCATAACATAATATTTTTAATGAGGAAACCCAGTGTGGGAAAACCCTCGGTGGGATTTGTGACCCACAATATTCACTTACTGGCCAATAAGAGATTATTACTTACAATAGGGGCTTGCACATGCAGGAAGGCCAAGTGCCTAGAGCTCACTGCTCAAATGGGAAGTCTCACTGACTTACAAAAATGGATTACATAAATATAATAACTTGTACTCCTTTACAATAGCATCTTCAATGCCAGATTCAGTACCAGTTTCTGCTCTGTTCTTTACATATACCCTTCACCTATATTTCGCATAATAGGTCTGCCTTATTTCACCTATCTCTTTTTCTTTTCTTTTTCATTATTAAATGTTCTACAATGACTTCTTATATATACAAGTCATTTTACAATGATAACAAGTCAGTTTACAAAGTTTTTACGATAATAAACAAAATATAATATATCAAAAATCTTGTCGGCCTTCTGTACCAGTATACTTCCTTTTTCTGTGCTAGTGCTGGTGTTCTGAGTGATAGTGTTCTGAGTGCCGATGTAGAGTGTGTTTTGTTGATGCCAGTGTAACGCCTTACCGATGCCATAGGATTGTAAGGTTGCCATCAATGACAAAACCTTCAATCACCTACAATGTCTCATTGGAGTGTGCATATGCCAATAATCTCCCGCTTTGGCATTGATGGCAACACTCATGAGAAAATTTCAAAAGTGTATCAAAACTTGTGATCCAAAATTGTTTTCAAAAATGTGTTACCAAAAACATATAAGAGCTCCCCCTGAGTAGATCAGTCTTCTGCCGGTTATTTTCTCATACTACTACTCCCCCTTTGGCATCAATGACAAAGGTTGTCAAGATGTCAAATAGAGTTTTAGTTTTCTGCTCTACCCTTGTAGTTGGTTAGTTACCAATTGAAAAAGATCTACCAAAATTAGGTTTATATTATCCAAAAACTTCTTATTATCCTTTATTGTTGCCTCTGTTTTGTGAACTGTACTAGTGAGGTGCTGCATATACTCTGTCGGTGTCTTCTGTCCCTATACTAATGTCTCAGATATTTCCTTCTGTAATGATACTAGATAGTCCAAACTTGGACTCAGTCTTAGTCTTAGATTCTTAGCCTTATCTACTATTCTCTCATTTTCTCTTCCTAGTTTAAGTAACTCTTCCTCAAAACTTGTTATCTTGGTTTCAAAAACTGATAATGTATCAGGTGAGTTAACAAAATTGTCAACAAGTTTATTGATTTCATCCTGTATCTTGCTCATTTTCTTGTCTATGTCAACTGTCAAAAATGTTGCCTTGCAAGTATCTTTGTATAGAGCTTTTAACTCTTTTATTGAGTTACACAGTTCTGGTAGAAGTGTATCAAATTCCCTATTACACTTCTTTATTTGACCCTTAAACAATTTTTCTTTTTCTTTTTCCAATTTCTCCTTAATTGCCTCTTCCTTTATTTGCTCAACAGTCACTGTGTTCTCAGTGATGTATTTAGTCAAAGTGTCCAATTGACTTAAGGAATCCTTATTGTCTATGTTATGGTTAGGAGCTATTATTTTCAAAACTAGGATTGTATCATCTATAGCTTTATAAGCTTGTGAACTACAATCCGTTATCCTTTTAATTGAATCCAAAAGTACCTCAGTTACATTTGTAGATTTGAATGCTATAGAAGTGTAACCAACATACTAAATTCCGTCAGTGGGAGCACTATCCTTGCTAGTAGTGACCTCTGGTAGGTCAGTCTGTGTTTCCATTTCCTTTACCGGTGGTTTGCCTTGTTCACCAATTGCCGGTGGCACTGTTTCCAAACGAGTCTGTTCCTGTTCCTATTTTGGAGCCTGTTGCTCTACTTTTTGCTTTGTTTGTTGACCTGTCTCTATCTAAGTCTCTGCTTGTGGACCAATGCAATCATCTGCTAGTTTTTCTCTGTTATTAGCTTTGTCAGTTACCGGTGGCTCACTAGCCATTTCTGTTTTACCGGTTGTATCTTTATCTACCACAATGTTGATCTTTTGAGTATCAACATTTACTGTGTATAGTACCTCAGAGTTAGGATTTATATCCTCTTGTGATACGTCCATACTTTCTTTTGTCGGTTGGTCTTCAGTAGTCTTTACCAATGGAGTAATCAGAGGCGGTGGGGATAAGTTATCTTTTATTTTGATGCCAGGAGGTCCAGCAACCTTTCCTTTACCCTTGTCTCTTTCCTTTTGATATACCTTTATTGGCCTGGGGTTCCTATATTCTTCTTGTTTTTCTTTTTCTACTAGGAAAATACCCAATCCCTTTTCTATGTCCTCTTTTATCTCAGTCACTCTTCCAATCATTAATGCAATGTGCTGGTGTGCAGTAGAAAATACTAACTGATTGGCTTCAACAATTAAATAATCTATTTCTTTGGGTGAGTTCACTGGGTACACAACAAGTAGTTTTTCTATCTTGATGTTCTTGTCAAGTTCTACTACTGCTTGTCTCCTAGCTTCCAGTCTCCTAAACAGTTCTTCAGGTAATTCATCAACTAATTCCAATAAAAAATTCTTGTACATATCCATGTGTAGTATAACACTGTTTTCTATTTGTTCTTTTTCATCTGCAGTAAAAGAATCATAAAATTTCTTTAGATTCTTTAGTTTTCCTTCCTCCATTATTTCATCTAGCAATTTGTCAAGAGGGGCCATGTCTTGTTCAGTCCTCTTCCTTTTCTTAGGTGTCAACTTTTTCTTTGGTGTAGTCTTCTTAACTGGAGATCTCACTACTTGTTGTTTCTGTCTTGTCCTCCTAGGTGAGGTTGTGGTTGGCGGTGAGGGATCTCTTTTCCTTACAACTCTTTTCAAGGTTGCAGGCATGTCATTCTCCGAAGATGTGCCTATCGGTGATATGTGAGTTCCGGGTTGTAATGCTACTAACTCTTCCTCTGTGATACCGATTTTCTTAAGTACATCTTCTTTTATTTCCTTTGCTTGTCTACAACCACTTCTCACGGTTGCATCAACTTTCTTTACTATTTTCCTAGATTGAATTTCACTTTCAATCATTTCAGCATTGCCAAATATTTCTTCCTTTGGTTCCTTAGGTGCTTCCAGAAGGGCTTTTGCATAAGTCTCAATGATGTGATCATCGGTCTCATAACCCATCTCAGTAATCCAAACTATTCTTGGGAAGACTGCTTCCATCTAGATCTCATCCTTTTTAATCACAAAACATATTTTCTTTTTGTATTTGTTCACAATTTCTTGTGACAATCTGATTCTTTTCTTCATCCTAACCTTTAGTGCTTGAAAATAGTAATGGATATTCTTTTCCTTGTCTTCACCCATGTTGTTGACTAGGTCTGACAACTGTTTCCCTACCGGTATATCATATCCAAGTTCTTTGTAGCCTATATCGGGAACCTATTTGGTTATATGTAGCATCAAGCATACTAGCAGATTTCCAAACCTAAAAGTTCCTTTCTTATCCTTCTTAATCTTTCCTAGGTTGTCAATTAATTCATCTTTCAACCACTCACATACATCAATCTTTGCATTTTCTGTGATCATGTCATAAGAACTTTTAATGCACAAACTTGAAACTGAATTAAGTCTATTCGCATGAGTTGCCTTATACCCTAATATCATGTTGATAAACCTTACATTGATGTCAGTTACATCATTGACTCTTAAGGACCTTTTACTAGATGTAGCACCAGTTAGCTTAGTAACTAGGTCATTTGAGACCTTCTTGGTTTTGTCTGGCCTTTTAAAGGTTGAGGGTAACCCTGTCACTACTTTGATAGCTTGCCTGGTAATTTTATGGATTGCATCTAACCAGAAAAATTCTCCATGTACCCTGCTTAAGACTATCCTAATCACATCCTTGGGAAATTCAAGAATGCTAAGGATCTCTGTAAATCCTACGGTTTCAACAATTTTATGTTCATCTTTTACTTTTCTGGATTCATCACATATGCCAAATTTAAACATGGTTTTAATCTCTTCATCTACTAATTCTTCTATGTTGCAATGGATGTATATTCTGGGGTCTTCAGCATAAACAACTTCTTTTGTAATTTGGGAGAAAGCACCCGTGTTGTCATCTTTCTTTGCTATTTTGGGAACTAATTGAAATACGAGCCTAGGGCATTTTACAACCTCGACTATAGTAGGGTTTGCTATATATCCAAGTGCAAGAGCGGATGCCATGATGATAAATACTTTTTTCTGCCTTAGGATGGATGAAATGCTTAAATCCTTCGCTTCTTCGCTTTGAATGCCTTTGCTCTGGAGATTCCGTGCTCTTTGGGTGTTTGAATTCACAGTGAAGTGAAATGGAGCTAAAGCCAGACATTTATAATGTTTATTTCTCCATCTACCACATTTAATGGATGCTGGTTAAGTAATCAGTTAACATTGTCTGCCGATATATAAGTATTTTTCAACTTCTCATCTTTAACCAAGCGAATAATAGCATATGTCTCATTGATTGCCAAACCCTCAAGGAAAATTTCTTCAATTGGATGAAGAGCTTCTTGCCGGTGGAGTGCTACTCTGTCCTGCTAGTGAAGTGTTGATTGGTTCTACCGGTGGAGGAGTATTCCCAACAATATTTAGATCTCCCTTCCTAATCCATTGTTTTGAGAATTATTGCTTAACCTCTTCAACTTTTTCTTTTCCTTTCAAACTGAAATTTTTGTTGTCTACCGATGATCCTTTACTTCTACAAAATTTTGCATATGCCCAATTTTGTTACAAGCATAACAAATCACATTATTTTTTTGAGTAGCTTTTCCATATCCTATGCCGGTTTGTGTTCTGCACTGAGTAGATAAGTGCCCAAATCTTCCACAAACATAACATCTTACACTCATTCTACAGTTTTCAGAGTTATGACCAGTTTTATTGCATTTTGAACATTGACCGGTGGGTGTATTGGTATTCTGATAATTTCTAGATCTACATTGATTTTCTCTATGGCCATACTTATTACAGTTAAAGGATTTGCCATTGAATTTATAAGCATTTGTTTGTCCTACCGGTTTTCTGTGATCCTATGTGTTTGCAGTAACAGAGCTTTCACCAACTTCAAAGCCTAAACCATTATTATCACCATTTGGTTTCTGATTCTTTATCATGTTATTAAGTTCTTCTGTGCTTTTCTTGAATTTTTCTTTGTGCTGATTTGCAGCTATCAATTCTCTTTCCAAGATTTCTTTTTGTCTTATGAGTTCATTTGAGTCATTTTGTGTATGCAATAGATCTATTTTCAATAAGTCATTTTCATAACCAAGTCTTGTATTTGTATTTTCAGCATCATTCAGTCTTCTAGTCAATTCCTCTTCATTCTTTTTCCTCTCTTCAATTTCTTTGCAAAATCTCATAGTCATATCCTGCATCTCATTCTTTATTGCCATGTTCTCTTGTTTCATCTTGCTTATTGTATCATTAAGAGTTTCTTTTTCATCATTATCACTCTGCATCTTTTCACAAAGTTCTCTTCTCTTGTTCCTTGCAATTGTAAAATTCTCTTGAAGTGCTTGAATGATATCCTAAGCTACCTTCAGATCATCTTCAAGTTTGATGTTTTTCAATTTTTCTGTATCATAGTCTGGGAGAGCTGCTTCAAGTTGTTTCATCAGAATTTCCATCTCTACCGGTGTCAAGATCTTCCTCAAGCTGTTAGGCTTCTGAAAATAGGGGACCAAGCTCTAATACCAATTGTTAGGATTCCCACAGATACTGAGAGGGGGGGGTGAATCAATATCTGACCGGTGATTAGAATTTCTTAACTTAAAACATGTAGAGCATATTATGACAGTGTACCGGTAAGCAAGAATTAATGCAATAAACAGAAATGAAGGCAACCACATAAGAAACACACCATAACACAATATTTTTAATGAGGAAACCCAGTGTGGGAAAAACCTCAGTGGGATTTGTGACACACAATATTCACTTACTGGCTAATAAGATAATATTACTTATAATAGGGGCCTACACATGCAGGAAGGCCAAGTGCCTAGAGCTCACTGCTCAAATGGGAAGCCTCACTGACTTACAAATTGGATTATACAAATCCAATAACTTGTACTGCTTTACAATAGCATCTTCAATGCCAGATTCAGTACCGGTTTCTACTCTATTCTTTACATATACCCTTAACCTATATTTTGCATAATAGGTCTGCCTTATTTTACCTATCTCTTGCTTACAAAAATGTTCTACAATGACTTCTTATATATACAAGTCATTTTACAATGATATCAAGTCGGCTTACAAATTTTTTACAATAGTAAACAAAATATAATATATTAAAAATCTTGTAGGCCTTCTGTGTCGGTGTTCTAAGTGTCGATGTAGAGTGTGTTCTACTGATGCTAGTGTAGTGCCTTGCCGGTGTCATAGGATTGTAAGGTTTCCATCAATGAAAAAAACTTCAATCACCTACAATGTCTTATTGGAGTGCGCATATGCCAACAGAGTAGGCCCTGGCAGCTAAAATTGAAGATAAGGATGAATGGATCATTGATTCTAGATGTTCACATGATATGACTGGTGATAAAAGTAAATTATTAACCTTTCAGGAATATAATGGAGGTCTAGTAGGATTTGGAGATGATAAAGCTTGTTTGATCAAAGGAAAAGGCACTATATCTTTTGATGGTAAGCACAATACTAATAATGTTTACTATGTTGAAGGTTTGAAGCATAATCTTTTGAGTGTTGGTCAATTAGTTGAAAAAGGATTTTAGTTACAATTCAAGAATAGTAAATGCAAAATCATGATCAAAACTAGCTTAGAAATTGCAACCGATAATCAGATTAAAGCTGATATCTTTCATTTGAATAACAATGAGAAGGCATGCTTGATTCCAAATATTGATGAAAGTTCATTATGGCATAAGAGACTTTGTCATGTAAATTTTGATTGCATTGTGAAAATCAATACAATTAAGGCAGTAAGGGATCTACCTAAGATTGTCAAGCCTCAGAATCCGGTATGTAAGGAATGTCAATTTGGAAAGCAAGTCAGAGCATCTTTTAACTAGAACTAGAAGTTAACAAGGAGATAGATATTTTATGCTAATCATTGATGACTATTCTAGAATGTGTTGGGTTACTTTTCTCAGGGAGAAATGAGAAGCTTTTGGGAAATTCAAACTATTCAAGGTGATGGTAGAGAATGAAACCGGTAAGAAAATAAAATGTTTGAAATCAGATCAAGGAGGTGAATTGACATCTAAGGAATTTAATACATTCTGTGAAGTGAATGGAATCAAGAGACAATTATCAGCACCTCGGACACCCCAGCAGAATGGAGTTGTGGAAAGAAAGAACAAAACTATTTTGGATGCAGCTAGAAGCATGATATCATAAGAAAATCTACCTCATGTATATTGGAGAGAAGCAGTGAATACAACAATCTACACATTCAACAGAGTTTACATCAAAGGTGAAACCGGTAAGACCCCTCATGAACTAAGGTTTGGTAATACTCCTACTCTTAAATATTTTAGAATATTTGGAAGTAAATGTTATATTAGAAGAGATGAATATATTGGCAAATTTGATCCTAGAAGTGATGAAGAAATATTTCTTGGCTATTCATCTAAGAGCAAGGCATATAGATGTTTTAACAAGAGATTGCCGAAAATTGTTGAGAGTGCAAATGTGAAGATTGATGAATAGTTTAGAGGAAATTCAAGGTACATGAACTCTAAACCGGTAATAGAGATAATATAAAATGAACCTACAATGAGTACACTGCTATAGAATGTTGATCCAGTCATACCGGGATCATCTAAGGATTCAATAGTGACTGAAGAACATTAGCAAATAAAAACACCCCGATATGTAAGATTGAACCACTTTGAAAGTCAGATAATTGGGAACAAGCATCAACGTGTTATGACTAGAGGAAGACTAGCAAATGAAGAGGTATGTCTTATTTCTCAAATTGAACCAACATCATTTAATGAGGCATGTGGGTAAGTGCACAAAGATGGCAGTCAAAAAAGGGGGTATAAGTGGACACTTTTTTTCTGAAATCAGGTGAACCTGAACTTGGAGACAAAATTTGAAAGTCATCCACTCAAGATATGAAGATAATCAAACAACAAATATTGTAGTACTCTGAATCTAGTTTCCAAACAACTAAACTTTTTCAAACTTGGATAAGATTAAGGGGGTCAAATCCTTCACGCACGAAAAATTGACCCTAATTTTTTCTGAAAAACATAACATAGTGTCTGACGTGTACATCAAAAAAGTCATAGTTATATTTAGTACTTTGACAAATACTTTGGCAGAAAGATAGTTAAGAGTGAGCAATAGAAGATGTGTATTTTTTTGTAATTTTTTGTTGAGTATTTTTGTTTTTATGAATTTTCCAATTGAGCACATCCTGAAAATTAGGTACCTGTTTGTGCGTGAAGCATAAGTTGCACTAAACAAATAAAAAATACAAATTTTTCTTTCTAAAATTGTAAAGAATCAAGCGCACTATAATAATATATAAATTTTTTTTAAATTTGGATAAGTATATCAAAAGTTATTCAAAAAAAGGTGCACCTATGTCTGTGAGAACTATGGAGACATTGGTAAAAGAAATTCAATAATAATATGTTATTGTTGTTCAAATTGAAAAAAAATTATATGCTTGGAAAGCTCAGAAGATGGGTGAAAATATGGTGGCAATTTTAGAAATACCCACTTGATAAAGTGTAAACCTGATGATGACAAAGCCGGTAAACCAAGTTGATAAAATAAAACATGTCAAAAATGAGAGAAATGGAGGGAAATCAAACTTTAAAACTATAGCTTTGTCATCCATGCCTATTTCCAAGCCTAAACAGTCAAAAGCACATACGGGGAACTTATGGTGTAAGGAGCGCATACATGCTATTGTATAATATGATATTCTATATATAATATATGTAATATATAATATGTGTATAATATGATATTGTATATATAATATGTTTATATACATATAATATATAATATATTAAACATATATATACACATGTAAGTGTATTGTCTCCCCCTCTCAAACGCATACAAGGTCTCTCTCTCTCTCTCTCTCTCTCTCTCTCTCTCTCTCTCTCTCTCTCTCTCTCTCCCTCCCTTCCTCGATACCCCATCCCTCCCTCTCTACCCTTATCCCTTCCTCCATACCCCATCTCTCTCTCTCTCTCTCTCACTCTCTCCCCTTCTCCCTTCCTCCATACCCCATCCATCTTTCTCTTCTTTTGTCCCTCCCTCCCTCCATACCCCACTGCAACTGTGTCTGCACTTCTATAGAAGTAAGTGAATTTATTTCTTGTCTGCAACTTCCTCTTTGATTTTTATCATGTATGCTCTCCTAAGAAAATTGACTGATGGATTTGTGTGTGTATATTGAATATGAGGAATAGGGTTTGAAATTGAACCACGGGTGTATTACCGTGACAAACAAGGAAACTTGTAGCAATATTCTTCTTGAATGTGTTTTTAATGAGTAGAGATGATGTGGAAAATAGTGTCAACAAAGCAACATGATGAGTCAGAGTACCTGCAGTATGTTTTTCAAAGGGAAGCAACAGGTAGGAAGAGAAAGAAGGAGAGTAACACATATGATGTCCTATAGAATGATAGTGGTGGGTATGCGAGAGTTCCCATGTTGTTACACAACACCGGTCACCTAAAGAAATTAAAGTTTGTTGTATGCATGGCAGTGGTAGTATATGATGATCATCACTTGTCAAACAGCTTGGAATGGTACATACCCATGAAAGAGATCAAGTGTGTAATTCCTATAGTCACAATCGAGATCAATCTTATAACCTTACAAATTTAATAGCATCATATGTTTTAGAACTTAGGCAGTACTCTTAGGGTTAGGCCAAGCTCTTACACTTGCTTTTTAGCGAAGCCTCGTTGTTTGTTTGCTTGGAGTCTCATTGTATGATGTTCTATTCATAACTTTAAATTTAATATATCATTTTATTAGCCCACCATATGACCCCTTAGGTGTCATTAGAGGTTGTATTGTTTCGTAAGAGGTCATATGGTGTCCTGTGACCCCTTAAGACCCCTTAGGACACCAATGACCCATAAAAACACCATATGGTGTTCCCTCTCTCTCTCTCCCCCTCTCCTCTCTCTCTCTCTCTCCCCTCTCCTCTCCCTCCCTCCCCCCTCTTTCCCTCTTCCTTCCTCCATACCCCTTCTTCTCTCCCACCACCCCCCTCTTCTCTCCCTCTCTCCCTCCCTCCTTCCCTTCTGCCCCCCCTCCTCTCTCCCTCCCCCCTACGCTCCCCCCTCTCCTTCTCTCTCTCTCCCTCTCTCCCTCCCTCTACCTCTCTCCCTCTCTCCACCTCCCCTCCCCCCTCTCTCTCTCCCTCTCTCTCCCTCTCCCTCCTTCCCTCTCTCCCTCTCTCTCCCTCTCCCTCCCTCCTCTCTCTCTCTCCCTCTCCCCTCTCCTCTCCCTCCCTCCCCCTACTCTCCCTCTCCCTTCCTCCATACCCCTTCTTCTCTCCCACCCCCCCTCTTCTCTCCCTCTCTCCCTCCCTCTCCCTCTCTCCCTCTATCTACCTTCCCTCCCCCCTCTCTCTCTCTCCCCCTCTCTCTCTCCCTCTCCCCTCTCCTCTCCCTCCCTCCCCCTACTCTCCCTCTGCCTTCCTACATACCCCTTCTTCTCTCCCACCCCCCCCCCCTCTCTCTCTCTCTCTCTCTCTCTCTCTCTCTCTCTCTCTCTCTCTCTCTCTCTTTCTCTCCCTCCCTCTCTCTCCCCTCTCTCTCCCTCTCACCTCTCCTCTCCCTCCCTCCCCCTACTCTCCCTCTCCCTTCCTCCTTACCCCTTCTTATCTCCCACCCTCCCCCCTCTTCTCTCCCTCTCTCCCTCCCTCTCCCTCTCCCTCTCTCTACCTTTCCTCCCCCCTCTCTCTCTCCCTCTCTCTCCCTCTCCCTCCTTCCCTCTCTCTCTCTCTCCCTCCTTCCCTCCCCTCTCTTCTCTCCCTCTCTCCCTCCCTCTACCTTTCTCCCTCTCTCAACCTTCCCTCCCCCCTCTCTCTCTCTCATTTTCCCTCCTTCCCTCTCTCTCCCTATCCCTCTCTCTCCCTCTCCCTCCTTCCCTCCCCCCTCTTCTCTCCCTCTCTCCCTCCCTCTACCTCTCTCCCTCTCTCTACCTTCCCTACCCCTCTCTCTCTCTCCCTCTCTCTCCCTCTCCCTCCTTCCCTCTCTCTCTCCCTCTCCCTCTATCCCTCTCCCTCTCCCTCCCCCCTCTCTCTCTCCCTCTCCCCTCTTCTCTCCCTTTCTCTCTCTCTATCTCGCTCCCCTCTCTCTCTCTCCTACTAGCAAATGTACACTCCAATGAGAAATTGTAGGTGATTGAAGGTATTGTCACTGATGGCAACCTTACAATCATGTGATACTAGTAGGCACCAAAACTGACAGATTCTACACCAACATATAGTTCATTGTTACCCTGGCCGACAAGAATTTTTTTTAATTGTATTTGTAATTAATTGTAAAATCTTTTGTAAGCCGACTTGGCAGATTGTAATATGACTATATAAGTATGAGATCATTGTAAAACATTTAGGAGAGAGATAGATGGAAGGATTAATGCAGACCTAATATGTGAATTGTAAGGCAGACATTGAATAAGGGTTTATGTACATTGCAGAGCTTAAACCGATACTGAACCAGGCATAGTAGATGCTAATTTGAAGCAGTACATGACTTTGGATTAGTATAATCCATTTTTGTAAGTCAGTGAGACTTCTTTTGTACCTGATCAGTGAGCTCAAGGCACTTGGCCTTCCTACATGTGCAGGCCCCTATTATAAATAGTAATATTCTCTTATTGGCCAGTAAGCGAATATTGTGGGTCACAAATCCCATTGAGGTTTTTCCCACACTAAGTTTCCTCGTTAAAAATACTGTGTTATGGTGTGCTTTTCATGTTGTGGTTGTTTTTCTTATTTACTGCATTAATTTTGGTTTACCGGTACATAGTTTTGATATGCTTTTCATGTTATAGTTCATGTGAATTCTTATATTGGTCAGATATTGATTCACACCCCCCCCCCCTCTCAGTATCTTTGGGAATCCTAACAATTGGTATCAAAGCCTGGTCCTCTATTTTCAAAAGCCTAATAGCTTGAGGAAGATCTTGACACTGATAGAGATGAAAAACTTAAGAAAGCAATTGGAAATAGCTCTTAAAGACTTTGATGCAGAAAAGGTGAAAAATATCAAACTTGAAGATGATCTGAAGGCTGCACATGATATCATTCAAGGACTTCAAGAAAATATCACTATTGCAAGGAATAAGAGAAGAGAACTTTGTGAAAAGATGCAGAATGATGATGATGAAAAGGAAACTCTTAATGATCTGGTGAACAAACGAAGACAAGAAAATAGTACAATGAAGAATGAGATGCAAGATATGACTATGAGATTCTGTAAAGAAATTGAAGTTAGGAAGAAGAATGAAGATGAATTGCTTAGAAGACTAAATGATCTTGGAAATGAAAACACAAGACTTAGTCATGAAAATGATATGTTAAAAACAAATTTGATGCATACATAAATGACATAACTGAACTCATGAGATAGAAAGGAATCTTGGAAAATGAATTGGCTACTGCAAATCAACATAAGGAGAAATTCAAGAAAATTTCACAAGAACTTGATGGCATGCTGAAGAATCAGAAACCTAATGGTGATACAAATGGCCTTGGCTTTGAAGTTGGTGAAAGCTCTGGTACTGCAAACAATCATGATCATAGTAAATTGGTAAGACAACCTAACGCTTACAAATTTAATGGGAAATGCTTTAACTATAATAGGTATGGTCATAAAGAAAATCAGTACAGATCTAGAAATTATCAGAACACAAACACACCCACCAGTCAATGTTCTAAATGCAACAAAGTTGGTCATAATTTAGAAAATTGCAGAATGAATATAAGATGTTATGTTTGTGGAAGATTTGGACACTTATCTAATCAATGCAGAACACAAACTAGCATAGCATATGGGAAAGCTATTCAGAAAAACATTGTGACTTGTTATGCCTGTAACAATATTGGACATATTACAAAATTTTGTAGAAGCAAGACATCATCGGCAAATAACAAAGGACCCATCTTGAAAGGTAAAGAAAATTTTGAAGAGGTAAAGAAAGAATTCTCAAAACAATGGATCAGAAAGTTAGATCAGAATGTTGATGAGAATACTCCTTCACTAGCAGAACAAAGTATCACTCCACCGGCAGGAGACTCTTCATCTAACTGAAGGAAAATCCTTTGGGGGTTTGGCAACAAATTGAAAAACATGCCTATGTACCCTCGGTTAATGGTGAGAAGTTCAATTACTTCTTTACCAGTGGATGAGTTACGTTTGACTTAACCGACAAGCATTAAATGTGGTAGTTGGAGAAAATAACATCATAAAGTATGTGTTTTGGCTCCTTTTTCATTCACTAACCATTCAAATCTCTAAGAGCGTGAAAATCCCGAGCGAAGGCATCCTTAGCAAAAAAGTGAAGCAGTTCATCCAAACACTCATCCTAAAGGCAGATTGAGGTATTTATAACTATGGCTTCCTCATCCACACCTGAATTTCTTGCAAACTCTACTATGATTGAAGTTATCAAGTGCCCTAGACCCGTATTCAAACTTGTTCCTGAAATTGCGAAGAAGGATGATACCATAGGTGAATTTTGAAAACTACCTAAGGGAGTAGTTTATGCAGAGGATCCTAGGATATACATACATTGTCATCTAGAGGAATTAGGAGATGATGAAACCAAGAACATGTATAGGATTGTGATTTGTGATGTAAATGTTAATGTCAAACAGAAACACAAGGTAGTAGAAACTCTAGATTTTGTGGATATTCTTAGCATTCCTGATTTTCTTGAAGATGTGATAAGAATAGTCCTACGCAGAGTCTATGGTGAATTATTTTGGTTGGATTCCATCCATAAGATCACCAAAGAAGTAGTTAGGGTAGTAATAGGGTTACCTTCCACCGGTAGCAGACCTGACAGAACTAAAAGGGTCTCAAATGACACTGTGATGGACCTAACTGACGCAACATTTGACAAAAGGCCTCTAAGAGTCAATGATGTGAAGAAAATCAATGTTGCATTTGTCAGTATGATCCTTGGCTATAAGGCTACACATGCAAATAGGTTAAACTCAATATCTAGCCTATGTATTAAAAGTGCATATGACATGGTGACTGACAATGCAAGAATAGATGTATTTGAATGGCTTAAAGATGAATTGATAGACAACTTGAAGAAGATCAAAGGAGATAAGAAGGGAACTTTCCGATTTGGAAATTTTCTTGTATGTTTGATGTTGTACATTACTAAGGAAGTACCTGGTATTGGAAGAAAAGACTTTGGCTTTGATATATTGGTAGGAAAGCAACTACTAGATATATTAGACAACATGGGAGAAGATAGAGAGAAAAATATAAATGAACATTTTCAAGCACTGAAGGCTCAAATGAAGACTATAATAAGGCTATATCGGGCAATTGTAGACAAATATCAAAAGGAAATATGCTTTGTGATTAAGAAAAATGAAATCTGGATGGAGGCAGTTGTCCCTAGGACTATCTGAGTAACTGAAATGGGATATGAAATAGATGATAACATCATTGAAACTTATGCAAAAGCCCTCCTTGAAGCACCAAAGGAACGATTTGAGAAAATCTTTAGGAATCCTAACAATTGGTATTAGAAACAATTGAGAGTGGTATTCAGTCTAAGAAAAGAGTTAAGAAAGTTGAACAAACAGTGAGGAAGGGAACTAGATAGGCTAAAGATATCAAAGAAGATGTATTAAACAAAACTGGTATCAAGGAAAGTGAGTTGGAAGGACTTCAACCGGAAGCTCATCTTTCACTGGTTGCAACTTCTTCTGAAAGTGATATACCGGCTAAATTCAAAAGGGTAGTAAGGAAAAGAAAACCCTCACCAGCACCCTCTCCTACACCAAAAAGGACAAGGCAAAAGCAACAGGCAGTTAGGCCTCCAGCTAAGAAGTTAACTCCAAAGAAAAAGAAGATAAAATAGGATATCGCTCCACTGAACAAACTTCTAAGTGAAATAACAAAGGATGGAAAGTTGAACAATATTAGCAAGCTGTATAACACACTTTCCAATGATGACAAAGAGAGCATAGAGAATAGTGTAATTTTACACTTAGACATTTACAAGAAATTTGATGGAAATTATTGATGAAATACCCAATGATTTATATAGGAGACTAGAAGCTAGAAGGGTAGCTATTATTGAGTTAGACAAGAAGATAAAAATTGAAAAATTACTTGTAGTGCACCCAATAAACTCACCTGATGAGATAGACCAATTAATCAGTGAGGCCAACCGGATAGTATTTTCAACCGATCACTGACATATAGCACTGATGGTGGGAAGAGTAAATGAAATTTTTGAAGAAACTGTAGATCAATGGGGCATATTCTTTGTTGAAAAGGAGAAACAAGAAGAATTTAAAAGGCCTAAGACTATCAGAGTCTACTAGAAGGATAGGGATAAGGGGAAAGGTAAGGTAGGTGGACCCCCTAGCCTAAAAATAATTGATAACTTACCCCCACCTTCTTCAGATACTCCACCTATACATAATGTTGACAAACAACCGGCAACAGAGAGTATGGAGGCTCCTCAAGAGGATACAAATCTTGAGTCTAAAATTGTGTACACTATGAACATAGACACCCAGGAGGTAAAAATTGTGGTAGATAAGGAATCAATTAAGAAGATAGATGTGGCAATAGAGCCACCGACTGAAAATGTTGGAATTGATAACATTGGAATTGGGGAACAACAACAAACTAAAGAATCCAATGATCCCTCAGACATTGAAAAGGAAAAGACCACAAATGTACATACTGTTGCATCTACTGAGCCACCGACAACTACAGAAACTAAAAAACCAACTGAGTCACCAACAGTTCATAGTGCAAAGGTGAATACAAAGAAATTGGCAGTGCATATTGAAACTTCATTAGAAAAACTAGCAGTAGAGAGCACAGAGAAACCCTCTGAGGTATAGGTTGAGAAATAGGAACAAAAATAGGCTAAGGTACAGGTTCATATAGAGACAGTACCATCGGAAACAATTGAGAAATCCAAACCTTTGCTAGTAGAAATAGAAACACAAACTGACCCATTAGAGGTCAATACAAGCAAACAGGTTACTCACACTAGAGAAATGAAGATTGTGAGGACAGTTGGATAGTCATCCGACACATCAATGATTGAATTCTGGCCAACAAATGTGACAGAGGTACTCTTGGACTCAATAAAGAAAATAACAGAGTGTAATGCACAAGCTTACAAGGCTATAGATGACACACTACCAATTTTGAAATTGATAGCTCCAAAGTGTAACATAGATAATAGATATTCTTTGAGTTAATTAGACACATTGTCTAAATATATAACCGACAATCTAATTACACTAGACCAGATAAATGAAGACACATTCAAAGAAAGAATGAATAAGGAGAAAAAAAAATTCTTTGAGGAAATAGTGAAGAAGAATAAGGAACAAATGGAAACCTTATTACTGGCACTAGGAGAAACAATTTTGGATTTCAAGAAACTGTACAAAGATACCTGCAAAACTGATACTTTGATAGATGACATAGATTTGGAGATCAGCAAAGTATAAGAAGAAATCAACAATATTGCTGACAATCTAATAGGAACATCAGATTCATTTTTGGAAATTGAAAAGAACATTACAAATATTGAGGAGAAAATTTAGAAGTTAGAAAAAGATAAAGGTTAAGGCAAAGAATTTAAAATGCAAACTTGGTCCTAAACTAGATTACCTCATTTCTTTGAGAAAAGAAATTTCTGAGGCTCTGGTTCCCAGACTTAAGACACTGGAAGAGAAAATGCACATACTCACTGGTACAATTTAGAGAACTGAAACAGCATTGAAAGATAGTGACAAGTTCACTGAGAGCCTAAATTTGGTATTGGCAGACCTTTTCCAGATTTTAACCCACTAGTTACAAGGATCTAGGCAGGAACAACACTCCACTGACAGTGAATGACAACCTTTGTCATTGATGTCAAAGGGGGAGTAGTGGAAATGAGAAAAATGATCATAAGAAAGAGATCATCTGCTTAGGGGGAGCACACAGTTTTGGTAGGACAATTTTGGCAAATCATTTTTGGATATACAGTTTTGATTTTTCTCATGAGTGTTGCCATCAATGCCAAAGGGGGAGATTGTTGGCAAATGTACACTCTAATGAGAAATTGTAGGTGATTGAAGGTATTGTCATTGATGGAAACCTTACAATCATGTGATATCAGTAGGCACTAGCACTGGTAGATTCTACACCGGCATACAGTTCATCGGCACCGAAAAGGAAGATTACCGACACCCTGGCCGATAGGAATTTTGTGTAATTGTTTTTTGTAATTAATTGTAAAATATTTTGTAAGTTGACTTGGTGGATTGTAATATGAATCATATAAGTATGAGATCATTGTAGAACATTTAGGAGAGAGATAGATGGAAGGATTAATGCAGACCTAATATGTGAATTGTAAGGCAGACATTGAATAAGGGTTTATGTATATTGCAGAGCTTCAACCGATAGTGAACCAGGCATAGTAGATGCTGATTTGAAGCAGTACATGACTTTCTATTTGTATAATCCATTTTTGTAAGTCAGTGAGATTTCTTTTGTAACTGAGTAGTGGGCTCTAGGCACTTGGCCTTCCTGCATGTGCAGGCCCCTATTATAAATAGTAATATTCTCTTATTGGTTAGTAAGCAAATATTGTGGGTCACAAATCCCACCAAGGTTTTTCCCACACCGGGTTTCCTTGTTAAAAATACTATGTTATGGTGTGCTTTTCATGTTGTGGTTGTTGTTCTTTTTTCTGCATTAATTTTGGTTTACCGGTACACAGTTTTGATATGATTTTCATGTTATAATTCATGTAAATTCTTATACCAGTCAGATACTGATCCACCCCCCTCTCAATATCTTTGGGAATCCTAACATCTCCCTCTCCCTCCTTCCCTCTCTCCCCCTCTCCCTCTCTCTCCCTCTCCCTCCCCCCTCTCTCTCTCCGTCACCCTCTCCCTCTCCCCTCTCCTAGCCCTCCCTCCCCCCTAATCTCCCTCTCCCTTCCTCCATACCCCATCTTCTCTCCCTCTCTCCATCCATTCTTCCCTTCTTCCCCCCTCCTCTCTCCCTCCCCCCTACTCTCCCCCCTCTCCCTCTCTCTGTCTCTTTGTCTCTCTCTCTCTCTCCCTCCTTCCCTTTTCATTCACATCTTTTCTACTACCAATAGTGCATACGGGGTACTGAAACTATTAGTTCACTGCCCTGCCATAACTTTTTTAAGGCAAAGGAGCATGTACATGGTTCTTATTACTTGTAAGCATGTATGGGGTACTGATGCCATTATTCATTACCCTGCGACAACATTTTTTAGGCTTAGGAGTGCGTACGCACTACTTATCAGTCCAGAATGGGAAAAAAGAATACCGTTGGGCTTGTCAACATTTTATGGTCTAACAGTGCGTACGCGGTTATTAATGTAGCGCGTACGTAGTTTATAGACATAGTTGTAGTTTCCCAGGAGCCTCAATAGCCTCAAAAGAATTTTTTGAGGTTATTGAAGGCTCCACTGGAACTGTGTATGCACTTCTATCACTGTTTTATACATAAAAGTAAGCGAATTTTTTATTTTTACATGATTTCAAATGATTGAATTGTTGTTTTTATTAGTTTTTGTCAATAGTATTGTGATTGTTTAATAGTTTGATTCCAAAAAATAGTGATAAGATGCATATTTATGGTTATTTTTTTGTTTATGAACTTTTGTTTACATATATATGTAATATGATTCTATTTAGGACAACCGATATCAACCATGGGAAAGAACAAGTGAGGATCGATGGAACAATGAGAGGCTCAAAAGGAAAGATAAATATATGTAATATGATTGTATTTAGGACAACCAATATCAACCATGGGAAAGAACAAGCGAGGAACGATGGAACAACGAGAGACTCAAAAGGAAAGACAAAGGAAATGTATGAAGAAATTGCGTGACATAAGAATAATGGGAGAAGAAGGTATGTCATCCTCAACATCTCAATTTGATTTACCAAATGAATATAATGCACTTAATGCAATTGAAGAAGAGACATTTGATAATTTACCATTTGAGCCTAATAAAATTGAAGAAGATACTGCATCAAATAATCAATTAAATGATGAACATATTACACCTTCTCTACTTGATGAATTGAATGTACATAATGCACCCACGTTAACACCTCCTAGAATCATCTGTAGGAAACCAAACTATCTAATTGACATTGATGAGAATATATTGAAGCCAATGCCCAATAAAATGAATGAATGAACTTGTAGGAGAATGGTTAAAAGAATATGGCAAAACTATTTTCAAAACTTAAATCAAACCATAAGATGTCAATTAATTGTTCAAATGATTAAAAATTTGAATTTTAGAGAAAATGAGAATTCTAGGCCTAAGATCATCTAAAATTAATAGTGAAAGAACTATTGTCAGAAATCTATTTGATGCATATCAATCTATTGGTTCAAAATCACGTACTAAAGATTCTAATGCTACTCGACGTGCCATTACATCAACCATAATAAGCAAGAAAATAAAAAAAGATCATTTGATAAGAAAAACAAGTAAGTCATTAAATGTTAGTAGAACAACATTAAGTAAAGCATTAAAGAGGCAGGAAAAAATAGAAGAACCTAACAATAATTCTCTTTGGGCATTCTCGGGTAGAGTACCACACAAAGACAAGGTTGTTGTTGATGCACTAAAACATTAATTGAAAATTTTTGGCATTACAACACAAGAGTATCACCCAACCAAAGAGATGTTGTTCGAAGGCGAATTGGGTCTACAAATAGTGAGCCACATGCCAAACACTATTTGGATATGACTCAAACTAAATTTTATGAAAGATTCCTTCAAAAGTTTCCTCAAATAATAATTTCTCAAAAAAAATTTGAAATGGAAAAACCTTTTTATATTAAGATTAATCATGTACGCACCACGTGTTGTTGTAGGATGAATATTGAATTTTCCATGCATTATGATATTTTTCATCATATTTATTCTACTTTGCACACTAACAATGTTTTGCAGGAATGTAATATACAAGCACCTCCTAAGTCGATAAGAGAATTTATTTCAAGTGTGCTATGTAATATGCATGATGGTTACATTTATTATAAGATGCCTTGTTTGGAAGGTTCTTGTGCTATATGTGGTGGTTTGAAACATTTACCAAGATGCGTACATTTGGAGAGCACACATGAAATTGGTACGAAACTAGTTTCTTTCAAAAAATACAAGACAGTCACATATGGAGTTAAAGATGGAAAAGATTTGAAGAAATGTAAGATAGTGAAAAATGATATGTGTAGCTCAATTTATGAAAATGTTTCAAGAGAAACTAGTTTATGAGTACATAATGGATACACATAGAGCTTGATGGTTAGATGAGAAATTCAAGTTATGTAAGGACACATTTCCTCTTGGCACCATTGTCTCTATAGTTGATGTCGCTGAAAATTATACACTACAACCTCAAAATGAAGTGCAATTCATGTATTATCACTCTACATAAGTTTCTATTTTTGTACACATAACATTCATGCATGCGGATGATAGCACAGAGGAGGATAGAAAGTTTGTAAGAGAGTATCACTTCTACATAAGTGATGATCGTACTCATTCATTAGAGTTTGTACAAGGATGCTTTAAAGTTTTCTATGATAGTTTAAGGTAAAGGAACATACAATACAACAGACACTTAATATGGTTGGATAATTGCACCGCACAATTCAAGAATGCAAGGATGTTTTATTGGTTGACAAGGATGCATATGACAAGTGGTGTACAACATTTTTGGAATTTCACTGAGGCTAGACATGGTAAGGGAGAGCATGATGGTGCAGGAGCATGTGTGAAAAGAGCCCTAGCTAGGGAAGAATTGAAGTACGAAGGTGGTGCTGAGTTGGTAGATGCAGAAACAATTGTGCGATGGTGTAAGTCTATGATGGGTCTAGGTAATCCAGGTACATTAATGGTTCATAGATATTTTTGGTTGATCACTGAATCTAACATTGACAACTATCTAGATTGTTGTATAGTTGCAGGATCAAGTGACATGCACTCATTTATGAGTTCAAAGTCAAGTTCGCTGGTAATTTATACGAGACAGATGGTATGTTTTTGCTCTTCATGCATGTATTGTTTGTGGGAAGAATGTGAATAACAAGAGTGGGTTGACAAATGGTCTGGTAGACCGTTGGTTCCCATTGATTCATATCAAATTCCCAAAGCAGTACAATTGAGCTAGATGGAGACATAAGTGGATTTTGACAATGTATCTGACCTAGTGGATTCAGGTGATTTTTGAGTTAATTTTTTTGCAAGTATTCTTTTTGGTTCATTTTGTTGTACATCATACTTTATTTTTGGTATTAATTAACACTTTATAAAATGTAGGTCATGTGTATGCAGTTGTTGCAGAAGAGAGCAATGAAGAAGGAATAGATTACTATTTGTGTCATTGTGTTGAGCCAAAAATAAAATTGACAACCACAATCATTGATGGAGAGGGTATTGAGTACCCAATAGGGTTTGTTGTCATGATTGGAACATGGCTTCGGAGATACCCTATCAAGAATTTTGATGTTTGGTTGTTCGAGGACTTTGAAACACACAGACATATTCTTCATTTCTCTAACCTTGTTGTTGCAACAAACATTCATTTGATTAAGTATCATGGTAGACCTCATAACAAGATTTTATGGAAAGTTCATGAATCTGACCACGAGGCAATACTTGACACAATACGGGTAGAGCCGATCCTTAAGGCTCACTTGATTGATTCTACGGTTCATAGTAGAATGATTTTGAGAATTTTGTATAAATCGTCAATGAATTGTTCTATATTCATTTTTTGTATATATAAATGCCCATGAGCTGATTTATACATGTTTAGGGGCATAATTTTGTATATTTAAATGGCAATGAGCAGATTTGTACATATGCACATGCCAAATTTTGTATATTAAAATGGCGATGAGTTGAATCGCACATATTGTAATGCCAAATTTTGTATAAAAGCCCATGACATGATTTGTATATTAAAATGGTGATAAGTTGAATCGCACAATTGTAATGCCAAATTTTGTATAAAATTCCATGAGATGATTTGTAACACATTTTTTTGTATAATCAAATAGCCAAGAGCTGATTTGACCATATTTAGAGGCAAATTTTTTAATAATATGTGACAATGTTTTGTGACTATTTTGTGTGTCAATGTTTTGTGACTATGTTTTGAGTATATTTGATGTGTCCCTGGTCAATCATGAGCATTCTTGATTCTTGTATAATAATGGAGAATTATTTGAGTCATTATTGGTTCATAGGGGTCATAGATTGAGACAAGATACAATTTGAGCAAAAAGTGTCATTATTGTCAAAAAAAATTATCAAAAAAGTTGTCAAGCAACTTCTACATTGCGTTAGTATGGTATGACTCGACGTTCTAATGCTTTGGTATGCATGACAGGGGCATGACTAGTGTAAACCTGCCCACCTAGACATGCTCATGACGTCAGTTTGTGCACACGATGAACCAAATCAATTCTAGCCAATCTTGCAACTTTTCATTGCATGCAACTGATGGTTTTTGCAGTAGGCGAAAAAATGCTACCAATTGAAAATGGCTCTGACTCATCAAAAACCAAGATAGGCCATTGTAGAGGAGCCTCACATGACCCTATGAGTTTAAACGGATTGACCATATGTGTCTTGGATTTGAATAAACAGTCCATCAATTTTGACAATTTTTGGACTCAGGACACTTGAGAGATCGCACCGGTACGGTATGACTCTTGACATTCTGGCACTTTGGGATGAATGACAAGGGAATGCCTAGTGTAAACCTATGCACCCAGATGTGCTCACGACATCAGTTTGTTCACAGGATGAACCAAATCAATTCTAGCCAATCTTGTAACTTTGCATTGCATGCAACTAATGGTTTTTGAAGCAGGCAAAAAAATGCTTTCAATTGAAAATGGCTCTGACTCATCAAAAATAAAGATAGGCCAATGTAGAGGAGCCTCATGCAACCCCACATATTCAAATGGATTGATCATATGTGTCTTGGATTTGAAGAAACAATCCGTCAAATTTTGACAATTTTTTGAACTCAGGGCACTTAACAAATCGCACCGGTACACTATGACTCTCGACGTTCCGACGCTTTCAGATGCACAATAGGGGCATGCCTAATGTAAACCTTCCCACTCAAACATGCTCACAATGTTAGTTTGTGTACACGACAAACTGAATCAATTCTACCCAATCTTGCAACTTTGCATTGCATGCAACTGATGGTTTTTATAGCAGGCGAAAAAAATGCTGATAATTGAAAATAGCTCTGAGTTGTCAAAAGCCAAGATAGGCTATTGTAGAGGATCCTCATGTAACCCCATGGGTTCAAACTGATCAACTATATGTGTCTTGGATTTGAATAAACAGTCCATCAAATTTTGACAAATTTTTGGACTCAGGGCAATTGAGAGATTGGACCGGTACGGTATGACTCTCGACATTTTGGTGCTTTGGTATGCATGATAGGGGCATGCCTAGTGTAAACCTGCCCACTCGAATGCGCTCGTGATGTTGGTTTGTGCACATGATGAACAAAATTT
This sequence comes from Cryptomeria japonica, assembly GCF_030272615.1. NCBI lineage: Eukaryota > Viridiplantae > Streptophyta > Pinopsida > Cupressales > Cupressaceae > Cryptomeria > Cryptomeria japonica. Next base: position 882,518,784 of record NC_081414.1, read on the forward strand.
GACCATTGCGAGTGTGAGGGTGCTCTCGCACCAAACACATATTGTTGTTTATATTCATATTGTCGATTTTTGTTGTTTATATTCATATTGTTGATTACATATGTGAATATTCATTTAAATTTATAAAAGGGCAGCCACCAAATACAACGAATACACAATAATGAATTGAATACAAGGAGTTTTGTAGGGTTAATTCAACATTTTAGAAATTTTATCAAATCATATTCCACGATTGCAATATTTTATATCATATATTTTTGTTGTTTATATTCATATTGTTGATTACATATGAAAATATTCATTTAAATTTATAAAAGGACAACCACAAAATACAACGAATACAAAATAATGAACTTAGTAAACATTTATTGGATCGAATATCGATATTTATATATATATATATATATAAAAAGGCATGTCTGCCAAGTCAATACAAGTATTATAAAAATGTGGCATATGCCATGTCCAAATTGATATACAATAAAAATGTAGAATATATCTACATGTATTGGTCATTCTATGACCAAAACTAACACTATATGATCCTAAATTTGTGGTGGATCATCAAAATCAAGCCTCTTCGATGCAGTACGCGGCTCTATAGATGGCTGCAAAACCACAATTCAAAAGCCAAGTTAGAATTATTTTGTAGAAAATAGTTCACAATTAACAACATAACTATGCATTTAACTTTAATTCATTTGCAATTGAAATGTAGATTACCTCATCGGCTGATCTAGGAGCTAATGTCTTTTCTCTCCTCCCCTTGTCACTCTTAGGAGTTTTCTTGAAGACATACTTAAATGGATCCACGTTATGGCTGTACCGCAAAGGGGTCTATTGTAGATTAAATGTACAATTAATACAATGTACTAACATAAATATATCAAAAACACTTAAAAGCTATAATATAGAGAACAATGACGTACCTATGCCTTAGATGCTTCTCCAATGGACTAAGGATGGCTCACCATCGATGTAGAAACTGTCGGTATTACCTATACAAAAAATGTTCAAAGATTAAATACAATTAATATAATGATAAATATTGAAGGTTAAAAACAATTAATCTTACATATCAAACAAAAGTGTACCAGATCCTGAGATGCTTCTCCAGTGCAAGGAGGAGGGTTCACCATTGATGAAATAGGTATCGATATTTCCTGTATGAAAAAATTATAAGATTATAATATATCACAAGTTCACATGTATGCGTGCATATAATCATGAAATCAAGAAAATAAAGTAGAGATACATACCTCCGCCCTCTCTTGATCCGTGGGAGAATCAGGTGCATTCAACAAATCCACAAAGCTCAATGGTCGTTGTACACATAAAATAGACAAAAAACACTAATCAATATACAAACCCCAACTAATACTTGATTTCAACATTTTCAAACAATTGTACAACTAAAAATGTGTTCAATGACCTTCTTCCCACATTTTGGCGTCTTCGAGGAATTCTTTTTTTTAGGACGAGCCCTAGACGCGGAGGGGGTACCCTAAAAAAGCCAAATTAACATGAGATATTAGTACAGATAATAAATTAAACATAATTTTAAAAATCTAAAATGATATGACTTCCATATTCCATCAAAACAATACATAAAAAGAGTTGTACAAAATATGATACCGTATAGCCTTGTAGGCCAAAATCGATCACTGAGAGCATGATGTCATCAATCTAGGATATTTTGTCCCCTATCAACACCTAAAAATCAGAAATTGGACCAAGCGTTAAAGATAGTTAGTATATCTTGTATTTTTTTGAATTCAAAGTGTACTATTTTATTTTAACATGTTACAAAATTTATACCTTAAGCATCGAAGCTGCAACTATAGTAACTGGGGGAGGAGTATGGGATACCACTGCTGCATCCTGAAATGCATGTTATTTATCTCAATTTAAATCAATGTATAAATGAAAATTCATTTATGTAATTAAAAATTTAAAGTGACTGATAAATAAAATGCTATGAATTCAAATCAACACACTTGTGTATGTGGCTCATGGGCAAACACCATGTCCATCAACTCATCTATCAACGCGAAATCCTCAACCGTGTGGGCATGATATCTACAACTGCAAATCGTGCACAAATGAGATGAGGATCCATCTGTATCGGCTGCATCATCTATCCCCGAGCATATCCCAGAGAAACTAACACACATATGCTAGATGGGCTCTCTATCGCCCTCTAATGGCTCATCATCCAATACAATAGGGTGTGCTAATGATGTCCCATGCTGGATGATGGCACAAGTCAATGTTGTGGCTGCTTGAAGAGTCTGTAGCTCCATCGACTCTTTCAGCTCTACTGGGACAACCTGATGCACCTTGGGTTTGGGTGCTAGGGGGCGGCGACTCTCCGTGGGTAATTTCCTATGGGCTCCAGCTCTATCTTTGTTAGGTCCCGGGGACAACTGAGACGGGGGGTGAATCAGTTGTCTTAATAATATTAACCAAAAACAACTTAATCGAATTACTTCTTAATACCGATGAGATAGTCTGTTATACCGGTGGACAGATTTAACTGATAAATGCAATACCGGTAAAGATTAATGCATGAAATTAAAAGACAAAGTCATTCACAACACATAACACCAATATTTGTACGTGGAAACCCTGTAAGGGGAAAAACCACGGTGGGAAAACTTACCCATGATCAGATGATACTACTACAGATAGTAAGTCTACATAAATGGGGTCTGCACATGCAGAAAGGCCAACCGCCTAGAGCTCACTGCTCAATCACAAATGGGAAGTCACACTGACTTACAGTTGGATGGTTAAATCTAATAATAATGTACTGCACAAAATAGCATCTTCATATGCTAGATTCAGTACTGGTGTAGTTCTGATATGCTTTCACAAAAACCTAGCTTCACCTTCAAATGATGTCTGTGTGTGTAGCTCTGCTAAATCTCACGTATACCTTCACACAAAAACCTTTTTCACATTCTGCATCGATCTTACAATTAAGATCTTACATTTATACCATAACGTAAGACCAATTTTAGTAGGTTGGCTCTACAAGATATTACAATCAAATCATTTTACAAACAATATAATATCCAATGCAATATCCAATTGAACATGTCGGCTTAATGCATTTACAACAATAATTAATCATCTCCATAGCGTGCCATGCTGATCTGGAAAAGATAAACCCTGCCGGTGAAACCCTAGACCTATTTTCCGGTAATAGCAAATATGCAAATACAAATATTCCAATAAACAATTTTCCAAGATAAGATGTCCAAACAATGTCTTCGACATTACCAAGTGTTTTCCAAGTCATTCCAAGTGTCGATGATCATTATTTCCTATCAGTGTACCATATACCAGTGACTGTGCAAAAGTCGCTTGCTTGTCAGTGAATGTTGTTGGATCTTCAAAGTGCTAGAGTTTTAGTAGGTGTTGACATCAATGACAAAACCATACCAAAATACCAACAATCTCCCCCTTTGGCATTGATGGCAACACAAGATGGAAAAACCATCAAAGTGCCAAAACAGAAATGCCAAGTATAAAAACCAATAATCTCCCCAAAGTAACAATCTCTCCCCTAGAGAGTAATTTGACTTTTTTTTTGTTTTTTTGTACCAATCTTTTTAAAAGATAGTGTAAAAATGTGTTTTTCAATTGTGTTTTTCCATAGATATCTCTCCTCCTTTGACATCAAATGCCAAAGTTACAAAAAATAGTATACAAAATACCAACTACTCCCCCTGAGTAGTAGCTTCCTCATCAAAGCCGGAGTAAAAAATATCTCTGTTAATTCTGCCAGTTGATGACAATTATCAACTGTCTAAGCTTCTACCGATGGGGGTATGACCCCAAGTTGATCTCTTAGATATTCAAAACTCTCCTTAGGTAGAGGCTTAGTGAAAATATCTGCAATCTACTCTTTAGTATTCACATAAACCATTTTGACTATTTTTGCTTCAACATTTTCTTTCAGATAGTTCAATTTGATAGAAACATGTTTAGTTTTAGAATGTTGTACCGGATTCTTGGATATATCAATTGCTGCAGTGTTGTCACAAAAGATAGTTATGGGTTCCTTGCAATTTACCTTTATGTCTTTTAACATTTGTTTAAGCCATAATACCTATGTACAGTTTGTTGCTGCTGCAACATATTCTAATTCTGCTATTGATAAAGATGTGCAACTCTATTTCTTACTTAACGAGGAAATTAATTTGTTTCCAAGGAAAAATGCTCCGTCGGTGGTGCTTTTTTTGTCATCTACATCTCTTGCCCAATTTGTATCTATATATGTACATAATTCAAAGTTTTCATCTCTAGGATACCATAAGCCAAGATTTGTAGTGCCTTGTAAGTATAGGAAAATTCTTTTTACTGCTGATTCATGATTTTCTCTAGGATTACTTTGAAATCTTCAAACAATACATACTGCATTCATAATATCTGATCTTGTTTGTCTTAAATATAGTAAACCTCCTATCATAGATTTGTACCTAGTTGGATTACCAGGTGCTGATTCATCTCTTAGTGATAATTTGTCATTTGTAGTCATAGGTGTACTTACCGGTTTAGAGTTCTCCATCTCAAATTTCTTTAGTAGCTCTTTTAAGTATTTTGATTGACTCAAGAATATACCTTTGTCAGTCTATGAGATCTGCAATCCTAAAAAGAATTTTACTTCTCCAATCATAGACATTTCAAATTCTTGTTGCATTTTGATAGAGAAACCCTTACATAATCCATCTTCTCCTCCAAATATTATATCATCAACAAAAACTTCTATAACCAAGATGTCATCATTAGTCACTTTATAGTATAAATTTCTATTTGCATTTCCTTTAGAGAAACCAATCTTCAAAAGATACTTATCTAATCTTGCATACCAAGCTCTTGGAGCTTGCTTTAACCCATACAAAGCTTTCCTTAACCTACAAACCATATCTTTGTCTTCTGTCAAAGAAAATCCATCAGGTTGTTCAATGTAATCTTCTTCTTCAAGAATTCCATTCAAAAATGCACATTTAATATCCATCTGATATACTTTATAGTTCTTATGAGCTACAAAAGCCAAGATTAATCTAACTACCTCAATTCTAGCTACCGGTGCAAAGGTTTCATTGTAATCAATTCCTTCTTTCTGAGAATATCCTTTAGATACTAGTCTTGCTTTTTTTTTGACTACTTCACCATTTTCATTAAGTTTGTTTCTAAATACCCATTTAGTTCCAATAAGATTTTTATCTTTAGGCCGGGGAACTAATGTCCATGTGTCATTCTTTTCAATCTGTTCTAATTCTTCTTCCATAGCTTTAATCCAAAATTTATCTTCACATGCCTCATTAATTGATGATGGTTCAATTTGAGAAATAAGACATACCTCTTCATTTTCCAATCTTCCCCTTGTCATAACTCCTCTATATTTGTTTCCAATTATCTGATCTTCAGAATGATTCAATCTTACATACTCGGGTGTCTTTGTTTGCTGTTGTTCCTTAGTTACTGTGGAATTTTCAAATGATATCAGTGTAACTGGATCTTCACTCTGTACCGGTGTGTTCAATGTAGATTCATTTGTTAGAATTTCTGTTGCCGGTTCAAAATCCATATACCTTGAAGTTCCTCTGAATTGTTCATCAATCTTTACATTTGTGCTTTCAACAATTTTCTGCAATCTCTTGTTAAAACATCTATATGCTTTACTCTTAGATGAATAACCTAAAAATATTCCTTCATCACTTGTAGGATCAAATTTCCCAATGTACTCATCTCTTCTAATATAGCATTTACTTCCAAAAATTCAGAAATATTTTAGAGTAGGAGTAATACCAAACCATAGTTCATGAGGGGTCTTACCGGTTTCACCTTTGATGTGAACTTTGCTGAATGTATAGACTGTTGTACTTACTGCTTCTCTCCAATATACATTTGGTAGATTTGATTTTGATAACATACTTCTTACTGCATCCAAGATAGTTTTGTTCTTTCTTTCTACAACTCCATTCTGCTATGGTGTCCGGGGTGCTGATAGTTGTCTTCTGATTCCATTCACTTCACAGTAGGTATTAAATTTCTTAGATGTAAACTCACCTCCTTGATCTGATCTTAAACATTTGATTTTCTTACTGGTTTCATTTTCAACCATTGCTTTGAACAGTTTAAACTTTCCAAGTGCTTTTGATTTTTCTCTGAGAAAAGTAACCCAACACATTCTAGAGTAGTCATCAATGATTAGCATGAAATATCTATCATCTTGTACACTTTTAGTTCTAGCTGGACCACATAAATTAGTATGAATTAAATCAAGAGAATTATTTGATTTTTCTAGAATACTTTTGAAACTAGCTCTAGTGTGTTTTCCAAATTGACATTCCTTACATAATGTGTTGTGAGATTTGACAATTTTAGGTAAATCTCTAACTGCCTTAGTAGTATTGATATTTACCATGCATTCAAAATTTACATGATAGAGTCTCTTATGCCATAGCCAACTTTCATCAATATGTGCAATCAAGCATGTCTTTTCACTGTTATTCCAATGAAAGTTGTTACCTCTGGTCTGATTACCAGTTGCAATTTCTAAACCAGTTCTGTTCATGATTTTGCATTTACCATTCTTAAATTGTAACTGAAATCCTTTCTCAACTAATTGACCAACACTCAAAATATTATGCTTTAAACCTTCAACATAGTAAACATTGTCAGTGTTATGCTCACTATCAAGAGATATTGAACCCTTAATTTTGATTGAAAAAGCTTTGTCATCTCCAAATCTTACTAGACCTCCATTGTACTCTTGAAAAGTTAAGAATTTATTTTTGTCACGAGTCATGTGATGTGAGCATCTTGAATCAATGATCCATTCATCCTTATTTTCAATCTTAGCAACCATGGCCTGTTCTACTGGTTGATCAGTAGGTGTCGGTTGATTTTCTATTATAGCAACAAAAACCCATCCATTGTCTGTCGGATCCTCATCAAAATCATCATTGAATCCTTCATCAACAATATAACAAGATTTGTCCTTATTCTTCTTGAATTTGTATCTCTAATATTCAGGGTTAGGTTTGTATAGGATTTTTCTTGCAAATGATGGTGCAGATGATTTTATTAGGGCATCTTGAAGCCATATGACCAATCTTATTGTAGTTAAAACATTTAAAGGGTACTTTACCTTCATACTTACTTCCAATTGGACCTTTAGGCATTTTTATTGCAAATAGTGCTTCAAGTTGTTCAAGTTCTTCATTTTCTCTCTTGCTTTCTTCAAGTTCTCTTGCATAAAAGGCTTTCCAATCAGACTTGTCAAATGATGGTGCAGATGATGTTGATGCTTTAAGAGCTAAGTCTATTTTTATATTGGTAGCAGGACCAAATTCCTCAATTTCAAAGGCTGATAGTTTTCCAATCAATGTATCCCTAGTTATTGATGTGTTAGGCATTGTTCTAAGTTCATTTATTGCAGTAACCTTCATTTTATATGTCGGTGGCAATCCTCTTAAAACTTTTGAAACAATTTCATCTTCACTTAAGGTTCCTCCACAACATTTAATACCCTAAACAATTTCATTTACACTTTCCATAAAAGAAAAGATTCTTTCATCCTCTTCCATTTTCAGACTTTCATACCTGACCCGGAAGCTTTCAAGTTTTGCAATTTTGACTATGGAATCAACTTCATTCACTATTTCCAAGTGGTCCCAAATAGCTTTAGCAGTAGACCTATCTGATAACCCCATAATTTGCTGATCTGATAGAGCACTCAAGAGTGCTTCTCTTGCCTTGCAATCATTTTCCTCATCTTTAGTCAGATTTGGTGGATTAGGCTAACTTACAGTAGGCACAATATATCCATTCTTTTTTACATCCCAGATGTCCTTTCCAATGCAATTCAAATGTATCTCCATTCTGTTCTTCCATATTCCATAGTTGGTTCCATTAAGTTTAGGATTGTCCTTTCTAAAATAGTTAGTAGACATTGGATCTCCTCAACCTGTTAAACTTCTGCAAAAGAGGACTAGGCTCTGATACCAATTGTTAGGTTTCATAGACAACTGAGAGGGGGGGGTGAATCAATTGTCTTAATAATATTAACCAAAAAAAACTTAATCGAATTACTGCTTAATATCGGTGAGACAATCTATTATACCGGTGGATAGATTTAACTGATAAATAAAATACCGATAAAGATTAATGCATGAAATTAAAAGACAAAGTCATTCACAACACATAACACCAATATTTGTACATGGAAACCCTGTAAGGGGAAAAACCATGATGGAAAACCTTACCCACAATCAGATGATACTACTACAAATAGTAAGTGTACATAAATGGGGTCTACACATGCAGAAAGGCCAACCGCCTAGAGCTCACTGCTCAATCACAAATGGGAAGTCACACTGACTTATAGTTGGATGGTTAAATCCAATAATAATGTACTACACAAAATAGCATCTTCATATGCTGGATTCAGTACTGGTGTAGTTCTAATATGTTTTCACAAAAACCTAGGTTCACCTTCAAATGATGTCTGCATGTGTAGCTCTGCTAAATCTTGCATATACCTTCACACAAAACCTTTTTCCCATTCTGCATCGATCTTACAATTAAGATCTTACATTTATACCATAACCTAAGACCAATTTTAGTAGGTCGGCTCTACAAGATATTACAATAAAATCATTTTACAAACAATATAATATCTGATTGAACATGTCAGATTAATACATTTACAACAATAATTAATCATCTCCATAGCGTGCCATGCTGATCTGGAAAAGATAAACCCTGCCGGTGAAACCCTGGACCTATTTGCCAGTAATAGCAAATATGCAAATATGAATATGCCAATAAACAATTCTCCAAGATAAGATGTCCAAACAATGTCTTCGACATTACCAAGTGTTTTCCAAGTCAATCCAAGTGTCGGTGATCATTATTTCCTGCCGGTGTACCATATACCAGTGACTGTGCAAACGTCACTTGCTTGCTGGTGAATGTTGCTGGATCTTCAAAGTGCTAGAGTTTTAGTAGGTGTTGACATCAATGACAAAACCATACCAAAATACCAACAATCTTGGGCAGAGCCACCACCTCTACCATGAAATTCTCTTATGTCAAAATAGTTTGGGCACACATTGAGCACAAACTCACAATATATTTTTCTCAAAAAATATAATGGCACCTCATAATTATTCAAGGTGGATCATCAAAGACCATCCACCACCTCTGCCAAAAAAGATTCTTCATCTGTACATTGGTACACCAATGTATGGGAAACCTCTTTGCATTAAGAGGTAATGACTGACCAGTTTTGGGATCAACAAAAAGTGCACATATTTGTTGTTTAGTAATATTTTTGGTTTTTACTTTATCGTATGATAGCCCATCGGCATAGAATTGATGACACCTATCCCTAAAGCTTCCTCATTTGGTAATTTGGGTGGAAACAACTGTGGCACCACTAGCTAATGTTTCTAGGCTAGTGGCGAGGGATTGATGATGTTGAAGTTCAGAAGTTTTCAATTTCACAATCAATCTATTGATTTTAGACATATTTTGTCCTAACTGATTAATTAATTGCTCTTGTGTTACGGGTGTGCGGTCAAAAGGAGGAATTGGGGGTTGTTCTTGTGTGTTTTCAGGAGGTGCATTTGGTTTTTCTTGTGGGTTTTCAAGAGGTGCATTTGGTTGTTCTTGTTCTTGATTAGAAGAATTTGGTTTTTGAAACAAAAAATAAAAAAACCTAATCAAAATTAATGAAATTAAATTCAAAATGTAAAACAAATTGCATAAATAGAAAGAAAGACAAAAATAAATAAAAACTAACCTTGATCCATAGCTTGGAGGACAAATCTAGCCCCGTTCGTGGTTTAGGAGAGGAAATGGGGAAAAAACGAAGTTAAAAATGTGTTATTCATGGGTAAATGAGACCCATTTTTTTTTTTTTAACTTTTTTGCCAGGCACCGCATATGTAGTTATATTTGGATTATTAGCACGTACGCGCTCATTTTCCTATGAGCAGTGCGTACGTGCTCATTTTCCTAATCAGAGCGCATACGCGCTCATTTTCTTAAAAGAAACGCGTACGCACTATCTTCTCTAGGCTCGAGAAGAACAAACCTAAGCGCGTACGTAGGAATTTCAAATTTTAAAACTGCAATCGTGCTACTTGTTTTTCCATGTTTTTTTTGGGTGGTTTCCAATTTTCTGACCACCATCTTTGTGCACATACCCATGTGAAGATAAATGCTCAATTAAAGCTATGGAAGATGAATTGGAACAAAGTGAAAAGAATAACACATGGACATTAGTTCCCTAACCTAAAGAAAAAAATGTAATTGGAACTAAATGGGCATTCAAAAATAAACTCAATGAAGATGGTAAATTAATTAGAAACAAAGCAAGATTAGTGTGTAAGGGATATTCTCAAAAAGAAGGAATTGATTATAATGAAACCTTTGCACCGGTAGCTAGAATTGAGGCAGTCAGATTATTCTTAGCTTTTGCAGCACACAAGAACTACAAAGTATATCAAATGGATGTTAAATGTGCATTTTTGAATGATGATCTTGAAGAGGAAGTTTACATTGAACAACCTAATGGATTTTCATTGACAAATGACAAAGATATGGTTTGTAAGTTAAGGAAAGCTTTGTAAGGACTAAATCAAGCTCCTAGAGCTTGGTATGCTAGATTGGATAAATATCTTTTGAAGATTGGTTACACTAAAGGTAATGCTGATGGCAACTTATCCTACCAAGTGACTAATGATGACATCTTGGTTATAGAAGATTTTTTTGATGATATAATCTTTGGAGGAGAAGATGGATTGTGTAAAGACTTCTCTAATAAGATGCAGGAAGAATTTGAAATGTTTATGATTGGGAAGATAAAACTCTTTTTAGGATTGCAGATTTCACAAACTGATAAAGGTATATTCTTATGTCAATCTAAGTACTTGAAGGAATTACTAAATAAATTTGGCATGGAAAACTCTAAACCAGTAAGCACACCCATAACTACAACTGATAAACTATCATTGAAGGATGAATCGACACCTGTTAATCTGACTAGATACAAGTCTATGATAGGAGGTTTACTGTATTTGACACAAACAAGACCTGATATTATGAATGCAGTATGTATTATTTCAAGATTTCAGTGTAATCCTTAAGAAAATTATGAATCAGCAATAAAAAGGATTTTCCAGTACCTACAAGGCACTACAAATCTTGGCTTATGGTATCCTAGAGATGAAAACTTTGATTTATGTGCATACATAGATGCAAATTGGGTAGGAGATGTGGATGATAGAAAAAGTACCACCACTGGAGTATTTTTTCTTGGTAGCAGATTAATTTCTTGGTTGAGAAAGAAAAAAAGTCGCACATCTTTATCTACAATAGAATTAGAATATGTTGTAGTAGAAACTAATTGTACCCAGGTATTATGGATTAAGCAAATGTTGAAGGACATAAAGGTAAATTGCAAGGAACTTATAACTATTTACTGTGATAATTTGGCAGCAATTGATATATCTAAGAAACCAGTATTTCACTCAAAAACTAAACATGTTTCTATCAAATTCAATTTTCTAAAAGAGAATGTTGAAGCAAAAGAAGTGAAGTTGGTTTATGTGAATACTAAAGAGCAGATTGCAGATATCTTTACTAAGCCTTTGCCTAAGGAAACTTTTGAATATGTCAGAGAGCAGCTTGGGGTTATTCCCCCACTAGTAGAGACTTAGACAGTTGATGTTTGTCATCAACTGGCAGAATTAATAGAGAAATCTTTTATTTCAGCTTTGATGAGGAGAGCTACTTCTTAGGGGGAGTAGTTGGATAATTTGATGAGTTGGTATTTTGTGATAAGTTCTATGAATCTATTTTTTGTATTGCTTTGGCAGTTGATGTCAAAGGGGGAGAGATATCCATGGAAAAACACATTATCTTTGGGGAGTGATTTTTACTCTTTGTATCTATATTTTGATTTCTGGTTAATGATCTCTTTCAGAGATTGTTGGTTTTTGGTTTTTGGCATTTCTATTTTGGCACTTTGATGATTTTTCCATCTTGTGTTGCCATCAATGCCAAAGGGGGATATTGTTCGTATGGTTTTGTCATTGATGTCAACACCTATCAACACTTATCAGCATTTGGAGAATCTTGGTTATGTTCACCGGCATGTTTAGTGACTTATGCACAGTCACCAGTATTTGGTTCACCGGCAAGTTATATTGTTCACCAACACTTGGAATGACTTGGAGATTACTTGGTTATGTCGAAGACATTGTTTGGACACTTTATTTTGGTAATTTTTTCATTTGTCTAATCGGGTTTGCATATTTGCTGTTATCGGAAAATAGGTCCAGGTTATGCACTGACATGCATATATATTTCAAATCAGCATGACACATCATGAAGATGATTTGTTATTATTGTAAATGCATTGAGCCAACATGATGCATCGCATATTGATTCATTTGTAATTGATTTTATTGTAATATCTTTTAGTGAGATGACCTACTCAATTGGTCTCAGGTTATGGTATAAATGTAAGATCTCATTTGTGAGATTGATATAGGATTGTGGTGAGGATTATAATAAGGTATATGCGAATATAAGTAGAGCTATACATGCAGACATCATTCAAGATTGAAGGAAGGTTGAAGAAGACAAATTAGAGCTAAACTAGTACTGAATCCAGCATATAAAGATGTTATTTTGAGGAGTACATTATTATTGGATTTAACCATCCAATTGTAGTTAGTGTGATTCCCATTTTGTGATTGAGTAGTGAGCTCTAGGCAGTTGGCCTTTCTGCATGTGTAGACTCCATATTATACACACATACTATCTATAGTAGTATCATCTGATTGTGGGTAAGGTTTCCCATCGTGGTTTTTCCCCTTACAGGGTTTCCACTTACAAATATTTGTGTTATGTGTTGTGGATGTTATTGTCTTTTTGTTTCATGCATTAAACTTTACCGGTATTGCAATTAACTTATAAAGTTGTCTACCGGCATCAAGTTTGGTTTACTGGTATTAAGCATTAAGTTTGGTTAAGTTAGTTTTGGTTTGAAATTCATTGAAAATTGATTCACCCCCCCCCCACTCTCAGTTATCTCCGAGACCTAAAATATTCGTCATCATATGCCTTGATGGTAATTTTGTTTGTAGCATTCACAGCTTTGTCTGAATATCCCAATTGTATTATTGTGTTCAAAGTACATATATTGAGATCAGCTCCTCTATCTATCAGGACTCATTTTATTTGATATTAGTGTAGGAAGGCTTCAATGTGTAAAGGTGCATTATGTGGTTGGCCCACGGAGGTGTCGTCAGCTTCTTTGAATGTAAGGGAGTGTGGAATGGAAAGGTATCCCACCATGGCTTGAAATTGGTCCATGTTCAAATCAATGGGGACATAAGTGTCTCTCATTGTTTTGTCAAGAATGGCTTTATGTGCAGGGGATATGCGTAAAATTTCAAGGATGGAGATAAGCGTGAGTGTCTTCCCTAACTATTCTACAAGGTCATTCTTAGGTTTGGTTGATGAGGAAGCAGTGTTTTTAGCTTGAGCACCTTGCAAAGTGAATTTACCTTGATGAGTTGTAACATTACATTCAGAGGTAGGTTCCGAAGAAGATCCAATGTCTTTTAGGACAACCTTGGGTCTTTGGATAGAATTTTTAGGTGTTTTGTCCTTGATGATAATGGTAGAGACATGATTGTCCACTGAAATATGAATAACAGTTGAATCATAGTTATAGGATGCTCTAGTGTAGTTTGTCTAATCATTTGAGGCTTTGTCTTTTCCATTGTCATGTTTTGGGAATGTTTCTTTAAACATTTCATGTTCTTGGTTAGATGAGTGTCCTTCGATCTCAATGTCACCTCTATCAATAAGATCTTGTATGATGATCTTCAAATGATGACAATTTTTGGTTTTATGTCCTTTTCTCTTGTGATACTCACAGTATTCATTATCATTCCACCAATTTGGTTTTACCTGTGGTTCATATGGAGGCATATCTAGAATTGTTATTATTTTGTTTGCCACTAGCTTCTTGAAAGCTGACTCAAGTGGTTCTCCCAATGGTGTGTATTTCCTTCATGATTTGGAAGTTGTTTGTGTATTCACTTGATTGTTTGTAGAGCTTGATCCCAAAAAAGTGATTTTGGGTCATACTGTATTGGCATCAACAACACCATCATTGATTGTGTTCTTGTTTTTATTCCAAAATCTTGTCTTGTCTTTTCCTTTAAAGTCCTCTTTGTTTTCTTTCAATATTTTGACAATGCCTTGCTCAATTAGGACCTTCTCTATCGCTAAGCCTTTCTCAATGACATCCTTGAAGGTAAACAAACAAGCTTTTCTCAAGTCATAACCAATGTTTTTGTTGACATTTTGGGTGAACATCTCTACCATTTTTTTTGTGGAATTTCACAAGAGCATCTGTTGGCTAGATTCCTCCATCTTTGTAAAAATGATGAAAAAGACTCTCCATCGTTTTGCTTGGTGTTGCACAAAGTAGTGACTTATATATTTGTCTCTATTTTTTATGAGAAATATTGGATAAATACCTCTGCTAAGTCACCCCATGACTTAATTCCATGTGGAAGTTGGGAGAACCATTCCATAGCTTGATCACCTAAGCTTTGTGGGAATAATATCATTAAATATGTCTCTTATGTTGCTACCTCAATGCAAGCTATGAAAAACTGTCTTATATGTGCCTTAGGATCTCCTTTGCCTCTATAATTATCGAACTTAGGTGTCACGAAATGTGTAGGAAATGGAGGCATTGGAATGCTTCTATCAAATGGATAGGGAAATATGTCTCTCATTGTGTAAGCTGGCTTCGGTGTATTTATGTCCTCCATTTTCTTTTGTAAATCCTTAATTTGCTGCTCCAAATTGTCCTTAGGTGGAGACCGACTTCTTGGACCATATGCCATACCTAAGCCATCGGTTGGGGGTGAAGTACACTACATATATGGATGATATTGATCATACACATGTTCATATGGAGGAGGTCTATAATGATGCTGCGTATAAGTACCACTTGGTATAGAGTCATGATGAGGAATGGAATATCTGTTTTGTCCATGTATACTATACTCTACAGGCATGTCATCAGTTTGTTCTAATGTGTTGCCCCCAAATTTGATGTGGGATTTCCTTGTGTCCAAATTTTGAACATGCCTTTGGATATCCAATTGCTTTGGTGGTTGGTCCTTAGCATTGGTATATGATTGAGTATATTTTTCTACATAAGACTTCCATAATGGCCTACGAAGGTGAGTATCATATGCTTGACCATGTGTATGTGGGACCTCAGGTTTTTGAAACAAATATGATGGTGGTTCAGGCACAAGATGTGGTCCTCTATTGCCTCCACTATTAGGCCTCCTTTAATCCATGTTGAGGTGAGGTTGTTGCAAAGGTTGATTTTCCATTATTTGAGACATATCAAAATCATGAGGTATCTTGGCTCCAGTTTGTGTCATCACTTGTAAGAAATATTGTCTCACTCCTCATTATTTCCTCAACCAATCGATTAAAACGGGGATCCATAATGGATTCTTCCACTTCTGCTGAATGTAGGGAAAAGTTATCCATATTGTCATTGTGTGTATCATTGTTGTTTGTAGTGTCCATGTTCTCAACATTTGGAATTTTTCTATAGGCATCCATTTCAGGTAATGTGGTATGATCAGAATTGAAAAAGACATCATTGTCATACTCATAGGCACTCATGTTTGCAGACTCTTGAGCCCTTTTAGCTTCTCTCCTAGATTTTTGGGAATGGGTTTCAACCATGAACTAGCTCTTGACCAAGATGTGTGAGACTAGATGAAAATGGAAAGAATATGGAAGACCAAGAGTTGGATGGAATGTAAATGAATCTGAGGTGTACTTGCAATGTCCAAAGTGTAAGACCAAGTATGTATGTAGTAGAGTAGGTGTGGCTTCCAAAGAGATGATAGTTTCTCTTGATGAGGTGAGTTGACCTTGACTCTAAGTAAGACCAAATGAGACCCAAAGGTGATAGACCTTGATAAGGGACCACTTAGCAAAATGTTGTTATATGTAGTGTGTTGACAAAGTATGATGAGGACAAGTAAGTGACCTTTTGACTCAAGTTTAGACAAATGTGAATGTAATGTTGTTAGGTCCCGAGGACAACTGAGAGGAGGGGGGGGTGAATCAGTTGTCTTAATAATATTAAGACAAAACAACTTAATCAAATTACTACTTAATACCGGTGAGACAGTCTGTTATACCGGTGGACAGATTTAATAGATAAATGCAATACCGGTAAAGATTAATCCATGAAACTAAAAGACAAAGTCATCCACAACACATAACACCAATATTTGTACGTGGAGACCCTGTAAGGGGAAAAACCACGGTGGGAAACCTTACCCACAATCAGATGATACCACTATAGATAGTAAGTGTACATAAATGGGGTCTGCACATGCAGAAAGGCCAAGTGCCTAGAGCTCACTGCTCAATCACAAATGGGAAGTCACACTGACTTATAGTTGGATGGTTAAGTCCAATAAGAATGTACTGCCCAAAATAGCATCTTCATATGCTGGATTCAGTACCGGTGTAGTTCTGATATGCTTTCACAAAAACCTAGCTTCATCTTCAAATGATGTTTGCATGTGTAGCTCTACTTAATCTCACATATACCTTCACACAAAACCTTTTTCACATTCCCTCATCAATCTTACAATTAAGACCTTACATTTATACCATAACCTAAGACCAATTCTAGTAGGTCGGCTCTACAAGATACTACAATAAAATATTTTATAAACAAAACAAATATCCGATGCAATAACTGATTGAACTTGTCATCCTAATGCATTTACAACAATAATTAATCCTCTTCGTAGCGTGCCATGCTGATTTGGAAAAGATAAATGTGCCGGTGTAACTCTGGACCTATTTGCCGGTAACAGCAAATATGCAAATATGAATATGCCAAGAAACAATTCTCCAAGATAAGATGTCCAAACAATGTCTTTGACATTACCAACTATTTTCCAAGTCATTCCAAGTGCTGGTGATCATTATTTCCTCCTGGTGTACCCTATACCAGTGACTGTGGAAAAGTCACTTGCTTGCTAGTGAATGTAGTTAGATCTCCAAAGTGCTAGAGTTTTAGTAGGTGTTGACATCAATGACAAAACCATACCAAAATACCAACAATCTCCCCCTTTGGCATTGATGGCAACACAAGATGGAAAAACCATCAAAGTGCCAAAACAAAAATACCAAGTATAAAAACCAATAATCTCCCCAAAGTATCAAACTCTCCTCCTGAGAGTAATATGAGTTTCCTTATGTTTTATTGTACCAAAGTCTTCCCAAAGGATAGTGTATAATGTGTTTTTCCAATAGACATCTCTCCCCCTTTGACATAAAATGCCAAAGTTACAAAAAAAGAAATGTACAAAATACCAACCAATTACAATGTACCAACTACTCCTCTTGAGAAGTAGCATCCTCATCAAAGCCGGATTAAGAATATATCTCTGTTAGTTCTGTCTATTGATGACAATCATCAATTGTCTAAGTCTGTACCGGTGGGGGTATGACCCCAAGCTGATCTCTTAGATATTCAAAAGTCTCCTTAGGTAGAGGTTTAATGAAAATATCTACAATCTGCTCTTTACATAAACCATTTTGACTATTTTTGCTTCAACATTTTCTTTCAAAACTTTCAATTTGATAGAAACATGTTTAGTTTTAGAATGTTGTACCGGATTCTTGGATATATCAATTGCTGCAGTGTTATCACAATAGATAGTTATAGGTTCCTTGCAATTTACCTTTATGTATTTTAACATTTGCTTCAGCCATAATACCTGTGTACAATTTGTTGCTACTGCAACATATTCTAATTCTGCTGTTGATAAAGATGTGCAACTCTATTTCTTACTTAACCAAGAAATTAATCTATTTCCTAGGAAAAATGCTCCATCGGTGGTGCTTTTTTTGTCATCTACATCTCCTGCCCAATTTGCGTCTGTGTATGCACATAATTCAAAATTTTCATCTCTAGGATACCATAAGCCAAGATTTGTAGTGTCTTGTAAGTACTAGAAAATCCTTTTTACTGCTGATTCATGGTTTTCTCTAGGATTACTTTGAAATCTTGAAACAATATATACTACATTCATAATATCTGGTCTTGTTTGTGTTAAATATAGTAAACCTCCTATCATAGATTTTTACCTAGTTAGATTAACAGGTGTTGATTCATCTCTTAGTGATAATTTGTCATTTGTAGTCATAGGTGTAGTTACCAATTTAGAGTTCTCCATCCCAAATTTCTTTAGTAGCTCTTTTAAGTATTTTGATTGACTCAAGAATATACCTTTGTCAATCTGTGAGATTTGCAATCCTAAAAAGAATTTTACTTCTCCAATCATAGACATTTCAAATTCTTGTTGCATTTTGATAGAAAAATCCTTACATAATCCATCTTCTCCTCCAAATATTATATCATCAACAAAAACTTTTATAACCAAGATGTCATCATTAGTCACTTTATAGTATAAATTGTTGTCTGTATTTCCTTTAGAGAAATGAATCTTCAAAAGATACTTATCTAATCTTGCATATCAAGATCTTGGAGCTTGCTTCAACCCATACAAAACTTTCCTTAACCTACAAACCATATCTTTGTCTTCTATCAAAGAAAATCCATCAGGTTGTTCAATGTAAACTTCTTCTTCAAGAATTCCATTAAAAAATGCACATTTAATATCCATCTGATATACTTTATAGTTCTTATGAGCTGCAAAAGCCAAGAATAATCTAACTGCTTCAATTCTAGCTACCGATGCAAAGGTTTCATTGTAATCAATTCCTTCTTTCTGAGAATATCCCTTACACAATAGTCTTGCTTTGTTTTTGATTAATTCACCATATTCATTAAGTTTCTTTCTAAATACCTATTTGGTTCCAATAACATTTTTATCTTTATGCCGGGGAACTAATGTCCATGTGTCATTCTTTTCAATCTGTTCTAATTCTTCTTCCATAGCTTTAATCCAAAATTTATCTTCACATGCCTCATTAATTGATGATGGTGCAATTTGAGAAATAAGACATACCTCTTCATTTGCCAATCTTCCTCTTGTCATAACTCCTCTATATTTGTTTCCAATTATCTGATCTTTAGAATGATTCAATCTTACATACCGGGGTGTCTTTGTTTGTTGTTGTTCCTCAGTTACTGTGGAATTTTTAGATGATACCGGTGTAATTGGATCTTCACTCTCTTCCAGTGGATTCAATGTAGATTCATTTGTCAAAATTTTTGTTGTCTGTTCAAAATCCATATACCTTGAAGTTCCTCTGAATTTTTCATCAATCTTTACATTTGTGATTTCAACAATTTTATGCAATCTCTTGTTAAAAGATCTGTATGCTTTGCTCTTAGATGAATAACCAAGAAATATTCCTTCATCTCTTCTAGGATCAAATTTTTCAATATACTCATCTCTTCTAATATAGAATTTACTTCCAAAAATTCTGAAATATTTAAAAGTAGGAGTAATACCAAACCATAGTTCATGAGGGGTCTTACCGGTTTCACCTTTCATGTGAACTTTGTTGAATGTATAGACTGCTACACTTACTGCTTCTCTCCAATATACATGTGGTAGATTTGATTGAGATAACATACTTCTTGTTGCATCCAAGATAGTTATGTTCTTTCTTTCTACAACTCCATTCTACTGTGGTGTTCGGGGTGTTGATAGTTGTCTTCTGATTCCATTTACTTCACATCAGGTATTAAATTCCCTAGATGTAAACTCACCTCCTTGATCTGATCTTAAACATTTGATTTTCTTACCGATTTCATTTTCAACCATTGCTTTGAATAGTTTAAACTTTCCAAGTGCTTCTGATTTTTCTCTAAGAAAAGTATCCCAGCACATTCTAGAGTAGTCATCAATGATTAGCATGAAATATCTATCACCTTGTAAATTTTTAGTTCTAGCTGGACCACATAAGTCAGTATGAATTAAATCAAGAGCATTATTTGATTTTCCTAGAATACTTTTGAAACTAGCTCTAACTTGTTTTCCAAATTGACATTCCTTACATACTGTGTTGTGAGGTTTGACAATTTTTGGTAAATCTCTAATTGCCTTAGTAGTACTGATTTTTACCATATAATCAAAATTTACATGAAAGAGTCTCTTATGCCATAGCCAACTTTCATCAATATGTGCAATCAAGCATGTCTTTTCACTATTATTCAAATGAAAAATATTACCTCTAGTCTGATTACCAGTTGCAATTTCTAAACCAGTTCTTTTCATGATTTTGCATTTACCATTCTTAAATTGTAACTGAAGTCCTTTCTCAACTAATTGACCAACACTCAAAAGATTATGCTTTAAACCTTCAACATAGTAAACATTGTCAGTATTATGCTTACCATCAAGAGATATTGTACCCTTACCTTTGATTGAACAAGCTTTGTCATCTCCCAATCTTACTAAACCTCCATTATACTTTTGAAAAGTTAAGAATTTACTTTTGTCACCAGTCATGTGATGTGAGCGTCCTGAATCAATGATCCATTCATCCTTAGTTTCAATTCTAGCAGCCAAGGCCTGTTCTACCAGTTGAACAGTGGGTGCCGGTTGATCTTCTATTATAGCAACAAAAACCCATCCATTGTCTCTTGGATCCTCATCAGAATCATCAGTGACTCCTTCATTAGCAACATAACAAGATTTGTCCTTATTCATCTTGAATTTGTATCTCTGATATTTAGGGTTAGGTTTGTATGTCCTTATAGCTTCTTCTCTTAACCTAGCATGTCTATCAGGCCATCTTGAAGCCACATGACCAATCTTATTGCAGTTAAAACATTTAAAGAGTACTTTACCTTCATACTTACTTCCAACTGGACCTTTAGGTATTTTCTTACAAATAGTGCTTCAAGTTGTTCCATTTCTTCATTTTCTCTTGCACAAAAGGCTTTCCAATCAGACTTGTCAAATGATGGTGCAGATGTTGTTGATCCTTTAAAAGCTAAGCCTATTTTTATAGTAGCAACAAGACCAAATTTCTCAATTTCAAAGGCTGATAGTTTTCCAATCAATGTATCCCTAGTTACTGATGTGCTAGGCATTTTTCTAAGTTCATTTATTGCATTAACTTTCATTTTATATGCCGATGGCAATCCTCTTAAAAATTTTGAAACAATTTCATCTTCACTTAAGGTTCCTCCACAACATTTAATACCCAAAACAATTTCATTTACTCTTTCCATAAAAGCATAAATTCTTTCATCCTCTTCCATTTTCAGACTTTCATACTTGACTCGGAAGCTTTCAAGTTTTGCAATTTTTACTATGGAATCTCCTTCATTCAGTGTTTCCAAGTGATCCCAAATAGCTTTAGTAGTAGACCTATCTAATAATCCCATGATTTGCTGATCTGATAGAGCGCTCAAGAGTGCTTCTCTTGCCTTGCAATCATTCTCCTCATCTTTAGTCAGATTTGGTGGATTAGGCTGACTTACAATAGGAGCAGTATATCCATTCTTTGTTACATCCCAGATGTCCTTTCCAATGCAATTCAGATGTGTCTCCATCCTGATCTTCCATATGCCATAGTTGGTTCCATCAAGTTTAGGACTGTCCTTCCTGAAATAGTTATTAGAAATTGTATCTCCTCAAGCTATTAAAGTTCTGCAAAAGAGGACTAGGCTTTGATACCAATTGTTAGGTCCCAAGGATAACTGAGAGGGGGGGGTGAATCAGTTGTCTTAATAATATTAAGACAAAACAACTTAATCAAATTACTACTTAATATCGGAGAGACAGTCTGTTATACTGGTGGATAGATTTAACAGATAAATGCAATACCAGTAAAGATTAATGCATGAAACTAAAAGACAAAGTCATCCACAACACATAACACCAAAATTTGTACATGGAAACCCTGTAAGGGGAAAAACCACGGTGGGAAACCTTACCCACAATCAGATGATACTACTACAGATAGTAAGTGTACATAAATGGGGTCTGCACATGCAGAAAGGCCAACCGCCTAAAGCTCACTGCTCAATCACAAATGGGAAGTCACACTGAGTTACAGTTGGATGGTTAAGTCCAATAAGAATGTATTGCTCAGAATAGCATCTTCATATGCTGGATTCAGTACCGGTGTAGTTCTGATATGCTTTCACAAAAACCTAGCTTCATCTTCAAATGATGTCTACGTGTGTAGCTCTGCTTAATCTGACATATACCTTCACACAAAACCTTTTTCACATTCCCTCATCGATCTTACATTTAAGACCTCACATTTATACCATAATCTAAGACCAATTTTAGTAGGTCAGCTCTACAAGATATTACAATAAAATATTTTATAAACAAAAAAAATATCCGATGCAATAACCGATTAAACATGTCGACCTAATGCATTTACAACAATAATTAATCATCTCCATTGCATGCCATGCTGATCTAGAAAAGATAAATCTGCCGGTGTAACTCTGGACCTATTTACTGGTAACAACAAATATGCAAATACGAATATGCCAATAAACAATTCTCCAAGATAAGATGTCCAAATAATGTCTTTGACATTACCAACTATTTTCCAAGTCATTCCAGGTGCTAGTGATCATTATTTCCTATCGGTGTACCATATACCGGTGACTGTGCAAAAATCATTTGCTTGCCGGTGAATGTTGCTGGATCTCCAAAGTGCTAGAGTTTTAGTAGGTGTTGACATCAATGACAAAACCATAGCAAAATACCAACAAATGCAAGGTGTAAATAAATGATGGACTTTGTGAGACCCAAAGATAGGCTGAATACTACATGAAAACCTAGAGAGATAACCTAGGAAGCTCAATAAGTCTGAAAGTGACTGCTCTTGTTTGCTAGATTGTAAATTTTTCCAATTCTGAACATAGACATGCCTATATACTTCACAGATGTTGTTTAATGACATAGACATGGTTGAACACTGCACAAATGCATTTTTGAAATTTTGTGAATGCAATTTTCTTTAGGATAACACAGATGCATTTCTGTACTTCACAGATGCGGTTAAATAACACATACGTGTTTCTATCAGACACAAACGCATTTCTGGAAACTAAGTGCAATTTTTTCCAATTTGTAAAGTTTTTTGTTGTGACCAAATCTAAATTTGTGACCATCTTTCGTGACAAGAGGACACAATGTTGATGAGGACTCAATGTTTGCAAGTGTTTAGACTCAAAATGACTCAAAACAAAGTGTGTTGTTTGATGTAAAAAATGTTTTGCATACACTTGAAGACACAAAAGACATAATATTTTGATGTTTGATCTTGAATGTTTGATTGTTCAAAATAAGACAAGCACAATTCTTATGGTTGGCCAGGACAATAGTTGTTGATCCCACATGGGGTTTGCCCCGAGGCTACGCTATTCAGAGCAGATACTTAGATGCTTGACCCCACTGGCTCCACCCTCGACACTCACTTGTTTGGGGCAACCAAGAATCAATCCCCATGAAAACTCCTTGTGGTGAACTTTGTATCTCTACTAAGAACCGTATGTGTGTGGGCCGCTCCAGAGGTCCGACCTCCTGCCCCAACAACTAGAAAGATTTTGGCTTTCTAAAACAAAAAGGTGCTAGTAAGGGCATTCGCTTGTGTGGCTATACATGCAACACTTTCATCTCTATAAATACAAAAGGCTCCCAACCGCTAGGGGTTACACCCTACAAATGATCAAATAAATTTGATCAAAAGGGTTTATGGGGAGACATAGTGTCGGTATGAACTAATCAGCACACGTTACCCATGGCTTTCACCATGGATATAGTTATTTATAGTGGTTCAGAAGAGGTGGGTTTTCCTCGCTACCACTTGGGTCATTCTCTCCTCACTAGTAGTCTTAATGACCACATGGGGAGACAGGCCCTCTAGAGATTAAACAAAAAGAGCTTATTTCCCAAGACACAAAAGACACTGGTTCAATTTTAGTGCACCAATTGAAGTGTTAATCTATGAAAACAAGGCACACAATGAAGATTAAAAACCCTTGCCAAAATTTTTCAACAAAGTTTTGTTAGTAGTTTTCAATAATACCCCTCCTACAAGCACACAAGTTACATAAATTTTAGATCCAAAAGACTTTATGAAATAGGGGGCCTTCAACAATGCATTTTTTGA
The DNA here is from genome assembly GCF_030272615.1 of Cryptomeria japonica. Lineage (NCBI taxonomy): Eukaryota > Viridiplantae > Streptophyta > Pinopsida > Cupressales > Cupressaceae > Cryptomeria > Cryptomeria japonica. The sequence continues at coordinate 882,543,015 of NC_081414.1, forward strand.
CAAATTCAAAGATCTAGTTTTCCATGAGTTCTTTTGCATCATAAAAAAAGATAGATAACCTATAAAATTTCAAGGGATTTCCAGATATGTAAGAAAATCCCAAAAATTTGCTAATTTGCTCCAAAAATTATTTTTAATGAAAAATCATAAACAATTCATATAAAATACACAATTGATCCAAAAGATCTGAAAATTTTATTGGACACTCCTGATAGCCTTCCAAACCTGCATAAAAGAATTCCTGCAAAAAATTGAAGTAGTTTGTGAGATATGAGCAAAATAATGCAAAACCCTACTTTTCAAAGATCCAATTTAAAATCAAAAAGAACAAATCCTGTGTATAATTCTGAGAGATTTCCAAAAATGAAAGAAAATCCCAAAAATTCACTCATTTCTCTCAAAATTATTTTTTTATGAAAATACATAAACAATTCATAGAAAATTCAAATATGCTCCAAAAAATCTGATGTTTTTACTAAGAACCTCTGATAATGTTCTTGACCTTTAAAAATAATTTTATGCCAAAATGCAAAGCCGTTTGTGAGATCTGATCAAAATAATAAAAAACCCTGATTTTTAAAGATCCAATTTTTTAGAAAATATTTTGCATCAAAATTAAAATCACAAACAACAGATCCTGTGTATAATTCTGAGAGATTTCCAAAAATGTAAGAAAATCTAAAAAAAATATCTCATTTGCTCTCAAAATTAATTTTTTATGAAAATTCATAAAATATTCATGGAAAATGCAAATGTGCTCCAAAAATTTTGTATTTTGGACTGAGATCTCTTGATACTATCTTCAACCTGCCAACAAAATTTGGTGTAAAAATTCCAAGCCGTTTGTGAGATTGGAAGAAATCTCTCCAAGATCTTGAATTTGTGTCCAAAACCCTAGTTGCACAAGGTTATTCTCCAAATTGTTTTACAAAACTGCAATAAAGGGTTAGAAAAATCTGCAAAAAAAACATAGATCTAACAAAAATCCATGTCCCACTGGGCATGCCAAAATGTTTATGGTAAAAATGGAAACAATGACATTGAAAGACTAAATAGATTCAACCACAAAACCCTAGCCTAACAACAACAAAGATCCACCATAACATATGAAGATTACCTAAGACAATGCAAATCAAATGAAATCACAAAGATTATACCATCACATGTCCAATAGGGTTTGGATCTCCATTCTTTCTATCTCCATTGATCTTGCTTGATATATTTGCTCTTAGATTTTATGTGTGCACAAGAGCTCAACAAAGAACGGAAATGTGGTTGCAAGTAGGCTTGGTCGCATATGAAAGTTCGAATACTAGAATGCTTGATTAGGGTTGATAATGAGAGAATTAACCTCTTAAATAGAAGACACTGTCATAAATGGAAGGATAAGATTAAGAGGTGTAAAAAATAAATGGCCGGCTAGGATTAGAGGGTAGGTAGAGAAAATAAAAAAATAATGAGAGGGTAGGTAGTGTAGGAATTAAGAGATGAATGACATGTGTCATAGGTGGAAAAGGTTAATGAATTAATTAAATAAATAAATATTTAATTAATTAATAGAGGAAGTGGGATCAATTAAATAAATAAGATATTTATTTAATTTAGGAAAAGGGATAATTTAAATAAATAAATAAATTTATTTAAATGAGAAATAAGGCTAGAAGAGGATAAATGAATTAATTAAATAAATAAAGATTTATTTAATTAATAGAAGAATTAGGCTAAAATAATTAATTAAATAAAGATATTTATTTAATTAGATAGGACAATTTTAGGTGTCTACAGAAACCCCTATAGAATCCTTCAACATCGAAGGGCAAACAGGATGGGAATCAAGGTGCATCTGATTTTCATGACAGACAGAAGATTCAAGGTTTACCACACCTTTATTAGCAGGCTTTGAAGGCCGAACCTCCTTATTATCAAATGATAAATCTTGTAGGGTAACAAATAATGGAGAATTCATAGCCACATAAGACTTTAAAAACCAGTTAGAATCACGAACAATGCTCTACCTCCAAATCTCGTCAATAGACTTTAAATTACAATTGCAAGGAACCATAGAAGATGAGTTAAGTAACACATAGATCATAACACTAAAAACCCCATCCTCAAATAATGAATGTGAATGCATAAACTTTCCAAAGGAATCCCCAATTCTTTGCAAAATATCAGGATCAAAAAATTCAGATGGAAGGTCAGGAAGTGAAAACCAAGTAGTAATTGTTTTAACAATATTCTGAGAATTTAAGAAAAAACCATTCTACAAAAACCAAATTACGGCCAAACCAAAAAAATAGATTTTCAAGCGCCTTCTGTTTAGCAGCCTCAGAATAAAAAATCACAATGAAAGAAATCAAAGAGAGAACCTGAAAAATAAAGCGTACCATACCATAATTCATGAATCTTATGATGAATCTTTGAAAGCAAAATATTATCTCCCCAAACCTGAATAAAAACAGCCAAAGAATGCAAATCCCTAGCCTTCTTATCCAATGGATCTTCAATCATAGATATACAAGGAATCGGCAACCATACCTTATCCACCAAATTCTCCTTACCCAAAGACTTGCCCTTATCAAGAGTCACATAAGCTGACATCGATGGCCATAAAATCCCCATGGATTTTTCAACTGTCGCATTGCCAGAGCTCACATTGTTTTTAGGGTTATTTCTAGACCCCCCATTTCATCTGATAGTCAAAGGTAAATCCTGATAGCCTTTTAATTTATGCTTAGCAACCCTCCTATGCTATGAATGAAAGAAACCCTTGAAATAATTTTATTTTGGCCAACCAATATCCCTGCGACGCCATTCCTGCTTCTCCAGAGCTAGCACATCTACCCACTTCCCATTCTGGAACATGCATTGAGGCACATAATCACCTTGCAAACCAAAGGGATCCAAGGGAGGAAGGGGATCATTGAGGGCATCTTCACCCCAAGTAGAACTTTGTAGCCGAACCCTTGTCTACAAAATTAAAATGACTAGAATGCAAAGTGATGAAGAAGTTAGACTTTTATGTCAAACCCAAGAAGAAGGATGAGTCTTTAAAACAAGTTGTATCGACTATTTCTAGCGCCTTTGATAAATTGGAAAGAAAAGTCATTCTAAAGATAGGAATGCGGCACAATGAGCAATAACAATAGCTTTAGTAAGAAAAACAACTTTTGATAAAAGAATGATGACTAACATAAGTGGATATCTTAATATTCATCGTAAAACTTTGTCAAGAGTTGTAAAGAGAAGAGTTAAATTTGAAAGTGATCCAGGAAATAATTTGTGCACTTTTAGTGGTAGACTACCAAGGTGTGATATGAAACTTACTGGTGAGGTCAAAACTTTGATTGAAAAATTATGGCATGATAATACGAGAGTATCACCTAATGCTAGAGATGTGCTTAAATTAAGAGTTGGGTAAAAAAATTGTGATCCACATCCAAAACACCTTTTGGACATGACTCAAACTGAATTGTACAAAAAAAATTTGGATGATAAGGTGTTAACTATTAGCATTAGTCAAAGGTCTTTTGAAAAGTGTAAACCTTGGTATGTTCGGATTAACAAGGAAAGAGTCACATATTGTTGCAAAAATCATGTTCAATTTCATTACCATTATGATGTATTTCGATATATATGTGTTACCATGCATAGTAATGGAATGTTGTAAGAATGTAGTATAAATATACCACCTGAAACTATAAAGGAGTTTATATCAAGTTTGTTTTGCAACCCACCTAATGAGCAATATAGTCTTTCCAATGCATGTGTTTCCAGTGTATGTGATATATGTGGCAATCTTGCATTGTTGGATGAATGTTTGCATGAAAATATTTTAATTGATTTTGGACAACATTTACTTGATGTAAAAAGAGATAAATCTCTTGAGTATCCATTGAAGGATGGAAAGGTTGGAAGATAGTGTGATCTAATTACTAAAAAAGTTACTGTTCATGCATTTATGAATGAATTTAAGAGTAAGATTGTACCTAAATATGTTAAACACTCTCAAAATGCTAGATGGCTCGATGGTTAGTTTCAAACATGTAAGAATACATTTCCTGTTGGAAGTATACTTTCGGTTGCTGACTTTGCAGAGAACTACACGCTTGCACCACAAGATGAGGTCCAATCACAATATTACAATTCAGTGCAAGTAGCATTTTTTGTTCATATTGTCTATAGGCACGCACATGATAGTACAGAAGAGGATCATAAAATTTTGAGAGAGTACCATTTCTATATGAGTGATAATAAATTACACTCATCAGATTTTGTCCAGTATTGCTTCAAGACCTTTTATGATAATTTGAGGGAGAGAGAAATTCAGATGACACAACATCTAATATGGTTAGATAATTGCACAGGGCAATTCAAGAATGCTAGAATTCTTTATTGGTTGAGTAGGATACATAAGAAAACTAATATCTAATGCATGTGGACATTTTTTGAGGCTGGACACAGGAAAGGAGAACATGATGGTGTCAGTGCATGTGCAATTGTGGATTGGTGTAGTGCAACTTTATCCACAGGATCAAGTCAGAACTCTACAATCAGATGTTTCTTCTGGCTAATTGATGAGGAGAATATCCTTCCAAGATATGATTGTGATACAATCAATGGGTTAGCTAGATGGCATTCATTTAAGAGTTCTAATTCTAATACTTCAACTATATGGACTAGAGGGAGCTTGCATGTTTTTGTCAATTTTATGTTGCAGGTGAATGGGAAGAATGTGAGAATACCGAATGGGTTGAAGAATGGCAACAAAAATCCTTAACACCTAGTGAGCCACAATATCAAGGTGTTAGAAGAAATGAAGACCCAGATCATGCATTTGCATCAAAATATTATGATCATGTTTCAGACCTCAGACAACCTGGTAATTTAATTCAATTTCTTGTTTATAACTTTAAATTATATTATTTATATATTATCATATAATTTATGATTGTATTTGAATTATAAATTCTAACGGGTTTTATTTATACATGTACTTAATTTTGTTTTCCAGGACGTGTATGTTGTTGTTGCACCTGAGGATAATGATGAGCAGACTGAGTATTGGCTAGCTACATGTGTTGAACCTAAGAAAAAGTTTATATGTCATCAAGTAGATGATGATGGCTTTCAGTATCTAGTTGGGTCTGTTGTGGTAGTTGGCACATGTCTATGCAAATACCTAACAAGAAGGAACGACTTACCAACTTATGAAGACTACCAATCAGAAAAGAAGATTATACACTATTCTCATTTGGGGGTGGGAACCAACATCAAATTAGAAAGATACAAAGGGAGACCTGCTAACAAGGTATTTTGGACACTTTCAATGGAAGAGAATGAGGCAATCATAGACGCATTGTAGAACCAGAGAGATGATGTAGATGGTACATTAGGTTGAATCAAATTCATGCATGTAAGTTTCTATATGTACATATATGTCTTCTTTATTCTTATACATGTAGCTAATTAATTTGGTGTTCAGGTGTCAAGTACAACTTTATGTAACATGGATGACACTAAACTTGTGCATTTTACAACTTTTGGCTAATCAAAGTTGCAATACTAGGTGAGTGCAATTCTTTTATTGTTGTTATATGGTAATACAAGATAATTTAATTTTGGTATTGAGATGTCAAGTACAACTTGATGACATGGATGACATAGATACAACTTGGTGAGTACATTAGATTGAATAAAATACATTTAACTTTTTGTGGCATAAATTGAACTTTAATTTTAAATATATATTTTTACAATGACATTTGAACATTCATTTTTTTTTGCAGGACCCCTAGAAGAACATGCATTCATTGATATAATTTTGGTTTCATAAACAACATTTTATTCATCTACTTTTCTTAAATAAATAAACTATGTACATTGGCCCTATGTTCACTAATTGATGATGATAGTTTTTGATGTTGATAGTAATTTTTTCATGTCAATTGATGTAACTTCATTCAATATAAATAAGTTGATTATTGTTTATATATATGTATATGTCCTACTCTAGTATAGTTCTCATAAAATCAATTCATCTTGTCAATTACATGAACAAATAAGTACATAATAATGAATGATAACAAGTCTATGTTATGTCCACCATAGTACTCATTTTGAATATTATTATTTAAACTGTGAAAATGTTATTTAGGATATATATTCATTTTAAATTACATCATTTAGTGAACTATTCAAATACTTCATCCCATCTTTTCATATTCTAATTTTATTTCTCCCAAAAATGTCAATTTTAAAGGCTAATTGTTTCCCATCACTATTTATGCTAAACCAATATAGATCTAGCATTTAAGATTTTGTGTTCAATGATAAGTTCAAAAGTCATTCATAATTATTCAAATTAGATTGAAAATAAGAATGAACCAATTATTTTTTGTTACATCCACGCCAATAGATATGTCATTATCATAAGCATTTACATATATGTCATGTGTGTCTTTAATTTATATGTATATTAGAAAACAAATTTGGCTTAATGTCAACAATGTGTCATGATTTTTCTACACATAATAAATTCCCAATAAATAGTTGAGTCTTCCTTATCTATCACATTTTCAATTATCAGTCTCCTCTCTTTTAACAAGTTTAGAGATTATATTGCATTGTTTGTTCTATTATTTTATTATACAAAATTGATGACCTTTATGTGAATAGGCAAGATTTAAAACTACCTATCACATTGCTCTAGGTTAAATTTTTTCTCCTCATAGTTAATTGAATTTTATTTTATTTCTATAAAATTTCATAACTATTATATTTTTCATCAACCTATGCTTCTAGTTAAGATTACAATGTCTTTTCATAATTAGTATTTTTATCTCTGATCTTTAATAATGTCATATCATGTGCATGTGCGAGCCTCTAGAATGGAATGTGATATTGGATAATATGTGCATGTCATATAATATTCATCTTTAATAGCTTTAGAATGTCATATCATGTGCATGTGTTAAAAATTTTAGTATGATTATTTTCTACCTAGGATGCATGTGTGAGCCTAGAATGACAACATGACACACAAATGTCTTCTACAAGTAAAGTGCAAAAAATTCATACTAGAGGGTGCCAAATCACATAACAACTGATGATATATATAATCACATAACAAGTCCTGATATCATAATAACAAGGAAATGACATAATAACAAGTCTTAGTCCAAATAACATAACAAGTCCTGATAACATAATAACAAGTCCTAATAAAATAATAATAAGGAAATGACATAATAACAAGTCTAAATAACATAATAACAAGTCCTGATAACATAACAAGTGTCATCATAAAAATTCCATAATATAATAACATAACATGTTCTAACATATATAATCTAAGAGCTCTCGTGCATCTAATCTGCAGCCCTCTTCACTCCACGTGAAGATGACTGAGATGCATCATCTTGTTGGATGTGCTCTTGAGATGCACCATCCTATGTGTCTACAATATCAGTGCTTGCGCCGTCCTGTACACTATTAAAAGATGACATGAGAAGAAGTTATGTGTGTTTCATTCAAATGATTTGCATCATTCACTTATAAATTAATTAAATAATGAACATTTAAAATAAATTACCATATGACCATGCTCTGTAATGCCCTCAGTGGTATGAGGAGGTCCACTCTCTTGAAAAAAGAAAGTGGTTGCATTCAAGTCCTGTACAAAAAAAAATTACATCAACTTTGACAATCCCTATAAAAGACGTACACAATAGACAAATTAGAATTTATTTTTTTTAATCATGACCTCCAATGACAATGTTGATGGTTGCATTTGGCTCAATCATGTAGCCATACCAAGAGTGATAGTGGTGTCAACCTGAACAACATATATAACACATGAATCAAACTTGTATATACATAAATTATAAAGTATATAATGAGAAGAAGTTTATGGAAGAAAAACATACATATGGTGCCTGATGTGCAGCCAAAGTCACTGATGGGTGAGGACGTACATGTGATGCATCATCAGACAACCCAAAAGCCTACAATTGCAAAAAATAGGCATGAATAAGAGTTGTACATAACTTATTAAGCATATAAACACTCAAAATTAATGGATAAAAAACATACTAGGGGTATATGAGGTTGAGCCTAAGTGATCGATGGGCCAGGGTGCAAAGAACTGCCAACCTCAGTGTTACCCGAAACACCCTACAAAATTGAAAAAAAAATATCATACGCATTATGAAATTCAAGATTTAATTGATTATTTTAAATGTACTTCAATGTATCTAGATGAAAGTTCATACCGTAAATGGGGCACCAACATCTTGAGGTATGGAGGTAAGATGATGGGGCTCCCTCCATAACGTGGTATTAACCCTCCTCTGTTATGGAAAATTGACTCTTGTTATGGTTCATATGTGTATATATATTGAATTTAATATTGCACTGTAAATTATATAAATAAATTTGTACCTCTGTAGGATGATCATCGTCTATGCATAGGATATTAACATATGAAGAGATGACATCATCATCTACACCCTTGCTAGCATCATCATATCCACCATGGGTTACATCAGCATCGACAGGATCACCATCTCCTACATGGGAAACATCACTCTGGGGACCTATACATATACCCCCACAGCTGATGCAAACATGTGCTCTATTGGAGCCAGCCCTCACCTGGTGCAACTGCTCTACCAAATTGTCCAAAAGGGCACTCAGTGAATCAAGAGAAGATTCAACTGCTCGATGATGAATGGGTGCAAGAACAACTAGTGCAGGAAGAGGAATAAGGGGATCATCATGCACATGATTTATCTCTATCACTCAATTTGGCCCCTGACCTATCCTGTGGCATGCCTCAACCAATCCCCTGAAATGATCTGATGTCAAAGTAATTGGGTTTTTTACCCAATTCAAATTCTGCCCATAATTTTTTCAAAAAATACATCGGCACCTCATGATTAGAGTGTGGTGGATGGTCAAATACCATCCACCAATGCTCCCAAAAGTGTGCAACTATCTGTGGGTGCCTACACCATCTAATAGATATACATGACTTTTACGGATCTATCTCCTCACCCATTTTCGGGTTCACAAAATAATGTTTCAAATTATTTTTTGTTATTTTCAACTCATTGACCTGTTTATAAGACAAACCATCAGAATAATAAGCACGCATGAAATCCCTCAACGTGTGATATCTATCGAATTCCCCATCCAATTTTTGCACATAATGGACAATGCCTTGCATACTATCGGCAAGGTGTAGTAGCTGCGGAGGAGGATGAGGATCATGTCTAATGGTACTAATATCTCTCAAGAGGGAAGAAATATTCCTCCTCATGCTCTCCCTCAACTCCTCAAGAGTAGGTTGAGGTGGGGGTGGAGGTGGCATCTGACCTAACAGCTCATCTATGTCAAACTCATCCATTATGTGAATATAATCTACATATATATACAAACATGAAAATTTACAATTACTATTTAATTTACATTTCACCTTCAAAATAAAAAACTTATAATTAAATACAACATTTAGAAATATAAATTTAAACATTCAAACTTTTACGCATGATTAAAATAAAGAGAGCTAGAGAGAGAGAGGGAGAGTAGGTAATCTGAGAGATAATGAGTGTGTGTGAGAGAGAGAGTAGCTAATGAGAGAGACTGACTAAGAGAGAGAGAGATAAAGAGAGAGAGAGAGTAGCTAATGAGAAAGAGTGAGTGAGATAGAGCGATCTAGAGAGAGTGAGTGAGATAGAGCGATCTAGAGAGAGTGAGTAATGAGAGAGAGTGAATGAGATAGAGAGAAAGTGTGAGTGAGAGAGAGAGATAGAGAGAGAGACTAGCTAATGAGAGAGAGTGAGTGAGATAGAGAGAGAAAGAGAGAGAGAGAGAGTAGGTAATGAGAGAGAGTGAGCGAGATAGAGAGAGAGTGTGTGAGAGAGAGAGAGTAGCTAATGAGAGAGAGTGAGATAGAGAGAGAGTAGGTAATGAGAGAGAGTGAGCGAGATAGAGAGAGTGAGAGAGAGAGAGAGTAGCGAGTGAGATAGAGAGAGAGTAGGAAATGAGAGAGAGTGAGTGAGATCTAGAGAGATAGTGTGAGTGAGATATATATATATAGAGAGAGAGAGAGAAATTTAAACATATAAACATCTAACTATACATGTATAACATTTAAATATATGTAGCATTGGGGTGAAAATGGGTCTAAGGAATCTTATGTCATAAAAGGTTCTAGTAAGGGGTCCTAGGTAGCTTGAGGGGTCCTAGGTATCTCAAAAGGTTCTATGTTATACTAAGGGGTCCTAGGATATCATTTTAACTTCTAACTATACATGTTTAACATTTATACATAACATTAGAAACATATAGAATGTAACATTTCAACATATCAAAAAGAAATTTAAACATCTAACTATACACATGTATAACATTTAAATATATGTAGCATTTGGGTGAAAATGGGTCTAAGAATGTAGTAGGATGTATTAAAGGGTTCTTGGTTTCTTATAGGGTCAAAAGATGTCCTAGCATGTATTAAGGCATCCTACAATGTCTTAAGAGGTCCTAGGATGTACTAAAAAAGTCCTAGAGAGAGAGAGAGAGAGTAATGAGGAAGATTGAGAGAGAGATATATAGAGAGTAGGTAATGAGAGAGAGAGAGAGGGAGAGGGAGGGGGAGAGAGAGAGAGGGGGGGGGTTTATTCTTCATTTTCTATCTATAGTTTATTGTTTTTTTTTTTTTTCTGTCTATGATTTATTGTTCATTTTTTTTCTAGGGTTTATTGTTCGTTTGTTTTTTGTCTAGGGTTTATTGTTCATTTGTTTTTTGTCTAGGGTTTATTGTTCATTTTTTTTTTGTCTAAGGTTTATTATTTGTTTTTTTTTATGTCTAGGGTTTATTGTTCATTTACGTTTTTTTTTTGTTTTCTACCTAGGGTTTTAATTTTTAACTATTTTTTATTTTTCAGGTTTTCTACAATATTTGAAAACTAAAAACAACTATTTTAAACATAAAATTAAATAAATTTTTTACACTATTAAAAAAAATGTTTTTTAAACTTAAAATTTTTAACCTACTCACTACAATTAAAAAATGATATAAATTAACATGTTTTTAGAAAAATAATAATAAAAAATGAAAAAAAACAAAAAACAAAACAAAGGTACATACCTAGAATGAGAAAAAATGGTCTCGGGGGTCGACTGGCAAGCTGAAAATGAGCATTCGTGCTTCCTCAAATCACCTACCCGTTTTCTGAACAGTGAAAATGAGGAAAAAATGCCTAAAAAAAAAATTAAATACATTTACAAAACAGGCACCCATTTTTTACAAATCGGACACGCTTTATAAAAAAGGGGAGCCCATTTTTCTTCAAGTGCCCGAACCAAAACCGATGCATGTTTCTGAAAACGTGCACCCATTTTATTCACGGCGGGCGCCCATTTCTAGTCGGTAATTTTCCCAACCCGCAGGCTTCCACAGTATTGGGACCCAACTTTGAACTCTTACCCTATATATATGTGTGTGTGTGTGTGTGTATGTATACATACATATACATATGTATATGTATACATACATATACATATGTATATGTATGTATACATACATACATATACATATTTATATACATATACATATATATACATATACATATATGCATATATATACATATATATGGATATATATATGTATATACATACACACACACACACATATATAATATATGTGTGCATACATATATATACACATATATAGATATACATATGTATATATATGTGTGTATATATATGGATATATATATGTATACACACACACACACACACACATATATATGTGTGTGTGTGTGTGTGTGTGTGTGTGTGTATGTATATATGTATAAATATGTGTATACATATATATACACACACACATATATATACATACATATACATATACACATACATATATATACACACACATATATATATATACATATACACAAACACATATATATATCTCTATATATATACATATATTTATGTATATATATATATATAAAATCAATCATCTTTGCTATGTCTCCCTCTTTCTCCCTATCTCTCCATCTACCTTTATCCTATATTCTCTCTATCTATCTCTTACACTATGAGAGATAAATAAAGAGAGAAAATAATAGAGATATAAACCTTAATCATAATCTTAGGATGTATTTATCAATCATTATGGTTATGCTAAATATTAACCATTAATAATTTAAAGTTTACCGTTGAGTATTTATCATCATCTCTTTAATGTTCTAGATTGAAAGAACTTGTCATTCAATTTTTAGGTTTCAAAATTTTTTTAGGTTTGAATTTTGAATCAAATTTTAGGGCTCACATTCAAGGTTCAAATATCAACATTTAAGGTGTAGATGTTAGCAATAAACATTAATATTTGGTAGTTTATGTTTAATGTGTAACATTTAGCATTTATATTTGATGTTTAATACAAGGTTTAGTACAATCATTATTCAAGATTCAAGAGTTAACACATGTAGTTAAACAATTGGAATTTTGGATTTACATTTGAAGGTTCATAGTTCAATGATTAGAGTTCTCAGTTCACATCAATATTTATCATGTTTATGTTGGAATCAATGAACACTTAGAGGGGGGAGAGGGGGTGAATCAGTGTTCTGCAGTTATCAGATTTGTTAACCTGATTCTTTATCCACCGGATGCACAAGTAAGAAACTGAATGTAGAAACACAAAGCAAATAAGCACATAACCATAACACCAATATTTTACGTGGAAACCCTAAGAGGAAAAACCATGATGGGATTTGAACACACAATAATATTATACTATGACCAGTAGTAGAACAATATTACATGAGGGGAATGCACATGCATTCAGGCACACTCCCTAGAGCTCACTGCTCAATTACAAAAGGGCTACAACTCAAAGGAAGGCTCACTGACTTACAGGATAATACAAACTAATTACAATCAGTAATGAACTAAATAAAAGAATCTAATGATGCCAAATGATAGTTTTGGTTAGGCACAAAGTGATCTGTTGTTGCTGTTATGATAAAATGCTTTATTTTGCTCTGCTACTGATTACCAAATCGACAAAACTTAAGGTGCGCATGTGAAATTGTTCTCAATCTCTCCTAAAATCATCTCCCATGTCATATCATCACCCAAAAAAATTTTCCAAGTCGATCTTATATATCCGCACTAACAAAATAGATCTCCAACTAATCGACTTCTCAAAATTGCAAAATATGAAACGTGTAGCTTCAAGTCGGCTCAAATCTTCACAAAACCATATTCTGGATCCAAAACATATGATCAGATGCCTCCCATAAGTCGGTCCAATTACCTTGAACTTATCAACAACCACCAGAATCACCTCAAAGAATTTGGTCTACACGTAACACCACCAATTATGAAGATAACCCTGTTTTACTGCTCTACCGGATACCAGACCTTCTAACCTGCTTAAGAGACAACACCGAAGGATAATAGGATTGTGTGATTATCTTCTTCTCATACTCAATAAACTTAACTCTGGTCACTAAAACCAAAAACACATCACAAAAAATAAGAAATGCTCACCAAAATTGTACACTAAGTATCACCGACATACTTATACCAAAACTTACTCAAGACATTCGGATATCCCAAACTCCATACTAGATAAGATCAATAAGCTGAGTTTCCATCAATGAAAACTCCTAAGAAATATCATGCACCATACATCATCAATATTCATCGTAGCATCACCGAAATAGAGTCCTATGCCAACAATCTCCCCGAGGTAAAAGTACAAAACTGTGTCACGTTTCAGGCTAACTTATCAGCACCCATGAATTTAAGTAATTCTAACTAAAAATTAATTTTAGTCAAACCTATGTTCTATATAGATTCATTATAGATAAGTTATATATAGGCCACAACTTTTATAATTGGAAAGTGTCTATTAAATGTATATTTTATGCTTCTTTTTGTCTAATTACAAAAAAAATAAAACTCGATATTTCAACAACTCCTACACTTATAAATAATATTTATCTTGAAATGTAAAAATACCCTTTTATAGATCTATAAGTGAGTTTTCCAATATATATATATATATATATATATATATATATATATATATATATATATATATATATATATATATATATATATATATATATATATATATATATATATATATTAATATTTTAATTAGTTTTTTATATTTTATTTTTTATTTTTTATTGAAAGTAGGTTATCAACACTAAAATATAAGGTTGATTATCTTTGGATAAATAATTTAGAAAAAAGGTGGTGGGAATTGGAAAGAGTTATGTTTCAGCACACACAACTTTTCAAATTTATTGAAAAATATATATTTATAAAAAATAATTAAGAATATATCCATGCACTAAAGTTTAAAGTTATCAATATACAAAAAAAAATTCAAGAAGAAAAGGTAAAATTTACTAAATAAAGTGTGGTGACTTGTGTAACTTCAATTTCAACATTTTTTCAGCAACTAAATTATAGTGTTTACTTTATAAAAAACTACATTCAAATAATTTTTTAAATTTTTGTTAAAATTACAAACATAAAATAGACATAAGAATATAAATTTTATTAGTTTACATCATTTCAAAATTCAAAACATATATGTCACTTTCTATTGATTAAATTAAAAAATTTGAATCAACATTGACCATTTCCTTTATAAAAGTGTGACACAGCTTTGTACTTACCCATAAGTGTTCCAAAACTCCAAAAACTGCAAGCAATCCAACAATCTGAAATCTGTACACTCAATTGACTCCCCCTAAGAATGAGCATCATTTTTTACTGCTCTCTCCCAACTCTCTCCCCCTTTGACTTCATTGCAAAGGGTAGGAATCCACCAAAACTTATGTACAAATGAATGCAATAATTTACATGAGTTTAAAAATATTTGCATAAGTGATCTTCAAGGATTTAAAGTACTCATGCCATCCTCTTAGGAAACAATCTAAAATATTTATTAAGGCATTGAACATATATGCATGAATTTCAACGCCTTTGAGATCTGATGGCACCAGTTTACCTAAAGCACTAACTGCATCCTGTTGAGATCCAAGTAAGGTGTCCATCCGAGGAGTGATCAAATTTCTTAGTTCTCCCAATCTGCTTAACACTCTTTCTTTTTCTGTATTCAAGCCCTTTATTTTGTCAATGAGATCCAATATTTGAGCTTCAAGGGAACTTCAAAAAATTGAGTGAGGGGAAAATGAATGACCAATACCAGCTAATTTCCCTTCAAGATCTCTTATTTTCTTATCAATATCTGCAGTAAACTTGGGCAAAAAGAGACATGATTTCAATATTTTTCCCTACACTCTTCATGACAGTTCTTAAAATTATTCTGTCTCCCTCAACCATCTTCAAAATTTGTTGCAACCGCATCTTATTAAACCTCTTCGGAACTAATTCATCCACAACCTTTTCTAATGATTCAAAATGAGTGTCAATAGCACTCAGCATATTCTTTAGCTTTTCGGATGGTGAAACACCAAAATCTTCTCTGAAATTTGGCAAAATCTTCTCCAAAACTAATGTGGCTAAAGAGATAACTTCTCTTTCCTCAGATTGTGATTTCAATAGGTCCTCACTTGCCTTGATTTGTGCGAGAGTGGAAAGTTTAAGTGCTTGAAGAGGGGAAAGAGTTCTCAAATCTACTAAACCATGAGAGAATCATCCTCAACATCTGCAATCTGCCTACCTTTGACAAGAACAGTGACTGCTATCTATTAACAAGTTTTGATTCCAATAGTTAGAATGAACCCGAGGAAAACTGAGAGGTGGGGGGGGTGAATCAATTTTCCACAAGTTAAACAATTAATGTGGATTATAAACTTTCTACCAGAGCACAATGAAAAGAACACAATAAAAGATAAAGCATGAAAGTATAGAACACACAACACCAATATTTTTGATGTGGAAAACCTGGTAAAGGGAAAAACCATGGTCAGAAACCCTACCCATAGTCTAGATAATACTTCTGTAGTAGTATGTGAAATATTACAAGGGGATTGTACTTGCAATCAAGCCAACCACCTAGAGCACACTGCTCATCACAAAAGGGAAGTCTCACTGACTTACATAAACATCGGACTACAATCCAAAGGAAATGAACTATGAAGATAACATCACATAATGCTTCATACAATTCTGGTTAAGCATAGATGTCTGCCCTTTCCACAACCTTTCTCTGAATGATATATCCTTATTCACACATAAATCTCTCTTTGATAATGCATACATAACCATACCATACCATACCATACCATACCATAACATACCGTATAGATTACATGAATATATCATCTATATATATAGATCATCAACCTTGATAAACAAGGTTGACTAAACCCTAAACCCATAACCCATAATTACTTAAATTACATCACATGATAGCACCAGACCAATATTATGATTTACATTATATAGCATGGACCTAATTCAAATTCCCAAACAATTATATCCATTGGAAATCATGCTAAGGCTAAATGTAGCACGTTTCACCAGCCGGTAGAAACCCTCAGTGTTAATAACACAGAATAACCAATCAGATCAAAATAGCATCACCAAATCATCAGGCCAGCCAATGCAAAGCCACCAAACAATTAAGACATGATCAAGAACACCTTGAGCACATTAGGAACCATTTCTAGAAGCCAGATCAAAACTAATTAACCATTTCATCAAATATCACCAACCGGTATTGAGAATATCAACCGGAAAACCATAACATAAACAATAACTTCCAGAGCACCAAATCATGAACCAAATGAATATGACAAGCATATAATCATCCTGAATAACTAACCAAAACTGATTCCAATATTATGATCATACCGGATCAGAATATCTGAAAATCTCAGCCAAAACCAAGACAAACTGGAACAAGTCAGCAACCAATTGGGACAAAACCATGTCCAACCAGAGTATAGTGCTAGCATCAATGACAACATATAATAAATACCTGCATATTGCTAACAATCTCCCCCTTTGGCATTGATGGCAACACTAAATGTGAAAAATATCCAAGTGCCAAGGAATGCCAACAATCTCCCCAAAACTTCAAAAATAACTCTCCCCATACAATATCTCTCCCCCAAAGATTTTTTGTTTTTCACATGAACACCTCTCTCCCCCTTTGAGCTCAATGACAAAGGGATGACACTGTCAAACCAAATAGTTGACTACTCCCCCTGAGTAGCAACATCATCCCATCAACCCAGATCATAAAATATATCTGATAAGCTCACCGAATTGAGGCATCCCTGCATCACTAAGTCTCTTCCAGAGGGGTGGTGACTACCAACTAATTTTTTAGATATTCCAAAGTATCTTTAGGCAATGGTTTACTTAGAATATTTACAATTTGTTCCTTAGTGGGTACATAAACCAATCTGACTTCTTTTGCTTCAACCTTCTCCTTCAAGAAATTATACCTTATAGACATGTGTTTTGATTTGGAATGAAATACTAGATTCTTTGACATATCAATAATAGTTGTATTATCACAATGAATAACAATAGGTTCATCATAACTTACCCCTATATCCTTCAACATTTGCTTCATACATAAGACCTGAGTACAGTTTGTTGCAACAGCTACATATTCAGCTTCAACAATAGATAATGAAGTGCATGATTGTTTCTTGCTAAGCCATGAGACCAATTTCTTCCCAAGAAAAAATGCACCACCTATAGTGTTCTTCTAGTCATCAACATATCTTACCCAATAAGAGTCTGTATAGGTATATAATCTGAAATCATCATCCTTTAGATACCATATTAACCCATAATCTATTATTCCTACCAAATATCTGAATATCATTTTATCAACAATATCATGACTTTCTCTTGGATCATACTGGAATCTAGAAGCAATGCAGACAAAATTCATTATGTCTAGTCTAGTCTGAGTTAAGTACAATAATCCACCAATCATTGACTTGTATCTGCTTGGGTTCACTCTAGGAGATTCGGCTTCCTTTGACA
This sequence comes from Cryptomeria japonica, assembly GCF_030272615.1. Classification (NCBI taxonomy): domain Eukaryota; kingdom Viridiplantae; phylum Streptophyta; class Pinopsida; order Cupressales; family Cupressaceae; genus Cryptomeria; species Cryptomeria japonica. Next base: position 882,561,027 of record NC_081414.1, read on the forward strand.
ATTTGCAACCGGTTATCATAGGGGTTCTAACTGGTTTTGAGTTTTCAAGTCCAAACTTCTTACGCAATTATTTCACATAATTTTTTTGACAAATGAAAATACCTTTATCAGTCTGAGTAATCTGCAAACCTAAAAAAAAAAAATCTCACCAATCATAGACATTTCAAATTCATTCTTTATGTCATCAGCAAATTTCATGTATAGACTTTCTTCTCCTCCAAAAATGATATCATCAACAAAGACTTCAATGATCAGTACATCATCATGCTCAATCTTATAATATAAGTTGCTATCAGCATTACCTTTGCTAAATATGAGCTTTGAAAGATACTTATCCAATCTAGCATACCAGGCTCTAGGGGCTTGTTTCAATCCATATAAAGCTTTCTTCAATCTGCAAACCATGTCCTTGTCCTCTGATAATGAAAATCCATTAGGCTACTCAATGTAGACTTTTTCTTTGAGATATCCATTTAGAAAGGCACATTTGACATCCATTTGGTATACCTTGTAGTTCTTGTGTGCAACATAGGCAAGAAATAGTCTTACCACTTCAATCCTTCCAACCAGAGCATAGGTTTCATCATAGTCAAATCCTTCTTGATGTGAGTAACTTTTGCAAACCAATCTAGCTTTTTTTCTTAGAACCCGACCTTGCTCATTCAATCTATTTCTAAAAACCCATTGAGTTCCAATAAAAAATTTATCTTTAGGCCTAGGAACAAATTCCCATGTGCTATCCTTTTCTATATGATCTAATTCCTCTTTCATTGCTTTCATCCAATTCTCATCTTTACATGCTTCAATAACTGATTCTAGTTCAATTTGAAAAATTAAACATACCTCTACAACAACTAATCTTCTTCTTTTCATCACACCTTTTCTCTTATCTCCAATGATTTGATCTTCAGAATGATTCAACTTTACATACTTGGGAGTCTTTGGATTATCTTGACTTTCTGACTCTTTACGTTGTTCAATAGTCACTGTGGAATTTTCTGATGTTACCAGAGCAATTGGATCAATGCTCTGAACTGATTCTTGCACAACCAGTTTTGATCTGACAATTTCATCTTCTAGTCCATAGTCATATGATATGATCTGATTGTTGCTTTTCTCATCCACTTTGACATTTATGCTTTCCATTATCCTTTGTAATCTTTTTTTATAGTATCTATATACCTTACGCTTAGTAGAATAACCCAAAAATATTCTTCATCACTTCTAGGATCAAATTTCCCTAATGCATCATCTCTTTTGATATAGTATTTACTTCCAAAAATTCTGAAATACTTCAAAGTAGGAGTATGACCAAACCATAAATTATAAGGAGTCTTACTAGTATCACCTTTTATGTGTACTTTGTTGAAAGTGTATACAATAGTATTGATAGCTTCTCTCCAATAGATATCAGGTAATTTGGCTTCCATCATCATTGTCCTTGCAACATCTAGGATATTTTTGTTCTTCCTTTCCACTATTCCATTCTGCTATGGCATTCTAGGTGCAGATAATTGTCTTTTGATTCCACATTTCTCACAAAAATTATTGAACACACCGGATGTAAACTCACCACCTTGATCTGGTCTTAAGCATTTTATCTTCAATCATGTTTCTATCTCAACCATAGCTTTGAAAATTTTGAATTTTTTTAGAGCTTTCGATATTTGTTTCAAAATTGCAACCCACATCATTCTAGAGTAATCATCAATAAGCAACATAAAGTATCTATCACCTTGAAAACTTTTAGTCCTTGCCGGTCCACATAGATCAGTATGAATAAGATCAAGTATTTAATTAGATCTATCATGTATTCTTTTGAAAGAAGTTCTAACTTTCTTACCCATTTGACATTCTCTACATACTGGATTATGAGGCTTGATAATCTTGGGCAAATCTCTGATAGCCTAGGTTGAGTTGATCTTCACTATGTAGTCAAAATTAATGTGACACATCTTTTTATGCCATAGCCAACTTTCATCAATCCGAGCAATCAAGCAAGCCTTCTCATTGGATTTCAAATGAAAGGTATTTCCTTTGCTCCGAGTTCCAGATGCAATTTCCAATCTAGATCTATTGATAATATTGTATTTTCCATCCTTGAATTGCAAATGAAATCCTCCATCCACCATATGACCTACACTCAAAAGATTATGCTTCAAACCTTCAACATAATAAACATTGTTAGTATTAGTCTTACCATCGAGGGATATTGTTCCTTTGCCTTTGATTATACATGGCTTGTGATCTCCAAATCTGACTAGTCCACCATCAAATTATTGCAGGGTTAGGAATTTCCTTTTATCACTGGTCATGTGATGTGAGCAACCACTATCTATAACCTATTCATCCTTCTCTTCAATTTTACCAGCTAGAGCCTTCTCCTTAGTATGAGTTGTATCATTGATAGGTTTCAGAGATTCATCCTTGATAGAAATAAAGACTCAATCTTTTCCTGAGATTCCATTACCAGATCCACTTATAGGTTCATCATCATCAAAATCACCAGTAATACCAAAATCATCATCACCAGCATAGTAACATGTTTTATCCTTATTCCTTCTATATCTAGGTTTGATCTGATATTCCGGATTAGCCTTATAATTCCTCATAAATCTTTCATGATTCCTAGAAGCTCTTTCAGGACATCTAGAAGAAAAATGTCCAATCTTATTGCATGAAAACCATGTAAAGGGAACTTTTACTTCATACTTACTTCCAAACGGTCCTTTAGGAATTCTTCTGGCAATAAGGGCTTCCAACTCTTTAAATTCTCTATCCTCTCTTTCAATGTCTTCCAATTCTTTAGCATATAACTCTTTCCAATCTATCTTCTACTTACCATAGGCAGATGCTCTAAATGCAGTCTCTGTTTCAATAGCACTCTAATTTCAAGCTCTTCAAGTTCAAAAGCAATCAATTTCCCAAGTAGTGTATCTCTAATAATAGGGGTATTTGACATTGTCTGGAGTTCATTTATTGCAGTATCCTTCATCTTGTAAGTTAGAGGTAGAACTCTTAGAATCTTTGAAACAATCTCATCCTCATTAACTGTTCCACCACAGCATTTGATTCCCATGACAATCTCATTCACTCTATCCATGAAAGAACTTATCTTCTCATCTTCTTCCATCTTCAAATTTTCATATTTCACCCGGAAACCTTCAAGTTTTGCAATCTTTACTGCTTGGTTGCATTCATATAGAGTTTCAAGCTTCAACCAGATCTTCTTTGTATTTTCCAACTCTATGACACTCAATAATTTCTCATCAAATGGGGCACTTAACAATGCTTCTTTTGCTTTGACATCATTATCATCTCTCTTCTATTCAACGGGAGGTGTCAAAATTCCATAATTAGGATCATGAGGCGTATACCCTTTCTCTACTATCTCCAAGACATCTCTGATGAATCTTTATTCGCTCCTTCCATAATTTTTAATTTGTACCATCAAATCTAGGAGTCTCCTTCCGGTAGGGATTAAATGTAGAACTTGGTGCCATCAGATCTCCTTAGTGGCTAAGCTTTTGGAGGGAGGACCTTGCTCTAATACCAATTGTTAACAAGTTTTGATTTCAATAGTTAGAATGAACTAGAGGAAAACTTAGAGGGGGGGGGGTAGTGAATTAGTTTTCCACAAGTTAAACAATTAATGAAGATTATAAACTTTCCACCAGAGCACAATGAAAATAGCACAGTGAAAGATAAAACATGAAAGTACAGAACACTCAACACCAATATTTTTGATGTGGAAAACCCGATTAAGGGAAAAACCACAGTGGAAAACTCTACCCACAATTAGATAATACTTTTACAATAGTATGTGAAATATTACAAAGGGGATTGCACTTGCAATTAGGCCAACCACCTAGAGAACACTTCTCATCACAAAAGGGAAGTCTCACTAACTTACATAAACATCAGACTACAATCTAGAGGAAATGAACTGTGAAGATAACATCTCATAATGCTTGATACAGGTTCTGATTAATCATAGATGTTTTCCCTTTCCACAACCTTTCGCTGAATGATATATCCTTATTCACACATAAACATCTCTCTGATAATGCATAAATAACCATACTATACAAATTACATCAATATATCAACTATATATGTAGATCATCAACCTTGATAAACAAGGTTGGCTAAACCCTAAACCCATAATTACATAAATTACATCACATGATAGCACCAGACCAATATTATGATTTACATTACATAGCATGGACCTAATTCAAATTACCAAATAATTATATCCACTGGAAATCATGCCAAAGCCAAATGCAACACGTTTCACCAACCGGTAGAGACCCTCAATGTTAATAACACAAAATAACGAACCGAATCCAATTAGGATCACCAAATCAGCATGCCAACCAATGTGAAGCCACCAAACAATTAGGAAATGATCAAGTAAACTTTCAAAACGTTAGGAACCATTTCGAGAAGCCAGATCAAAACCAATTAACCATTTCATCAAATATCACCAACTAGTATTAAGAAAATCAACCAGCAAACCAAAACATAAATGATAGCTTCTGGAGCACCAAATCATGAACCAAATGAATATGACAAGCATATAATCATCCTGAATAACCAGCCTAAACTTAATCCAATAGTCTGATCATACCATATCAGAATATCTGAAAACCTTAGCCAAAACCAAGACAAACCAGAATAGGTCAGCAACCAACCAGGATAGAACAATGTCCAACCAGAGCACAGTGTTGGCATCAATGACAACACATAATCAATACCTTCATATTTCCAACACTATCATGGTTATCAAAACCTTTTCAGTTTTCTCTTCACCCTTCTCCTTCCCAACTTTATTCTTATCCTTTTCACCCTCTTTTCCATCATATTTATTCTTTCCTGCATCACCCATCTCCTTAGCTAACATCTTTCCTATGAAATCAATCTTTGGAGGATCCTAAGTAGCATCATCGGAGTCATTGATTTCCTTATTTACAATGGGATCATCTACAACTTCAACAAGATCTATAGATGGTTGATCTTGCTATCCACCAAGAACATCTACAAGTACATTTGGGATAGATGGAGTATCCTTAGGCTTAGAGACTGCTACAAGTTCTTCTAGAATAGATTTTTTTGAGAAGATTATTCCAGAATCACTTCTATGCCCTACTCTATTAAAAAATTTCTCAAAATTATTTCAGTTTCCTTTATGACTTCATCCTTTTTGTCAACCATAAGCCTGCGAACTCTCCTCTTTCTTTGGAACCTATCCTTTACAAGCTTTAGTAGATCAATGGCTTCTTCCTTAGAAATACTATGAGATAGTCTTACAAGTACATATTCTTTTATTCTCTCATCCTCAAGTGAATTTGTATGTTTCCTTGCATCCAAAATGTCATACAAGCTCTTGGGGATCATAGATGATAATTCTATCAAGACCTTACTAAATTTATCCATATACTATAAAATGGCTTCTTCTATAGCTCATTGATTTTTATCCTCAAAATTATCATAATATATAGAAACATTTTTCAAATTTCCATCTTTCAAAATCTCATCAATTAACTACTACAAAGTCATAGGAGGCACAATTTTATACGGGCTTGCAAGCTTACTAGACTTAAGAGCTTCATCTATCTCGGATTTCTTCTTTCTCACCCTTGTCCTTATAGATGGATCTCCTTGTGACTTACCTTTCTTGGCAGGAGGAGCATCACTGGATGTAGGTTTTCAGACTACCCTTGCATAGGTGGTAGTCTTATTTACTTCCCTCACATCTTCATCTAACTTTGTTTCCTCTTCTACTCCAACATATTGCCTTGTATATTTCTCCTTCTTCTTCTTCTCATCTCCATTGATAGATGCTTCTAGTTTAGGCTTGGGTGGAGGTACATCTAGCTTCTATACACCGGAGATGGATGCAGATTTGTTGGGTTTGGCCTTGGACTGCTTTGAAGGTGAAGATACTAGTTTGGGCTATGGTTTCACCATATCCTCTTCCTCTAATATATTATGTGCTTTGGACCTTTTCATAGCTTCTCTTGTAATCCCCATCTTCTTTGCAACTGCTTCAACTTATTTTCCTTTTCCTTTCTTGTTTAGTGAATTTCTCATGCAAGTCCATATCCTTTTCCTTAATGTGCCAAATCTCTTCTCTCTCTATTCCATCGGTTGGCTCAATATGTGTTTATCATATGCATAAAGTGTGTCAATATCAACCTCATACCCCATGGGCATGATCCACACAGTTCTTGGCTCAACTACCTCCATCAGACATTGATCCTTCTCCACCATAAAACATATATTTTTCTCATATTTCTCTACTATGATCTTAGGAATTCTCTCTCTTTCTTTCATATTGGCTTGGAAGTTCTTGAAATAGCCCTATGATCTTAGGAATTCTCTCTCTTTCTTTCATATTGGCTTGGAAGTTCTTGAAATAGCCCCATAAGAAAGATATTCTCATTACATTTTCACCTATACCCAATAATCCTTCCTTAATTTGCATAGCCACCGGTTTGTCATAAGCCCATTGGACTTTTCCTATACCAAGGATCTCATTCATGAAGTATAATGCTAAACAGACAATAAGGGATCCAAACTTGAAGGTATGTTTCTTATCTTTCTTTATTTTCTTCAAGTTTCTCATCAATTCACTTAGGAGTACTCAATAAAGATAATACCTTTTATCCTCCTTGAGCATCTGATATGCAACACGAATATGGCAGTATTGGAGATCGTGTTCTTCCTACTTTATTTATATACCTTGTAGCCCACCACCATTAAGGAAAATCTTACATCATTATCAACTATGTCTCTAATTGTCATCAACCAGTTGTCATATTGTAAACCGGTAACAACTGCCACAATGGTGTTTAGTACTTTCATTAGACTAGGGATCTCACTGGTTGCACTAAAGCATGTGACTACTTGAATGGCCTACTTTGTAATCTTATGAGGTTTGTCCAGCCATATGAACTCATCATGAACCCTACTTAGAATGTATCGGATATATTCCACTTCATTAAATACTGGAAAATGGATAAACTGTGCAAAAACCCTTGTCATCAAGAATCCTATACTCTGGCTTCAGATTTCCCAGACTATCTGCCATATGATTGTTATAAAGTGTAAGCATGTGTGCATTGCCAAGTTATTCAATATCATAATGAATGTATGCCTTGATATCTTCATTGTGAAGAACACTGTATGGGACTGAAGAAAATGCTCCTTCCAGATCATCTTCAACAGATTTGAAAGGATTCTTTTTGAAAATGGGCCTTACTCTATCAGAAATTTCAACTACCAGAGGTGTAGCAATATGAGATGCAGATGCCATTGACGAATTTAGGGTTTAAAAAGATAGCTCATGAATGGATAAATACCTCTTGATTGACAACCAAGTGCAATAAATCATTGAATGATCACTTCAAGCTCAATTTTTGTTGTCAAATCTCTTTCACTCTGCTGCTCTACTCTTTGCTGCTCTACTCTTTTCTCTTGTTCCCATTGTGAAGAATAAACTTTTGAAATGCCCTTTTAACCTTTGAAAACCTAATTTTAAGTTGTATTAAATGCTCATCCTTGAAGTCTTCTAGATACACTATTTTGAATCATTTTATTCACCAGATTGTCAAACTGCTACAAAATCTTCCGGATATCAACTGCATGTTAGCAGAAATCAAGAAGGAAGACTAAGAGTAGGGGGGGGGGGAGGCAGGGTGGTTGAATCAATCTTCACCGGAACACCACAAATTAAACTTCTAGAACATAAATTGATAAACCATAATAATAATAAATAAGCAAATTAATAGCACAACATATAACACCAAGATTTTGATGTGGAAAACCCAGCTAAGGGAAAAACCATGGTGGGAACCTACCCACAATAAGATGATACTCTATAGTAGTAGGTGAAAATATTATAATGGAGAATGCACATGCATTCAGGTACACTACCTAGAGCTCACTACTCAAAAAATGTATTCTTAGAAGGCTACAACTCTTAGGGAAGTCTCATTGACTTACAAAATGATTCGGACTACAATCCAGAAGGAATGAACTACAATAATACAATCTACAAATGCCCAAGGATAGTTCCGATTAAGCACAGTTGTCTGCCCTACAACACCAAACTCACCTCAAACACTTTGTTGAATAATGTATCCTTGTTCACACATTTACCTCTCTCTGATATTACAGACACAATATCGACACCAAAATTGCATATGTATAGGTTATACATATGTAATTTATCAACCTTGATAACAAGGTTGGCTAAACCCTCAACCCTCAACTCAAAATTACAAAAATACATTACATGATACAAAGATCGACCACCAGACCAATGTTATGATTTACATTACATAGAATGGACCTAATTCAAATTCCCAAACGATCACATCCACTGTAAATCCTACCAAGATCAACCGCAACACTCTACACCACCGAAAAATACTGCATAACACACAAATTATCACCGGTTCATAAAAATCATCAAAAATAGCACAATGATCAATGTAGATCACCAAAACAAATAAAACATGACTAGGAAACACCACCAAGAATGTTAGAATCATCTAGAATAGTTGCACAATCATCTCATTTCAAATATTCATCTGTCAACATCTCAAAGCTCAAGAACACAACCAATCAACAACTATCACAAAGAAAGATAACTTGCGATGCACCAAATCATGAACCATCTAAAATGAAGATACACAAGATCATCCCAAACAAAAAACCAAAATATTAGCACAAGATCTTATCACACTGGAATATACTGGAGGGAATATCGGATACTGCAAAACAGTGATCAACAAAACCAAACTAAAAAACTAGACCAAAAACCTTTCCCAAAATCACTAGAATAACTCGCAGGAATATGTTGACATTGAAATGACAACAACATATCCTAGTAGCAGCAACCAAATCCAACAATCTCCCAACAATAATCCAACATTGTATAACTGATCTTCATCATCTGCAACAATCTTTGACTGGTTACAAATCTTCTCAAGGGGGTTATAAATATTTGCATGATAATCTACCCCCTAAGGAAAAAATGCCCTAGTTACCGGATGAGGTTCCATCACTAGATTCAGGTGTGGAGTCATTTTGCACATTCTGATCTTCTTTCTTAACCCACATATTCTTATGCTGATCTCTGATTTCATCTACCTTTGCTTTTCCTTTCTCATCTAGTTTGTTCTTGTTCATCAGTGCATTCTTTCTTCTGCAATATCTTGCAATATGACCTACTTTGTTACATGCATGACAAACTACATTCCTCTGCATAGGTCTAAATTTCATCTGATTTGGTCTCATCTTGAATTAGTTAGATATATGTCCAAACATTTCACAAGTATAGCATCTCTTGTTCTAAAAGTTATTTATCATTGTTCTGCACATGTTTGACTTATGATTAAATTTGTTGCATATGAAACATTGACCGATAAAGGTAGGACCATTGTTCATATTATTCATCATCCCATTATTCATCCTACTTCTGCATTGATTTTCCATATGACTAAATTTACCACAAACAAAACATTTACCATTGAATTTATATGAATTAGGTTGTCTTACCGGAGGTTTCTTGTTCTTTTGTTGATGATTGCTTTGACCAGAACTGGAGGATTCTCATTTCTCACATCCAATTCCTTGCATGCCTTTTCCATGTCTCTGACTTTCCAGCATCTCATCTAACCAGACTCAACTAGCTTTGAAGTTTTCTTTGTATTCATTAGTAGTAGTTTCCTCATCTCTCAGAATTATAATCTTCCTTTCAAGTTCTTGCCCATCATTCTTTGTTTGCACCAATTCAAGTATCAACTGATCATTCTCACATGTCAATCCGCAACATTAATCAAATATTTCCTTCAATGATTGAGTCGAAGTTTCTTCATTCTTCTTCCAGTCTTCAATCTCCTTAGTCGGCTTCATAACAATAGATTGCATCTCATTCTTCAAAAGTATATTTTCCCTGGCTAACTTCTCACATTCATCTGTCTTATATTGTAGGACTTGGTTGTCAACACTTTCTCTTCCTTCTACTGTAACTTATCCATTAGCTCCTTTCTCTTTTCTCTTGAAATGTTCAATTGATATTTCAATGTCTTAATGAAGTCTTTAGATGCATTCAGATTTCTTTTCAGACTACTCTTTTCTTTCATTGCTGCATCGAGATCTTCAAGTGCCACACTAAGCTTTTTTTGCAAACTGGAGTCCATTGATTCAATCTTCTAGATATTTCTCAAGTTGTTAGGCTTCTTCTGAGGCACAAAGCTCTGATACCAATTGTTGGAATCAATGAACACTAAGAGGGGGGATGAATTAGTGTTCTACAGTTATGAAATTTGTTAACATGATTCTTTATCCACCGGATGCACAAGTAAGAAACTGAAATGTAGAAACAAAAAGAAAATAAGAACATAACCATAACACCAATATTTATACGTGGAAACCCAAAAAGGGAAATACCATGGTGGGATTTGAACTAACAATATTATTATACTATGGTCAATAGTAGAACAATATTACATGAAGGGAATGCACATGCATTTAGGCACACTCCCTAGAGCTCACTGCTCAATTACTAAAGAGAAACAACCTGGAGGAAGGGTCACTACCTTATAGGCTAATACAAACTGATTACAATGAGTAATGAACTGAAGAGAAGAATCTAATGATGTCAAATGATAGTTTAGGTTAGGCACAAAGTGATCCGCTATTGTTGTTCTGATAAATTGCTCTGTTATGCTCTTCTACTGATTATTGGATCGACAAAACTTAAGTTGTGCACGTGAAACTATGCTCAATCGCTTCCAAAATCATCTCCCATGTCATATCATCACCCAAAAACATTGTCCAAGTCAATCTTATATATCCGCACTAACAAAATAGATCTCCAACTAGTCGGCTTCTCAAAACTGCAAAATATGAAACGTGTAGCTTCAAGTCAGCTCAAATCTTCATAAAACCATATTCCACATCCAAAACATACGATCAAATGCCTCCCATAAGTCGGTCCAATTACCTTGAACTTACCAACAACCACTAGAATCAACTCAAATAATCTGGTCCACACATTACACCACCAATTATGAAGATAACCTTGTTTTACTGCTCTATCAGATACCAGACCTTCTAACATTCTTAAGAGACAACACCTGAGGATATCATTGCGTGATTTTTTGCTTCTCATACTCAATCAACTTAACTCTAATAGTTGAAACTAAAAACACATCACCAAAAATGAGAAATGCTCACCAAAACTGTACACTAAGTATCATCGATACACTTATACCAAAACTTACTCAAGATATCCAGATATCCCAAAGTCCATACCTAATAAGATCAATAGGTTGAGTTGCCATCAATGACAACTCCTAAGAAATCTCATGCACCAGACATCATCAATCTTCACTGGAGCATCACCAAAATAGAGTCTTATGCCAACAATCTATACATTCAATTTATATCATTAACATATATTTATTGTTTTCTAAGTGGTTATATTTTAAAGCACATTAAGGATTGAAATGTTTAATTTTTAACATTGAATTTTATTATTGTGTTAATCGCACATTGTTTAGTATATAAATTCAATTATTTGTTTACATAGTTTGATAGTAAGATTCATTGTTGAGGGTCCAAATTTTGAGGCCTTGGTTTTAATATTTGGAGTTTTTGTATATTGTTAGCATTTTAGGTTTTAAGGTAGATATTAAAGTTTTAAATTTTAACCTTAATGATTAATATTCAATGTTTAACACATGGATATTTAATTTTATTTATTCATTTCATTTAGTTGTATAGGACATCCATGTTTATCTTTCCTTTAAAAAAATGGATGTATATATTAACTTGTAATTTATACTACATGCGACTACCAAATTGTTCTGTATTGGAAGAGTTTTGAAGGTATTTAAAAAATTATGAAAATAGATTAAAAAATACCCTCTATTTCACATAAATAATGTTCATTTAATTATTCTTATTGTCTTTGTAATGCATGCTTTTTTTTTTGTAAATCTTTGGGCTTGGTCTTATTGACATTTTTTCGACCATATAAGGATGTGGAGGAAGCTATGACAAGGAGTAATGTGTTTTGTGTTAGACAGTTCAAATAACCAGAAGACAACTGAGGGGGGGGGGGGTGGGTTGGTGAATCAGTTGTCACCAAATTACCGGAACCTTAAGCAATTAAAACTTTAATACTGTAACACATAAGATCAATACCGGAATACATAAACCAATTACCAAATTAACAGATATATCAATTAAGGACAAGCAATAATTAGAGAATAAATACCATCCACATGACACGAAGATTGTTATGTGGAGAACCGGGTAAAGGGAAAAACCACGGTGGGAAGCCTACCCATAGTCAGATAATACTTTTGCAGTAAGTATGTGATTACAAATTGAGGGGCCTACACTTGCAAGAAGGCCAATAACCTAGAGTACATTTCTCATTACAAAAGGAGTCTCACTGACTACATAAAAATCTAGACTATAATTCGAAAGAAAAAATGAATTGTAATAATAGAATCTCCTATGCCTGAGTATAGTTTCGGTTAAGCTCAATACCGGAGGACTTAATCCTCTTGCATAAACCCAACTCAATCACCAATTATCAATCAAATCCTCTGCATGAATGATTATTACATTATTCACTCCTATACCATCATTTTTATGATCTACAATGAGATCTTACATCATATATATACAAACCCTCGACCATAAACAATAAGGTTGACCACCAGACAATAAACCAATTACATAATTATAAAACATGTCGCCCTGAGACCAAACAAATATTATCCAACCCAAAAGACATCCTGGAAACACATCGAGAAGACCAAACAACACGTTACATTAAGCCAGTCCATAACCTACATAGAGTCGAACCCAATTTAGGTCAACGCACACTAAATAAATGATCCCAATCAGCCAAGTCTCAAACACGATCAGCATCAGCATCCTGAATCTCTACTAGAAGTCACACCAACACCACTTAAGCATAATATCAAAAGATCTTAAACAAAGCTTCGTCGATGAAACCCTCCTCGGATCAACAAACCAAGCTTACCAGCATACAAGATAGCATCCAATCACCAGATCAATACCAACTGATTGAACATGAATTTGAGTATCATGAATAGCATATCTAAGCCAATTCCATAAGCCAAAGCATACTGGAGTATACGGGATCATCATGGTCTTACCAACCAGAAACCAATCAACCGACCAGGACCAAAAGGATACCGGTAAAGCAGCCAAAGCAGCTAGTATTGACATCGATGACAAAACATCAATGCAACAAATAATCAATTCCTCCAAATGGCCAACAATATCCCCCTTTGGAATTGATGGCAACACTAGATGTGAAAAACATCCAATTGCCAAGAAATGCCAAACAGATATCCCATACAAGAATATAGCAATGAAGTTCTGATTCATAATCTCCCTATAGATGATATCTCAGTTAAGTTCTGCAAACATCTCCCCCTAATGTATATAACTCCTTAAGTTTTTCACATGAATATCTCTCCCCCTTTGACATCAATGCCATAAATCTGACATAAACATCAAAGCAAAATCATAAACCAGTGAATCAAAAGACTAACTACTCCCCCTGAGTAGTAGCATCACCACATCAATCCAAGATGAATAATAGCTCTGATAATGCATACCAGACCTATGCCAAATAGCATCAATCAATTCTCAATTGGATGGGAAGAAACCCCTAATCTATCTCTGAGGTACTCAAATGATTCTTTAGGCAAAGGTTTAGTGAAGATGTTTGCAATCTGCTCTTTAGTCTTCACATAAACCAATCTAACTTCATTTTCTTCCACCTTCTCCTTCAAAAAGTTATACTTGATAAATATGTGCTTTATCTTAGAGTGAAATACCAAATTCTTTGATATGTCTATAGCATCAAAGTTATCATAGTGAATAACTACCGGTCCATTGCAATGCACTTTTATGTCCTTCAACATTTTCTTCATCCATAGAACTTGTGTACAATTAGTAGTAGCAACAATATACTCAACTTCTGCAATAGATAAAGAAGTACATGACTATTTCTTGTTGATCCATGAAATAAGTTTCTTTCCAAGAAAGAAAGCTCCATCGAAAGTACTTTTTCAGTCATCAACATCACCTGCCCAATCTACATCTATATATGCACATAAAGTAAAGTCATCATCTTTAGGGTACCACAAACCATATTCAAATGTTCCTTGTAAGTTTCTAAAACTCCTTTTCACCTCACTCTCACAATTTTCTCTAGGATCATTTTGATATCTTGATGCAATGCAAACAACATTCATTATATCTAATCTAGTCTGAGTCAAATATAGAAGACCTTCAATCATATACTTGTATCTTGTAGGATTTATCGGTGCAAATTCATCTCTCTTTGTCAATTTCTCACTTGTAACCATAGGAGTACTAACCGGTTTAGAATTTTCCATACCAAATTTCTTCAACAACTCTCTAGCATACTTATTTTGACAGATGAAAATACCTTTATTAGTTTGAGTAATTTGCACACCTAAGAAAAATTTCATTTCCCCAATCATAGACATCTCAAATTCATTCTCCATGTTGTTAGAAAATTCCATGCACAACTTATCTTCACCTCCAAAAATGATGTCACCAAAAAAAACCTCAATAATCAGTATATCATCATCAGTGACTTTATAATATAGATTACTGTCAATATTATCTTTAGTAAAAACAAGCTTTAAAAGATATTTGTCCAACCTTGTATACCAAGGTCTAGGTGCCTGTTTCAATCCATATAAGGCTTTATTTAACCTAGAAACCATGTTTTTATCATCTGAAAGTGAAAAACCATCAGGTTACTCAATATTAAATTCCTCATCAAGATCCCCATTCAGAAAAACATGCTTAACATCCATCTGATAAACCTTGTAGTTTTTATGTGCAACATAGGCAAGAAATAATCTTACAACTTCAATCCTGGCTACAGGTGCAAAAGTTTCACCATAATCAATTCCTTCCTTCTAAGAATATCCTTTACAAACCAATCTAGCTTTATTCCTCACAACTTGTCCATCTTCATTTAATTTATTCCTAAAATTCCATTTAGTTCCAATAACATTTTTATTTTTAAGTGGGGGAACTAAAATCCATGTGTTATTCTTTTCTATCTGATCTAATTCTTCTTCCATAGCTTTCATCCAACTTTCATCTTTACATGCTTCAGTTACTGATATCATTTCAACTTGAGAAATTAAGCATACCTCATTAGCTGCCAATCTTCTTCTTGTCATCACTCCATTATTTTTATCCCCAATGATCTGATCTTTTGAATGATTCAACCTTACATACCTAGGAGCCTTTTCACTCTTTGTTCCTCTTTCGTGTTCTTCAGTTACTGTTGAATTTTTTGATACTGCTAGAGTAACTGGTTCAACATTTTGTTCCTGCAAAACGTGATACTTGTTCAGTTATGATCATTTCCATTGCCAGTTCTTGCTCATAAATTTTGATTTGACTTCTATTCAGCTCATCCACCTTGACATTAGCGCTCTCCACAATTCTCTACAATTTCTTGTTATAACATATATATGATTTTCTTTCATTAGAGTAACCAAGAAATATTCCTTCATTACATCTAGGATCAATTTTTCCAATGAAATCATCTCTCCTAATATAACATTTACTACTAAAGATTCTGAAATACTTATCTGTAGGTGTATTGCCAAACCATAACTCATAAGGTGTCTTACCAGTTTCTCCTTTGATATGAACTCTGTTGAATATATAAACTATTGTGCTCGATGCTTCTCTCTAGTAGATATGAGGTATATTACCTTCCATCATCATGGTTCTAGCAACATCCAAGATAGTTATGTTCTTTCTTTCCACAACTCCATTTTGTTGATTTGTTTGGGAAGCAAAAAATTGTCTCCTTATGCCATGCTTTTCACAAAACTTATTAAACTCACCAGATGTGAATTCTCCACCATGATTTGATCTTAAGAACTTAATCTTCAATCATGTCTCAGTTTCAACTTTAACTTTAAATATTTTAAACTTTTCAAAAGCCTCAAATTTTTCCCTTAGAAAAGTAACCCACATCATTCTAGAATAGTCATTAATAAAGAGCATAAAATATCTATCACCTTCAAAACTTTTGATTCTAGCAGGACCACACAAATCAGTATGAACAAGATCAGGACCATCATTAGATTTATCTTGTATACTCTTAAAAGAGGTTCTGACCTATTTTCCCATTTGACATTATTTACATACTGGATTATAGGGCTTCACAATCTTAGGTATATCCCTAACTGCCTTAGTTGAACTGATCTTTACCATGCAGTCAAAATTCACATGACATGGTCTTTTATGTCATAGCCAACTCTCATCAATTTGTGCAATCAAACATGTCTTCTCACCAAAATTCAGATGCATTATATTACCTTTTGTCTGAGTATCAGTTGCAATCTCCAATTCAGATCTATTAATGATTTTGCATTTTCCATCCTTGAATTGTAATTGAAATCCCTTATCCACCAATTATCCTACACTCAAAAGATTATGCC
This sequence comes from Cryptomeria japonica, assembly GCF_030272615.1. Lineage (NCBI taxonomy): Eukaryota > Viridiplantae > Streptophyta > Pinopsida > Cupressales > Cupressaceae > Cryptomeria > Cryptomeria japonica. The sequence continues at coordinate 882,577,598 of NC_081414.1, forward strand.
TCAAACCTTCATCATAATAAACATTATCAGTATTGTGCTTACCATCTAATGATATGCTTCCTCTTCCTTTGATCATGCATGCTTTGTCATCTCCAAATCTAACCAGACTGCCATCAAATTCTTGAAAAGATAGAAACTTCCTTTTATCTCCAGTCATATGATATGAACATCCACTGTGTATTACCCATTCATCCTTATCTTCAATTTTAGCAGCAAGGGCCTTCTCTTTAGGTACATTCTCTTCTAGTGCCAGAACATCTTCCTTGATAGCTAGGAACACCCATTCCTTTCCATTGTCGGAACCACTAGTAGAGTCTTGTGTTGGTTCATCACCAGAATCAGTCACACCTTCCTCATCCACAAAGTAAAATGATTTATCTCTATTTTTTCTATACTTATGCTTGTTCTGATATCCAGGGTTAGGCTTAAAAGATCTTCTAGCTCTTTCTTCAAATCTTGAATTCCTTTCAAAACATCTAGATACAAAATGAGCTATCTTATTACATGCAAAATATTTAAAAGGTGATTTTCCTTCATACTTACTTCCTACCGATCCTTTAGGTACTCTTCTAGCAAATAGGGCTTCAAGTTGCTCAAATTCTTCATCTTCTCTCTTCATATCATCCAATTCCTTTGCACATAAAGCTTTCCAATCTTGCTCGTCGGTTAATGATGTAAATGCATGAAAAGAAGGTTTAGACTTCACAGCTCCACAAGGTCAACATTCTTCAAGCTCAAAAGAAGATAATTTCCCAACCAAGGTATCCCTATTGACAGAAGTATTTGCCATTGTTCTTAATTCATTAATTGCAATAGCCTTCATCTTGTAAGCCGGTGGTAGAGCTCTCAGAACTTTAGAAACTATTTCATCTTCACTCAGAGATTCACCACAACATTGAATTCCCATGACAATTTCATTTACCCTTTCCATGAATGCAGCAATCCTTTCATCTTCTTCCATCTTCAATTTTTCATATCTCACCCGGTAACCATGAAGTTTAGCAATCTTAACAATAGGGTCACCTTCATTTAGAGTCTCCAACTTGTCCCATATAGCTTTTGCTGATGATTTGTCAATCAATCCCATTATTTGTTGATCAGAAAGTGCACATAAGAGGGCTTCTCTAGCTCTACAATCATTCTCAACTTCCAAAAGGTGCTTGAAATGAAAAAAAAAGAAATATGTGTTTTCCATGAATGATAATTATTGCTATTTAATTTAATTTCAGGAATTAATGTAGACATATTTACAAAATAAGCTTGAACAAATAATGGTTAGTATTTTTTAAAAATAACCCCTCAATTAAAATTCAATAATAACTTTTTTTAAAAACAACAAAATATTTTTAAAAATTATTTATCAAAAATTGTTATTTTCAAATCTTTAATAACAAATTTAAATTTTAAAAAAAACTTAAGACTTTTATTTAAATTTTTTTTTAAAAAACTTTATTTCTTTTAAACAAAGTTTATATTAAAAAAAAACTTTAATAAAATACAACTATTTATAATTTTAAGAAAACTTTTCCGAGAGTAACAAAAACTTTATTTAAAGAACTTTATATATTAAAAACTTATTAAAAAAATTCATTCACTTTTTAAGCTTTTTATATATTAAAAACTTTATAGAATTTTTTAAGAAGCTTTTTAATAGAACGTTTTAAACTTTAAGTGTGAAAGACTTTATAAACTTTTAAAATCGCATATTTAAAATCTATGAATATGCGAAATGATGAACTTAAAAACTTTTTATAAATAAAGAAGCGTTATAGTCAAGAGTTAGACAGAACGATATGATGGAAATAACAAAAATGAAATTGATAAATTTAAAAGCACAAAGATGTTACTGCAGGGACGATTACAGCAGATTGAAACAGAAGACAACGAAAATAGCAAAGGGCGATATACTTGGTAAATAAAAAAAGGATCAAGGCAAGAATAGGGAACAATACAAAGAGACATTAAGTAAAGTTTTTAAAAGAGAAATGTAGCTAACTGTAGGAATGAGTCATGGAAGAAGTCGGGAATGTAAAGACGTAAATATACAATCGCTGAAAGAAAGAGTTGAAAGTAATACGATACAGGAGGATAAGCAATAGAAATAGTGAACACAAAAAACTAAAAGCAAATACTGTTAGAATATTAAATTTCTAGTAACCAAAACTTGCAAACAAATAGATAATGCAATTTAATAATAAATTAGTTTTGGCAGCAATCCTTGCAAAACAAGTTAGATAATATGGGTTTGGAGGCAAGCTGACCAAACAGATTAAGGAGGGCGAGTTTGGTGGTAAACCTTCCAATCTAGTCACACAAAAAAACTTAAACCAAAGAAATAACTTTGGTGGCACGCTTTCTAAAGCACGTTAGAAAAGAAAATACAGATTTAAAGCAAAAAACCCGCACGGTAGAAAATATTAGAGAAATAACTTCTTCTCCTCTCAAAAGTGCCTCCAAGAAAGTGAACTCCATAGAATGGTAACCTTCATCAATCTCAATTTGAAATAAGGATTAAAACCTGCTCTGATACCATGAAAGTAAATACAAGAGCAAGGAAAGAAAAACAAAATCCAAGTAAGTTTATTGGTGAAGTAAATGTTATCACGAGAAATGCAGGAACCTTGGAGCAATCACCCAAATGTGAAGAAGGAGGTGCAAGACCTTTTGAGAGGGGAAAAATAAAGAAAAACCCCTTGTGTTATTATGAATGAGGCAATGCCTAAAATGAGAGAGAGAGAGAGAGCAAGAATCTCTTTACAATAACATCATTTAGAAGAAATGAAAGAGAAGACATCTCTTAAATAGAGATGAGGAGAGGAGTTACAAAGTAACTACCAAATCTATGAATGCCACCATTCATAAAATGTGTGTGCCATATGTCCACATCCTCTTAAGGACGAAATTTAATATTCCTTAATAAAGGAAAATAAAAGAAATGACTTGTCCTCACACATGTACTAGAGGACAAATTACATGTAGGGATTCCAAAGGAATATCCTAAACTAAATACAAATAAATCTAAGACAAGTAAAGATTAAATATTCTAACAAGGGTCACCTTCATTTAGAGTCTCCAACTTGTCCCATATAGATTTTGCTGATGATTTGTTAGTCAATCCCATTATTTATTGATCAGAAAGTGCATAGAAGAGGGCTTCTCTAGCTCTACAATCATTCTCAAGCTCCTTATCCAAGTTTGCCAGAGTAGGATTTTCAGATGTCAGATTAAAATGTGTTACTCCATTCTCTGTGATCTCTCAAATTTCTTTACCAAAACATCTCAGATGAGTCTCCATCCGAATCTTCCATACTCTGTAATTTGTTCCATCAAGCCTAGAAATTTCTCTCCGAAAGACAGCTGCAGCTGAACTAGATGAACTTGAATTGTTAGATGCTAGAGGATCTTCCTCAAGTAGTTAAGCTTCTGTAGAGAGGACCAGAGCTCTAATACCAATTGTTAGACAGTTCAAATAACCAGAAGACAACTGAGAGGGGGGGTGAATCAATTGTCATCAGATTATCGGAACCTTAAGTAATTAAAACTTTAATACCGGAACACATAAGATCAATACCGAAATACATAAACTAATTACCGAAATAGCATATATACCAATTAAGCACAAGCAACAATTAAAGAATAAATACCATCCATATGACACTAAGATTTGTACGTGGAAAACCTAGCAAAGGGAAAAACCACGGTGGGAAGCCTATCCACAGTCAGATAATACTTCTGCAGTAAGTATGTGATTCTATGTTTACATGTTGATATAATTACTCTTGATAGAAGGAAGGAAGGATGCACACTCCATCAGACATTCAACTCAGTTTATGTTTCTTTGATCTTTCTTTTCAATATGTGGCTTCTATTGATGGACTTGAAAAGCACTGAGAGGGGGGGGGGTGTGAATCAGTGACACCAAAATTAAGACTACTTTAAACACTAACCGGTAGATGAACTTAACCAAGCAGTTAAACAAAATACATACTATCCAAAATGAAATAACAACATCTACATAAAGTAGAACATCCACCATAACACAAGTATTTATATGTGGAAAACCCAAATAGGTAAAAACCACAGTGAGATGGAACTCACAAGTTAACTATCTTCAGCAATAGATAACTGACCGGTTAAGGTCTTACAAAGAGCTCTGCTAGGAGCGAATCTTGCTAGAGATCCCAAGCTTGATTAGAAGCTTATACACTGTTAAGAGTACTACCCTATTAGGAGTAACTTCGCTGGAGGATTTTGAGAATCCAAACTAATGGATCACCTTGCCAGAGGATTTGTACAATGAAGCTGGTTAGAGCTTACCTGGTTAAGGGATTTGATTCTGTTGTAATGGTTAGAAAACAACAAGAAAGATTTGATCTATTCTGAGTAGCACAATCTTGCTTGATCAGATCATTCTAAGTACATTCAACACTGCTCTTCATCTTAACACTTATCGCTTTTCAACAAAAGCTTTTTCACATAACTCTCTATTTGTTGTCATCATCAAATGATTCACTAAGATGTCTTTAAATAGACATTCATATCTTATGTCGGCGATAGGAACACAATTTCCTCGGTGCAGTGTATCTAGACAAGTAAACATAACTCATCACAAAAATGACCGTCAAGAAAGTGGTGCTAGTAACTCATCACAAAATCAGATACCGGTTAGAGCAGTCAATACCGGTTGGAATAAAACTAGTCAATCATTGTCATGGAATCTTCCACTTGATCTTCTTCTTCATCTTCTTCTTCATTCTGATTCTGACTTAGTGTTACCATAGGTTATCTCTTAGGCACATATCGGTTGAGACAAAGTACTGATTAGAGATAGACCTTAAACATACCGGTTGGTAGTGTAAACCAATTGAAGTTACACCGGTAGTCAATGTAATCATATATGTATGTGAGATTGTTTCATCAATGACAACAAGTGATGAATACATTACAATCATCATCAAGCCAACAATCTCCCCTTTTGGCATTGATGGCAACATTTAGAAAATTTTGAGTAATACAATACCCCTAAGTGTGCATACACAACATATTTACATATATATATTCATACTCTGCTTGAATGTAATACTCCCTCTTAATGCATGCATAAATACAAATTTTTCATAAAAATACATACATATTATTACTCCCCCTTTGACAACAATGCCAAAATGATAAAGTAAAATATATACATATATAGAAAATTTGTATCAAAGAGTTCAGCATAGATTAAATTTTAAACAAATTCATGCATTGGCTATTCTCATGAAAATATTATTGAAATTCTACTTCATCTAGGATAGAGCATTCTGCCATGAATCTAGTATGTTATGCGTATACTCAGAGGTAGATATCAGCTAAGAATATAATTTTTCTATTGAGTCAAGTGTGCAGGTTTCAGGAGTAGCAAGAATAGCTTCTACACTGGATTAGGCTCTCTGAAGAATGCCAATCTGTGAGGTGAGTTGACTCTTGAGCTCTCTTAGAGATTGGAATCTCTTAGCTCTCTCGTTATCATACCTGTTCAGTCTGTCATGCAACTCATCTATAGACTGGTTAAAGACATGAATGGAGTCCTAGAGTGGGACATATGCCTTGCATAACCTTTCTATTTATTGCTCAATTTCAACTTGATTCTTAGAAATATCTAAATAAAAGAAAGTAATATTGGAGGTAGAGGCAAGATACTTTCCTCCAGATTCAATAACTTTCTTTAACAAACTACCATTATGAGATAAAGCCATTTTACCATTTTCAATGTGCTTAGCCAGTTCATTTCCATATGCCTTCTTGTGGCTCTTCTCAACAGATATTTGAGTAGCATCTTCAAGTGATTTGATTTGATCAGATGCATCTACAACTAACTGACCAAGTTTGCTGATAGGAATGGGAAGATGTGTGACAGAGGTTTTCGGTAGTAATACAGACAAAATTTCTACTACATTCTGGATTTTGTCTCTACCTCAATTCTTTGTTCTTTCAACCTCTTTTTGTGTGCACGAGATTGCATAACATTAGCAATCTTCATAATTTCAAATGCACTCAAGGTATTCATATCAATAGGTCTTGAAATACTTACAGAGTCTTCATCATCATCATCAAGTATTTCTTGCTTTGCCGATTCAGGGGGTATACTCTTAATGATGGCTCTCTCTGTATTTTTCTCCATTGTATCTTCTGTTTGCTGAGTAATAACTTCCTCAGTAGACTCCTTTTGAGTAATCTCAATGATTGGTGGAGATTGGGGTTTCTCCAGTTGTTTAGTTGCCAATTTACATACCTCTTTTAGTTGATTACCCGGTTGATCACCTGATGTATCTTGTACTTCTGTGATTGTAGGAGGATCCATATCTAGTGCAGTAATGTTTCCAGATAGGTCTATTGTATCCTGAATATCTTCATCAACAAGAATAATGGAGTCATCCTTCTTCTTGGTTGGATAGACTATGTCAGCTTGAACAATTTCCTCTACATCCATTTCCGGTAGAGAAACATCTTCTGTAGTATTATCTTGATTTCTAGAGTGGGTGGCTTCTTCCCTCTTTTTGATTATATAGGCTAGCTGATGTGTGTCAGACTTAACAACTGACCTTTTTGCATTAAGAAGCTTCAATCTTCTTACTTTAAAATCAAAATATTCTTTGTATTCCTCAGTTAAAGCACTAATTCCATTTGATGATAATGTGGAAAAATATTGTACAAATACTTCATCAATAATCTTCTTTTCTAATTGAATGGCTTCTTCCCATTTATATAACAAAGTATTATAAAAAGAGATTGAAATATCTTTCTCTAAATCATGTGGAAATCTACTGTAATGACCCAAATGGGTTATTACCTGTTGGAATATTTGCTTCTTCTCATCTTCAGTAAAAGAATCATAATGTTCTTTAACATTGTCAAACTTGTTTCTTCCCAATGACTTCATTGTTCTCTCAAATATTGTGTGAGGTTTGTAGGTGGCAATATCAATAGGTGTAGTTGCCTTTGGCACTACCTTTACCTTCTTAGGTGTTCTGTCGGTTGCCTTCTCCTTCTTAGGTTCTTCTTAATAATCTGTACCCTCAGACTCTGGTTGCAAAATTAGTTTCCTATTCCTCTTCTTTGGTGCACTCTTCTTCTTAGATATTTTAGGTGTTGGTTCCTTCTTGGTTAGGACACTTTGAGTCACCCTTGTGGTCTTCTTCACAGGAAATTTTTTATCACTTTGCTTTTTCTTTCCTTTTTCTTTTGCTACAAGTGCAGTACTGGTTTCAGTAGGTGCAGCTTGGACTGCTAAGATGTCCAATTTTGCCTTCTTTTTGTCTTTGGGTGATGCTAACAGAGTATTAGCATAGCCAACCAGTAAGTCATGATTGACCTCGTAGCTCATATCTTCCATCTCTTCCCCTCTAGGTTCAATTGCTTGCATCAAGAAAAAGTCAGTGGTAACCGTGAAGACTATGTCTTTTTCAAAGTGTTTTACCACATCTTCAGGTATCCTCATTCTCAAGCTCATCTTCTTCTGAAATTCATTAAAGTACCCATTGGTGGTAGTTGAAAAGGTATTCTTCACAACCTTAATGTTGTTCTTGATCCGTGCATTGACCAGTTCTTCTTTGGACTATTCAATGTCACCTATACCCAGTAGAAAGTTCTAAAAGTAGAAAAATAACCCAGCTAACAGCTGACCATACTTGAGCTTCTGAGTATTGTCCTTCTTAATGGATTTCAAATTTTGAAATAACTGCATTCTGATAGCTTCACAAATATCATAGTTTGCATTATCAATTATCATTCTACGTGCTGTATGAATTGCTGTGGATGGAACACTGTTAAGTCTATTGGAGTAAAATACTTGGTAGCCTATCACCATTGCTACAAGTTTCACCACAGGGTCTCTAATATTGTTGACAGAAAAAGCTCGCCTATCAGAGGTAGAATCAGTTAACTTGAAGACAGTGTCTTTTGAAATTTTCCTCAACACAGGAACTTCACTGATTGAGCAATAACCCATTACAACCCTAATAGCTTCCTTGGTAATTGTGTGAGTCCTTTCCAGATACATATTCTCTCTGTGGACTTGGCTCAGGATTATTCTTATGTGATCTTCCTCAAAATATTCAAGAAAGTAGGTAGCATTATGAAACCCTTTTTCAAAAACCCTAGCATATTTAGCTTCAATCTTTCCATCCTTATTATAGAGTGATTTTAGCTAAGTATAGATGTGAAGAGTTCCCAAATCTTCAATTTTGCAATCTATATAGTTGGACAAATCACCTTTAATCACGACACCACTTAGGAATTGTGATAATGCATTATAAGACATAATTTCTTCTGCCTTAAGATCTTCCTTAGGCTCAGTAGTGATCATCAACCTCCCTACAGACTTAGACGTAGATGCCATTCTAGATAAACAAGTTTTTGAGGTGGTATACAAAGAAATACCTATTGTCTTGCATGTCGCTCCATTTCCTGGTTGAACTTGTTCAAATGCACTCCCGTTTGCTTCTCTCTAGCTTCCAATTCAACTTGATTTCTCTTAATCACAAAGCAATTTGCCAGTTCACATCAAGACAATCTTGCTCTGCTCTACAATTGCTTCAATTTTCCTTTTTGAAAGAGTTAGGGTAAAAATGATAAGGTAAAACTTGTTTTTATCCTTTTTACCAACCGCAATAAATGCTCACACTTTTAGGTCACAAACCCTAATTTCATCGCTTAAGTGAAATACCTATTAATAACATGTCAACAAAAAATCACCAAAATTCAAAATTCAAAAATTCTTTCCCGCTTATTTTATAAAAGGGATTCAGAAATGTTTTACCGTTGAGCTCCCCTTAGCCGTATTAGACAGGCTTAATTCACCAGTGTTGGATTCTCTTCACTAGGTGAAGGAATGGTTTCTTCCACATGCAATTCTTCGCTTTTCTTCTTCCAAGTCCAGTTTATATCTTCTCTTGTTTTCTCAACATCAATTTTCTGCTTGCCTTTCTGATCCCTGAAAGAGTTGACCGGTTTTTTGTTTCTTGTTCTGTAAAACTTTGCCAAGTGCCCTGGTTTGTTGCAGTCGTAACAGACCATACCAGATGATTTCCAGAGTCCTGCATTTCCTCTTCCTATTATTTTTCTATAGTTCATAGCCACATGACTAAATTTATTACAAAAGGTACACACAACATTTGTTACCTTTTCCATTTTGAATGGACTAAACTAGTTGTCATAGGATCTTTGCTAGTTCTGGTTCACTTGGTTATTAAAGTTCCTTGCTCAGTCACCATTTGATCTAGGACTCATGTGTTGTGCAAGATTGTTTGCACCATATCTGCTCTCAATGTGTCTATGTCCATACATTCCACAAGTGTAGCAATGACCTTCAAATTTTCTAGATACATACCTAACATTGGTATTATAATTTGCATTTATGTTAGGTTTGTTCCTATAGACATTTGTAGTATAACCAGGCTTATGAAAAATAAAGCAGACTAGCTTAAAACCCTTCTTACCGGTAGTCTTATTGACTTTAGGAGCAATTTTGTTCTTTGGATAGTTGCTCTTTGTACCAGAGGATTCACCTTTTTCAGTTTTATGATAACCAAGTCAAGGGATATCACCCTTCATCCTCCGTGATTGAATTTATTCTTATAGTATGGTAGAACTTTTGACAAATTTCTCCAATTTCTCATTGGCTTCAGTAAGCTTATTGACAAGATCTTCATTATCCTTAGACAGATTCTCTTTCAAAGATGATGACAACTCAAGGTTTAGCTTTAAGTTCTCTTTTTCTTATGTTTCAGCTATTAAGTCCTCATGCATAGTGTCTCTTTCCCATTTGATTTTTAAAATCTCTTGATCTCTTTCTTTGATAAGATATTCAACAGCTCTTTTGGATTCTAGTTCCTAACTCATGCGGATAGTGAGACCTTCCAACTCTCTTCTTAGATTCAATTTCTCACCCTACAACTTTTCAATTTCTTCTGATAAAGCATCAATATTAGCTTCGTCTGAAGATCTATTGTCAGATATTTCTAACAGTTTTTCAGATAGCTCTCTCCTCTTGACTTGAGAAGCTTTCAATTTTCCCCTAAGGGATTCAACTTAATTTCTACTAGCTTCTAGCTCTCTATCCATCTCGAAGTAGCTTCTGTCCCCCATGGTAGTTTCAAGATTCCCTTCTAAGTGGTTAGGCTTCAAAGAAGTTAGGCTCTGATACCAATTGATGGACTTGAAAAGCACTAAGAGGGGGGGGTGAATCAGTGACACCAAAACTAACACTACTTTAAACACTAACCGGTAGATGAACTTAACCAAGCAGTTAAACAAAATACATGCTATCCAAAATGAAATAACAACATCCACATAAAGTAGAACATCCACCATAACACAAGTGTTTATACGTGGAAAACCCAAATAGGTAAAAACCACGGTGAGATGGAACTCACAAGTTAACTATCTGCAGTAATAGATAACTGACCAGTTAAGGTCTTACAAAGAGCTCTGCAAGGAGCAAATCTTGTTAGAGATCCCAAGCTTGATTAGAAGCTTATACCCTATTAAGAGTACTACCCTGTTAGGAGTAACCTCACTGGAGGATTTTGAGAATCCAAACTAATGGATCACCTTGCTAGAGGATTTGTACAATGAAGTTGGTTAGAGCTTACCCGGTTAAGGGATTTGATTCTGTTGTATTGGTTATAAAACAACAAGAAAGATTTGATATGTTCCGCATAGCACAAACTTGCTTGATCAGATCATTCTAAGTACATTTAGCATTATTCTTCATCTTAACACTTATCGCTTTTCAACAAAAGCTTTTTCACATAGCAACTATCTATGTGTTGTCATCATCAAATGATTCACTAAGATGTCTTTAAATAGACATTCATATCTTATGTCGGCCATAGGAACACAATTTCCTAGGTGCAGTGTATCTAGACAAGTAAACATAACTCATCACAAAAATGGCCGTCAAGAAAGCGATGCTGGTAACTCATCACAAAGTCAAATACCAGTTAGAGAAGTCAATACCGGTTGGAATAAAACTAGTGAATCGTTGTCATGGAATCTTCCACTTGATCTTCTTCTTCATTCTGATGCTGACTTAGTGTTACCACAGGTTATCTCTTAGGCACATACCGGTTGAGACAAAGTACCGGTTAGAGATAGACCTTAAACATACCGGTTGGTAGTGTAAACCAGTTGAAGTTACACTGGTAGTCAATGTAATCATATATGTATATGAGAGTATTTCATCAATGAAAACAAGTGATGAATACATTACAATCATCATCAAGCCAACATCTATTTCTTTTATGCTTTTGGTTTCGGTACTTTATCAATTTTTGAATGTGTATTGATGATAAAAATATCAATATACAATCAAAATTAGAAACATAAGTAATCTATTTATGAGTTGTGGAAATCTGCTTTTATTGATGTAGTTTCTAACTTCACTTTAGAGAATCTATCATTATTTATGTTAAATCAGTCCATTTTATATGTTTTGTATGATTAGTACTTTTTCTTTTTTTATTTCATTTATGCTGTTGAAAACAATTTACCTCACATGACATAAAATTTCAGTTGAAATAATTTCAATCAAGATTCAAAACAATTAATATATATAACATTTTTGGGCAAAAGCACTATAGGAGTCTTAATCCACTTAAATCCACCTTTTCTAACCATCTAAAATAGCTTTTATGTGTGTGGCTTACACTTCTTTAATATATTTTAGCTATTAACTTGAAATAAGTTTTAGTCTTTTTTTTTCAAATAACTTCTTGTAATATAATATTTAATTAAAATTCTATATTAAATTATAATTAAAGTTTGTAATAAAAAAATACATTTATGTGTGTGTGTGTATATATATATATATATATATATATATATAATTATTTTTGTGAGCTGCTAATTATAAACATGAAACCATAATTTGGTTAATATAAATCTTTAACACCAAACTTTAATCAGAAATTACTAATTAACTAAACTTTAACTTCGTACCATTAATATAAATAGCTAAACCATGTCAGCACGAAAACCTAGACCTTATCTATTAACAAATGATCTAATAAATATATGCTAAATTATTAAGATTTAACAAAATTAATCATTCAACCAATTAATACTTCAATCAATAAGTTGATTCATCTTAAGTGATATAGATAAAAAATTGATATGTAAATTTTAATATGACACATAAATTCTAAATAAAAAATTTAATTAATTTATTGTTTGATAAGAATGAATAGGTTGATATCATTATATGTGTTCAAATTTCACTATGATGCCTATTTTCTTAAATAATAATTAAATTTATAACTAGCTACTAAACTAAACTCAACATTCTAACATTAACTTTAAGATGTGTTAGTCAATGTTAGAAGACCATGGCGAGTGATGGGTAGGAGTTTCCTAGAGATGATGATGAAGTTGTGGATGCTATTCTTCTAGAATGATCTGGAAGTCTCGAGGCTCAGGGATTGTTACCCTCGCAGGACACGACTTGTGATAATTATCTTCTACTTTTCCTAGAAACCCTCGGATTTTCTAGCATTGGGAGTGGAATCTCCTTTGAGGTTCAATCAGAGTAGAATGTCAACATAGATCAAGGATTTTGTGGGCCCTCTCCTCCCTTGACAAAGACACAATATCTCAAAGAAGCTGGAAGGATTTTTTTGAAGATTGAAGTTGTATCCCTACATATGTGGTGTTTGTGGAGAATTCTACCGAGTACTTGTTTGAACATTAAGGAAACCTCCTTGAACTGGTCATTGGTGAAATTGGAGAATTCCTTGGTTGATAAGTTACTGGGAAGAAGGCCAAAGATTTATATGGTTAGGAAATGGACTTCTGCTAAATGGTTGGTGAAGGGCAGTATTACTATCTCTATGCTCCCAAAAGGTATTTTTTGTTTCTCCTTTTCCCTCAAAGAAGGCTTTCTCTGAATTTTCTCTTCTAGGTCATGGTTCTTTGGAAAGTTTCATCTCCTTTCATGTAAATGATGGCCGAGGTTTGAACCTAAACACCTAGTGCAGGCTATCCCTACTTAGGTCTACCTCCCTACCATTCCCCTTGAATTTTGGAATGAGGAGATTATTGCAGGTATTCCTAACTCTTTTGGCTAATTCATTTTATTCGATGTTGTTACTAAGCTTTTCTCTAGGATAGTGTTTTCTTGTTTCTATGTTAATGTGGTTCCATGTTCACCTCTTATGGTGTTCATTGAGTTGAAGTCTCATCTAGGTTCTTGGATTTAGCCGATTGAGTATGAGAGATCCACCCCCTTCTATCAATTATGCTCTCTTATATCGGGCATCTCAACATTCATTGTCACAAGGGTGTCTGCAATGGGAATAAATATAAGGTGAAAGGTAAATACCCAATGCACTCTCATTCAAAGGGACATGGTGGTTCTGGTTTTGCTTCCTCTACATGTTCATGGTCAAAGGTGACAAATCGATCTGTGGTTCTTGTGCCTCAAAAGGATGCCAGTTCCCCTCTCTATTTGGTTCACTATTTGCTTCATGACTCCTTGTCTGGGGTGATGTAACCTCATCTAGAAGTTTCATTAGAAGTGGTGCTCTCTTTGTAGGATTCTCCTTTTGTCACAAGCCCTCCCCTCTCTTCTGCACCTATAGCTTTGGATCCTTCCTCTCTAATTTTGGACATTGTCCCTTATGTGAAACCAAACTTTCTCAAAGGGTTTCGTTCATTGGTGGACTCTTCTTTAGTTGCTCCTAATCCAATGATTATTTTTGCTAGTGATATAGTGTCAATCGGTGTCCTTCTATCCGAATTTGCAAATCAAAATGTGTGAATGGCCTATCAGCCTTACACATTTTGCATTTTAATTATTTATGTTTAACTATAACTATACCCTAACTGATTGATCATTAGTGTTATTATTTTATAACAAACTAATAATTATAAACTCGTCACTCTATTGGAAGGCTGTGATCCTCTAACTATAGTCACATCTTCCTCTGGAGAGTCGACTCCTATCGGTGAATGCATAAGATCAGTGCTCTACTTCATTGTGGATGAGTGAGATACGAATGGTGTATGATAGACTGTCTATCAATATCAGCAAACCTTATATATTACATCAGATTGCAGATACATACAGGAATATCAACATTACATATAGTTTGAGTTCATTCCATAGCAAACTATAGACATCTGCAAGTAGATTGATTGATACCTGGGTGCATTCAACATGGTATCAGAGAAGGTTCATGAAATCTGATCAGATTTAAAATAAAATTCAAGGATGGATTGATAGAGATGTCGGGTCAGAGATTACATAAGCTTTGCTGAGTGTGTTGAGAAAACTATACATGATTTTTTCTATGAGATAAGAGAGGGAGAACTTCTCTTCACAAAAGTACCTGCACATATATGCAGACTGCTGGTTCATCACAGTGCTTCAATGACTTCTCAAGACAAGTAAAGGGAACACCTAGAATGAACTGAAAGTGACTGCAAGGTCAAAGGAAGGAAATATATTAATGCTCAAAGGATTTCTGGGGATGAATATTTTCTTCACGGAATATTTTGTAATTACCTCTAGCCGCGAACTCAATCAATCATCTTGATTGCATTTGAGGAAGCCTTAACATGGATCATTCATCTAAATCAAGACAACTATGTTGCAAACGAGGGATTCTACCAACTTCAGATATGACTTGCTCATTGTGTTGACAAATAACAACAAAGGAGGGATCTGTTTTCCAGTCAAACATCTGGTACACTATCCTCTATTTTGGAACCACTGGGGTTTCACCAAGGAACGCCACCTATCTCTTTCAAATCTGACTTTTTCGATCCTCCATGTTATGTGATTCTAGGCTTGCAACGGGAGATGTTATCTTATTATCACCTAGTTCCATGGTTGTCCTAGTGAATTGGTCATGAAAGACCAAGATGACAGATGGGAATATTAAGCAGGGAAAGTCTTTTATATATTATCTGTTTGATAGTTAGCGTTGAAGGGAGCTTGGAACAACGAAGATTGTTATAAATATTGGTGTTTGCAAATGGATATAAGCCATACAAAAGTATTATAGTGCCACCTATATAAGATATGAATATGATCTTCAAACTATATCAAGTGAAACCCTTAAGATTACTATTGAGGAGGAATTTGTCAATTCATGAGAACTACATAAAGACAGGTCAATTTATGAAAGATGATTCCAATTTGCACATGAGTCTATTTGTTAGGCGACTGAAGTGACCCTGGGTATGAGTGATCTTTTCTACATTACAAATAGAATTTCATGACGTCAAAAGGCCTTTTTTTGTTTGTAGAAGAAACTTCCCAGTCACAGAGGTTGAAGCTAGGAGCAGTTTTAAGAATGATGAAAGGGAATCTCTTGCAGAATAATCTCTCATGGTTACTTTGATACCATTTCTGGGCTGTCAGATTTAAATGTAGGTAGACCAATCAGCTACTTATGTAGATACACTAATAGACTTGCGTAATATTGGTCTCAAGAAGAGTATTGTGTGGCATCTTCTTCAAAATTGTGATAACAGGAATCAACATGTGAACCTCAAAAACACCACAGTGGGTGTTTGAATCTGATCTTCTCTGAGATTGCTGATGGCATTCCTTTCAAATACAACAGGCAGATGAGAAGGGATCATCCTTCTAGGCAAATAGGGAAGAGAAGCTAAAGAAATCTGTAGATAATTCCTCTGATTTAAGGCATCTGAATTATGTATCCTGTAGCGCAAATATACTAGTTGTAGGAATTGACAGAGGCTGGAGGGAATCTGGGGATCAAGTTATACTTGAAGCTTCAGGTCACAATGAATGGATTCTTTCAAGGCTAAACAAGTTGTACAATCCAGATTCAATAAATCATTACCCACATGCCTTGTTGTGGAAAGGTGGGAGGGACTGGAACTTGGAGTTTATAGATAGAAAGTAGTGGGCATTATCCAAGGTGATGCAACTCATTCGATCTAGCAGCTCACTATTAGTTCCTTGGAGTTCACTATCAACTTCTACATGAAGAGTTGTGGGTGTGGTTCAATCAAAAGAAAGTTCAAAACATTTGTTAGAGAAGGTTCAAAACATTTGTTAGAGAAGCTACAAAGATGGATGTGGTACTCAACCCTACTACATAAATGAAAAGTTTGAGCTGAGAATATTATCATGTATGTTGAAGGATGAGACTTAGCTACAAGACTAACTCAATGGGCACCGGAAATAAAGAGAAGTATTTTATGCTTGTACAAGAATTCTTTTGAGTTATTCATGCTATGACATTGGGATAGTGAATCTTGTAAGCTTTAAGCATTATTATTTCTCTTTAGAATAGTTTAGTTTTATGAACTATTTCTAATCTCTCTCTAAAATTCTTTTAGGATGGAACAAGAATCTTGAGAGATTGCATTCAAGGAAGGAAGAACTTGATGCTTGCTGACATGAGATTGAGTTGGTGGCTGAAGACATTTCTTCGAAGATGAGGAAATAACATTAAGAGGGAGCTTGGCATTTCAGCTTCAGATGGAGTTTGACATTTCATCAGAGGCAACCTTGGATGAGGAGATCAGAAGGTTGATATCTAGTTTAGAGGGAGTGGACCATGTCGAGATGGTTTCTCTAGTGATATGTTAAAGGAATATGATTCATGGGATGGAGTCCCATGTATGTAGGTTGGAAGGCCTTATGTTGACTCCTAGTTCATGATATTCCTAGATAGATGGATACTTGGTGAGTCTGGAATATACCAAGAGTGATGCAGAATCCAACCTTGTATTTCATGACAGGTCAAAGCATGTGGAGATCAAGTATCACTATGTTATAGACATGGTGGAAAGGAAAACTATTCACCTGAGATATATTAGCACTCATGAGCAGACGATGAAAATTCTCACCAAGTTTCTCTCTAGAATAAAGTTTGTGTACTTTTAAGGAAAGCTTGGTATGGTGGAGAATAAAGCGCTAGCTGAGATTGAGTCTCAGCATCTCTAATTTGTTTATATTTTTCTACTAATATATTCTTCTCTTTATAAGATGTTTAAAGTGTTAACTCTTGTTAATGCATTTCTCTTTGAGAGATACTTAAGGTGAAAGCCCTTATCTTCAACCTTTGATATGGTTCATAGTGGAAGTCATGTGTGTGACGCCATGACAACATCACGTGAGAGAGTTTGTGATGATTTTCTTATACTTGTGTGTTTACCCTCTGGATGAGCCATGGTGAATATCATTGTGAGGTGACGATCTAACAATAATGAGCACTTGTGCATCTTACCATCATTGTGAGGTGATGATCTCACAATAATGGTTGATATCTCGTGAGGTGATATGTATGGATAAGCCATAACAGTGGATATCATGTGAGGTGATATCTATGGATAAGTCATAATGGTTTATATTATGTGAGGAGATATCTATGGATAAACCATAATGGTAGATATCACGTGAGGAGATATCTATGGATATGCCATAATGGTTGATATCATGTGAGGTGATATCTATGGATGAGTCATGATGGTTGATATCACTGTGAGCTGATATATTTCCTTTCCACATATGAGAGTAGACATTTTGGTCAAACATCATGATGATGTGATATGCTATCACAATGAGGTGATAAGTTTCCTTCTTGCTTATGAGTATATTCATTGTGTTAGTCATCACAATGAAGTGATGTGACTTGAATAGATCAATAATGATTCCTCCCTAGCTAAGAGGGAGTGTTAGTGGTATAGTGTCAATCGGTCTCCTTCTAGCCAAATCTACAAATCAAAATGTGTGAATGGTCTATCGGCTTTACAAATTTTGTATTTTGATTATTTATATTTAATCATAACTAGACCTAACAGATTGATCATTAGTGTTATTTATTTAATAACAAACTAATGATGATAAACTCATCACTCTATTGGAAGAATGTGATCCTCTAACTACAATCACATCTCCCTGAGGAGAGTCAACTCCTATCGGGGAATACATAAGATCAGTGTTCTCCTTCATTGGATGAATAAGATACAAATGGTGTATGATAAACTATATATCAATATCAGCAAACCTTAAATATTACATTAGATCGTAGATACATACAGGCAGATCAACATTACATATAGTCTGAGTTCATTCCATAGCAAACTGTAGACATCTGCGAAAAGACCGATCGATTCCTGGGTGCATTCAACAATTTTTAGTCAATGTGTTTCCTTCTCTACTCTTGCGGTGGACAATTTGGTTGTCTCGCCATGCACCCCTTTGGTGGTTGGGTCCTTGTCTGAATTTGCTTGTAAGATGCTAAGGAAATTGACAAACATGGGTAAAAATTCCAAGGTGGGCACAAAATTTGCTAGAGATGTAAGACAATTGCATGTGGCTAGAGATGTGGTTAATGGTAGCCAAAGTACTCTCGAGCAGATCTACTCCTGATCTTGGAAGAAATGATTATTCTTTCTTGGAACATTTGAGGACTAAATGGTTCCCACAAATTAATTTTGGTAAAAATTTTGGTCAAAGACCTAAAGCTAGATATCTTGGTGCTTTAGGAGACTAAAATTATTTTTTATTCCTTTTCAAAGGTTAGTAATTTCATATAGCCCTTCTCTAATACAATCTCTATGAGTGCTAAAGGTGCCTCAAGTGGTTTAGTGACAATATGGAAACCAAACAATCTTACAAGGGTCCTTAAGAGCCAAGATAAGAATTCGCAGATCATATCCTTACCTAAAGACTCTACTAAATTGGAATGGGCATTAACTAATGTCTATGCACCAAATAATCTAGTCTCAAGGAGGTTATTTTTGTCCACCCTTCTTTCGGGTTTAAGATCCATTAATGATGATCACTAGTTGCTAATGGGATATTTTAACTCCCCCCCTCTACCCCTCAAAAAAATGGGGAGTTCTTCATATTTTTTAGACAGTATGCTGGTTCTCCATGAATTTCTATCAAAAGGGGATTTGGTTAACTTGGATTTATCAGGCCGTAAGTGTACCTGGTCTAACCCCATTCTGGTGTAGGTTTAACTCACGTAAAATTGGATAGATGTTTACTCTCTACTTTGTGGAACATCTCTAGCTTTATATCCTCTTATTTTGACATCTGGTCCAGATTTGATCACTGTCCTATCATCCTCAAGTGGGATTATTTTAAGCCTCGGAGGTTCTACCTTTTTTGTTTTGAGTATATGTGGATCCTCTATGACCAGAATTTGAAGGATCTTAATGTTGGCATTTTGGTGAATTTTGTATGACTGGTGAATGATATGGTTGTCATTTTTGGCAACATCATCTTTGAAGTCTTCATAGCCTATCGGCAATAAGTAGATCGATATACATATGTTATGCGCCTAAGAAATGTGCAAACATGCTAGGCAGTGAGTAGACTAGCACAATAGAGGTCAATCGGCAAGTAGTGAGTAGACCGACACACATGAGGTCAACTGGAAAGGAGCGAGTAGACCGACACAGAAGAGGTCAAACAGCTAAGTAGTGAATGGATCGGTATATAGGAAGTAATTAGCTATGTAGATTTTGATTGGTACACCTACATAATCTGGAACTGACAGACTTGGTAATGTTTAGTTAAACCGGCAGTCTTCTCCAGTCAACCGGTGGACTTATCGGCATTAACAACTGTTTTGACAGAGATTCCTGGAATGATTTATGGAGAGTGATTTATGGCGTGGTAACAAAATTTTGAATCTAATGTTTTGGAGGGAAAGTTGGCGACAGATCCAAAGGGTAATAAATTCACATAATTCATTTTGATGAGGTTGTTGTTCTTGTGAAAAGAGAGATGTGAAAGTGAATACAGGGGGACCAGAACAAAGTGTAGAGCTGAGGGACAGAGGACCGACAGAGTGAAGAGTCGAGTATTAGTAAATTGGTAGAGTACAGAGCCAAAGGAATATTCAAGAAACTGGTGTTGTGCAGAGCAGACACAACCGGTGCAGATAGAATATGACTTTCAGTGTGATCTGATCAAGCTATTAGTAGCCACTCCAATAGATCATCTTTCTATTGCTTTCTAACCATTGCAACTAAAATCCCTTAATAGGGTGGACTTTAATAGGTCCCATTGTAAAAATCCCTTAACCGGGTGTCATCTCAATTAATGATCCTAAGACCTTTAACAAGGCTACCTTTACACAAGGTAAAGGCACTGACAAGCCTTAACCAAAATCCCTTAACTTGGTGGCACTTAATTGTGTCTTTGTAATCTCCTAACAGGGCTGGCTCCTTAGTGGGCATACTCCAAAAGAGCACAAATTTTGTGAGTTCCTACTCACACCGTGGTTTTCTCCCATTTGGGTTTCCAAGAGATAAATCTTGGTGTCACTATGTATCTTTTCATGCATGCATATTCTTCTATAGTAATTATTTATACTGATGAATGTTAAGTTAGTGCAAACTTGAGTTAAAAGTTTTAATTGGGTAAAACTGGTAAAGTGTCGATTCACCCCTCCCCTCTCAACACCAGTTGATACTAACAATTGGTATCAGAGCTCTGGTCCTCTGAAGTGAAGCTTGACATCTTGAGGATAAAGATCATGGAAGAATACTGGTATCAGAAGAAGACGGATGAAGCAAATGAAATTATTGCTCAGTAGAAAGAGAGATTGAGAAAATATCTTGCAAAAAGAAAGGAACTAGCTCAACAACTAAATGAGAGTCAGGATATTATAGATCAACTCTCTTAACATAGTGGATCTGAAGAAGAAGAAGAAGAAGAAGAACTCATGGAAAAGAATAGGAAGCTGACTGAAGAAATCACACATCTCAAAAGAGAACATGAAGGTCAGGCCTTGAAAATGACTAAGATACTGGAAGCCAACAGAAGTGCTAATGAAAGAAAAAGGGAAGCAGGAGAAGCTCTATCAAAAGCTGAAAGAGCCAGGAGGCTTACTGAAGATGCCTTGAGAGAAAATGATGCAATCATGATTGAGAAAGATGAAGAATCTGAATTCTCACTTAGGAGAATGAATACATACATAAGCATCTGCATGACAACACAAAAGAAAAGGAGAAGATGATGAAAGAGATTGAACAACTCAAGAGTGAGCTGAAAGTTGAAAATGAGAGAAATGAGAAGCTAAGGAAATTCAATGAAATCTCTGAGAAGATAGATAAACAGTTGAAGGCTCAGAGAAGAACAAAGGAAACAACCAGTCTTGGTTACTTTGGTATAGGTCCTATGGAAACGGGAGAATCATCTAAATCCAAAAAGATGAAGGATGATAAAAGGAACCATTTAGAAGTGAAAGGTATGAAATTTTCTAAATCCTCTTGTAATCATTGTGGAAAACCGGGTCATAAGACTGATGACTATAGAAATAAACCGGTTAGTCAAAAGAAGTTTTTCACCTTTAATGGTTACTACCATAATTGTCATAAGTATGGCCACACTACTTATGAGTGTAGATCTCAATCTAGTAGTATGTCAAATAGAAGAAGATTCAATGGACATTTCTTTACATGCAATAAGTTTGGACACAAATCTAAAGAATGTAGGTTCAATTAAAATGTATCAAGACAACCATTCAAACTGGTTAGTCCTAATAAAAAGAGCAATCAGTTCAATGCCACATGTTCCATGTGTGGTAATTTTGGTCATGTTGCAAAAAAATTCAGAATGAGAATGGGCCAAAGAAATAATTCAAGACCATAAGATCGGTCACTTAGCTAGAGAGTGCAAGAACCGATCCTATAACCAGTCTGAAGACAAGAATCAATTTAGCAAGAAGAAAGAGAAAAATGACCTGAAAGGAAAGAAGACAATTGAAGAAGTGAGAAATGAAATGAAAAAAACATGGATCAAGAAGGAATAAAGAAAAGAAGGAGAAGTTCATTCTGAAACCAATTCATCATTCATCAATGATGACAATTTCTCTTCTAACTAGGCATATCGATGCTCAGGGGGAGCACATATGGTAAGATTACTTTTGAATCCCATTAACAAATATAAGGTTATGTCTATCTGCATAGTTGAGATGCATAAAAGCTATTCTAAAAGTTCTTGGTTGAAGAATATCTTGTGAGGTAGTTGTTTGTGTATCGATATCAGTAACAAACAATTGGTAAAGGGTAAATCGATGTACCTTAAGTTGTAAGTTTCAAAACTAACTGTTATATCATAACGCTAATAAATCTCAATCGATAAATAAGGAAATGTCAACACATTTTCATTACCCTGATTTCTTGTGAACTTTTTTGAGCTCTTGTGCGATCAAAGGTGATTGAAATTGTGCTAGTAATTTTTGTGTGAAAAGCTCAAGCAGAGTGATAGTGGTGTTTGATATTTCTAAGGAGAAGGTATTCAAACCCCATTTGAGAAAAGCTTGTTTGAAGGTCATCATGGCAATGCCTATATCAACTCCTATGTTGGTTGAAGCTATTAAAGAACCCCAACGTGAGTTCAAGCTGCATCTAATGAAAGTCGATGAGATCGACATGACCAGTGCCTTATCATTTGTGCCCTCTAGTGTATTATTGGTTGAAGACATTCGCTCCTACATCCATTGCAAGATCGAAGAACTTGGAGAAAAATTCATTCGAAATAAATTTAAAGGGTTCTGTGTGAATGATCAGCTGAAGGCGGAATATCTACCTCTGAAGACCAAGGGTTTGTCTAATGTTGTCGATTTTCCCGATCAGTTTCATGCTGACTGGGTTAGGTATGTATTGAGTAGAGTTCATGATCAATTCTTGTGGCTAGAAATGCAAGCACCGATCAAGATCACAAAGGATGTGATTTGAAGAGTTACAAGGTTTAGTGCAATCAGTGAAGCATTAACCCTAAGAACAATTTCATCAACTAAAGTCACTAGGTTAACCAAATCTCGATGTGATAGTAGAGCAATGACAATTACTCATATTAAGGATGCTGAAGTAAAATTTGCCTCTACCATGTTGGGTTATAGGGTATATCTATCAAGCTAAATGAATAGTATTCCGAGCGGTGTCATTCATGTTGTCTATCGAATTATCAAGGAGGGTGCAACCTATGATATTTGTGAGATGATCAAAAGCCAATTTATGGTGAACATGGAAAGAATTAAGAAGGACAAGAAGCAATCCTTCAAATATGGCTCACTACTGGTATGCATATTTTTCTATGTGCAAAACTTTTTCCCTAGTAAGGGTAATGTAGTATGGTCTGAAGAAAAACCTATCATGGTTCAGATAGGTGAAATGATTAGGGATCTAGGAGATAGGTTTGGTGAAACAATGTGAGGATACTTTAAGGAATTTCAAATTAGGATGCACAAAAGGGAAAGAATACCAACTGGTATAGTGCAAAAGTACAAAGACAACGTTTTCTTTCTCATAGACACAGATTGTTGCATCATTCAAGCAGTTCAACTCATAACCTTTTGGGTTCCACCTATGGGCTATGAGGTTGCAACATACATTGTCAAAATTTATGTAAATATGCTACTGTCCAAACTTGTAGACCACAAGGCAAAGAGATTTAGAACTTGTGAGGAGGAAAGCTCCAAAATAAAATAGGAACTTCAAGTGCCAATCATGAAAAGAAAAGTAGGAAGAATTATTGATACTCTTGACAAAAAATATGTTGGAGAAGCATCTAATGCCAGTACCTCCACCAGTACCAATGAACAGACATGAGTCAAACCTAATAAAGATGAATAATTAACAGGAGAAAGGAAGAAAGTGTGAAAGATAGAACCAAAGGGGACTGCAGCAACCAAGCCTGCGACATATACAAAAGAAAGGGATTCGGGTACTCCTGTATCTTCTCCAAGTAAAGATAGACCGGTAGGAGTGACTTATACTAGAAAGAAGAAGAGTGAAGGAAAAATTGATACAAAGCTCAAAAAGGATGAAAAAGAGGGTGATATCACTGATACCCAATCAGATGTGGAAATTAAAGAGGTTAGAAGAAGTGGAAGAAACAAAGCCCCAACAGTTGATGAATTGGTTGATGGGATCAAATAATTTGGAGGCCTATCTGGTGTTGGGAAAACATATTCCCTTAGTAATGAAGAAGACAAAAGGAAAATTGAAAAAGCCCTGATCTGGAAGCTGCACAAGTTTTGTAGGACTCCCAGCAAATTATATGGATTAATCCCATTAGATTTGCAAGATCAAATTGAAGGGAGATGCAAAACAACTCTAGCTATTGAGAAAGAACATAGAATAAAAGCACTCATGGAAGTGCAACATGATTTAGACCTTGATCAAGCTTCACTAGTAGCTGAAGCATGCATTCAACATTTCAAGATAAGAAACAGAACTAGGAGAGTGGTAGTAGGTGAAGTTGAAGTAGTGCACAAAGAAGGTATTGCCTTGTGGAAGAAAATCATGAATCAGCAAAAGGAAGCTAAAGAAGAAATAGAAAAGGAAACAAAATAGGACCAAGGTACAGCTGCCCTTGACAAAGAAAAAGGTAAGGAAAAAGACTCTACTGAAGGTTTTGATGTTTTCTCAGTTAATGAGATCATAGGAAATGTTGTGTCAGACATTCCCAATCTAACAAAGGATGTCGAGCAACCGGTTCACACTACACTGGTGAAGGAAGTTGATCAAACTAAGCTTCCCAATGATCAAGATGAAGTAACAATTGAAGACATTCCTTATGAGGATACACCTCATAGAACTTCGTTGACACTAGATGGATACTCCTCCGGCAAAGAGGAAGTTAGACTTAGAAAGAGAAGGTGATAAGAAGAAAGTAAAACTCACCACTGTAGCCAGTTCAGAGGTTGAGACTATAGAAAAGGAAGATGAAATAGAGGAGCAAGAAGAGGGGGAATCGGTCATTGATATAAATAAAATGGCTCCCAAGCAATTGATGAAAGTCTCCGAAAAACTGAAAATTCAAGCTGAAAAGGCTAAATTAAGAGAAAAGAAAAAGAAGGCAAGAATTCTCACTTCTACCAAGACAATTCTCTCTGACCTAATTCTTGACATTTTTGTTGATGATACTACCCTCGTCATTGATCAGTTGAGTACTCTTGTTACAACAATCGGTTCAAAGGCAACCGATCTAGAGAAGGTCGCAGTAAGGCAATATGAATCAAAGAGGAGAAAATTTAATGGAACAAATATTAGTTGGAAAAGTTGCCCTCTCCACCCGAACAGAAGAAGTCAAAAATATACTTTAGGAAGTTGGTCAATTACTAGTGAAATCTTCAATTTTTACTGATTTAATCAGAGATCTAGAAGACAAAAGAAATCAGACTCAAAAATAAATTCAAGATCTAATAAGTTCTTTTGATCCTCTTACCAGTTCAGCATCAACTTTTACTAGCAAGGTCAAACAACTTAATCATGAAATCAAAAGGTTGAAAGAAGAAGAGGACACATGAGGTCTTAGTTTGTTAGAGCTACAGTGCTATCTGGCACCAATTATTTATCTCATGCAAATGAATATTAAAGAAGAAGAATGCCTCATAAGTGAACCTGACTGCAAGACAGTTGATGATATGGAGGTTTTAATTATAGTTATGGATGGACACTTCACCATGATGAAACAGGTAAAATATTCACGGGAATCCTCTTTGAAAGTAGCTCAAGCAAATTTCAAGGCTCTTTTTGCTTTACTTTGAAAAATTATTTTGTATAGTCTTTGCCACTGATGGCAAAAAAAATGTTTTGGAGATTTGTACAATGTGAGTTGCATGGGTCAGAAACAGGGGCTAGAACCGACACATTTTTGTAGTATTTGCCACCAATGCCAAAGGGGTAGTTTGTTGGCATTTTGGTGCATTTTGTATGACTGGTGAATGATATTGTTGTCATTGTTGGAAAGATCATCTTCCAAGTCTTAACAGTCTATCAATAGTAAGTAGATCAGTATACAGAGATTAACCAGCTAAGCAATGTGTAGATAGGCTAAGCAGTGAGTAGACCAGCATAAAAGAGGTCAACCGACAAGCAATGAGTAGACTGGTACATAGGAGGTCAACCGGCAAGCAGTGAGTAGACTGACATAGAAGAGGTCAACCAGCTAAGTAGTGAATAGATCGGTATACAGGAGGTAATTGACTAGGTAGATTTTTATCAGTACACCGACAAAATCTGTAACCAACAGACTTGGTAACATTCAGTTAACATCTAGTTAAACTGGTAGTCTTCTGCAGTCAACTTGCGGAATTATTGGCATGAACAACTATTTTGACAAAGATTCTTTAAATGATTTCTGGAGAGTGATTTATGGCTCAGTAATAGAATTTTGAATCTGATGTTTTGGAGGGAAATTTGGCAATAGATTCGAAGGGTAATAAATTCACATAATTCATTTTAATGAGGTTATTGTTCTTGTGAAAAGAGAGATGTGAAAGTGAACACAAGGGGAGCAGAACAGAGTGTAGAGCCGAAGGACAGAGGACCGATAGAGTCAAGAGTTGAGGATCAGTATATTGATAAAGTACAAAGCTGAAGGTATATTCAAGAAACTAGTGTTGTGCAAAGCAAACGCAACCGGTGTAGATAAAGTATGACTTTCAGTGTGATCTCATCAAGCTATCAGTAGACACTCTAGCAGATCATCTTACTATTGCTTTCTAACCATTACAACTAAAATCCCTTAATAGGGTGGACTTTAATAGGTCCCATTGTAAAAATCCCTTAACCATGTGTCATCTCAATTGATGATCCTAGGACCTTTAACAAGGCTACCTTTAACAGGGTAAAGGCACTCATAGGCCTTAATAAAAATCCCTTAACTGGGTGGTACTTAATAGTGTCTTTGTAATCTCCTAATAGGGATGGCTCCTCACCAGGTGTACTCCAGAAGAGTACAAATTTTGTGATTTCCTACTCACACCATGGTTTTCTCCCATTTGGGTTTCCACAAGATAAATCTCGGTGTCACTATGTATTATTTCATGCATGCATATTCTTCTTTAGTAATTATTTATATTGATGAATGTTTTGATTAAGTAATAATAGGTTATTGAAAGGAACCTGAATCTTTTACATATCAGGAAGTAGAAAAAGCATTAGAGTTTAAAAGATCTATGCCTGATCACCCCAACAAAAAAATGATCCCACTCAAACCAAAAAGGGATCACAAAACACAAAGATCTGCATAAAGACAGCAAAAAGAAAGCAAAAGAACAACACAAAGACAAAGATAGAGACCAAGACAGCTAGATATTTTTCATAATGTCTTCTGTGTGAACCACCATCTGCATCATGTTATTTACAGAGGTCTTCAAATCATCTAGCTCTCGTCCCTTGATGTCACCCTTATTCCTAGTGTTGGCTCTAGTCCTCTTCTCAGGATATTTTTTCTCCAACTAGTCCTTGTCGCCCTCTTTACCTTTGATGTTATCAAATCTGTTAATCAGAATATTCATATTGTCCACAGAGGCTTTGAGAATCTGGAAATTATGTTAAGCTATCTTCTTCACACTTAGTTCCATTTTGTCAACTCTATTGCCTAGATTATTCATAGTAATTTCCAGCCCATTCGGCTCTCTATTCCCTTCCATTTCCTTAACCTTCTTTTCAGTTTCAATAATTTTACCAACCATGTTTTCAATGGCTTTAGAATTATTGATTGCTACCACCAATTCTTTAATGTTTTCAGAAAGAGGTTTGTCAATAACATTTATATCATTTTTCAGGTTGCCAATATCTTTCACAATTATGCTGACAGTATCACAAAATCCCTTAATACTATCAATATCTCCAAAACAATCACTTGGATTTCCCCTTTTATTATCTTGGCCATCATTCTGCAAACCTTGAGTATTCAAATCCTCATTACGACCCACATTTGGGATGTCATCCCTCTCCTTACCCTGCACATTGTCATTTTCTTCCTCCTCTGCATCCTCGTCAGAAGCTATCAAAATCTGATTATTATCTTTGTTAACTCCCCTGCTGGTGTTTTTCTTCCTCTAGGTTTGTTTTCCCATCCCTTTACCTTTCTTGCTTTTGATGAATTTTCCTTCAAAGGACTCAGCCTCGGAGTCTGAGATATCAGAATCAATCACAATCCTCTTTCTCTTCCCCTTATTCCTCCCCTTTTTTCCAAGCTCCTCTGACTCACCTTCATTTTCCAAGTTGAAGTTGATACCATTATCCTCACTTTCTATTTCCTCATCCCTGGCCTTATTACCTCTAATTGGTTTCTCAATGCATTTTCCTTTCAGCAATTTATACATGAAAACCATAAGGCCATGATGAAGAGCATGGTCGCCCTGAGGGTCTTTCTGCATTTCTTTAATTGTCTGGTCCATGGAACAAGCAAGATAATAGGGCAAGCTTACATTTTCACCATGGCGAAAGTGGTTGAGCAACATAAAATGGTGCCCGTAAACTCTCATAAATCTCCCATCCAACCTAATGTAGGTTATGGTAGCAAACAACACAAACCTCCATGGCCTATAGATGCATTTTGGGGAGTGATAGGAGTTCTCCACCTTCACCATTTTCTTCTTCTCTCCATCCATGACCGGAAATCTATTTGCTGCCTTATCAGAGACACTATGATCTCTATAGAAGTTAATGCCCTCTGTCACCATCCCTGTGGCTTCTACAATAATCTCTTCATCAACTGTCATCATCTGGGTTCCCACCAAAACTTTTCCATTCTTCCAATTCTTTATAAAGTGCTTGGTGACTGTTGGGTCTTTACCACTGAGCCTCTCCATGAAAACACTTAATCCTCCCTCCTGTAAAATCTCTCAAACCTCTCTATTCTTCTTCCAATCTGAACATGAGGTTGGTTCAAACCTTTTTTTGTTCCCTCCCATTTTTTCTTCACAATCACTAGAATTCCTAATCTCAACTCTTATTTTTCTTCTCTAATTTCTATTATTGCTCTGAAAAATAACCCTAAATCTGTGCCCAGTTAATATGATAAGACAATTAAATAAATGTTCATCACCACCATTTTAAGCCTTCATTGAAAAAAGTGGGAAAAGCATTAGAAATTATGATTACTTATGCCACATTGCCTCATCTGGATATGGTCCAGATCGAGCAAGAATTTTGCCTCACATGCAAGTTTACTCTTTCCATTAATAGTAATGATTTCCTCAGTTCGGTAGGCCAGGTCGGCTGCCTAGTTAGCACACGAGTTAGCTTCCATGTACACATGTGTGAAAACACATATATAAAAGGTTTCACTTATTTTATTTGTTGCTTTAATTGTATTGTTTATTGACCAAGAAGGCGAG
Source organism: Cryptomeria japonica (assembly GCF_030272615.1). Lineage (NCBI taxonomy): Eukaryota > Viridiplantae > Streptophyta > Pinopsida > Cupressales > Cupressaceae > Cryptomeria > Cryptomeria japonica. Next base: position 882,606,721 of record NC_081414.1, read on the forward strand.
AACACCTTATTCAAACAGTTTATAATATTCAAAGAGTCACCTTCACACCAAACTTTGGTACAATTGGCTTCCTTTGCTAGCACCATCCCTTGATAAGCCACCATAGCCTCAGTAACATGATTATTTTGATTTCCAATAGGGATACATTTAATGATTTTACATTTTCCCCATTCATCCCTTAAAACCACTCCACATCCCGCATTTCCAAGGTTACCCTTTGTTGCGCCATGAAAGTTGATTTTCATCCAGCCATGGGTAGGGCTTTCCCATTGTTTATGGTGAAAGTGGATAACAATAACATTGAAAGACTAAATAGATTCAACCACAAAACCCTAGCCTAACAACAACAAAGATCCACCATAACATATGAAGATTACCTGAGACAATGCAAATCATATGAAATCACAAAGATTATACCATCACATGTCCAATAGGGTTTGGATCTCCATTCTTCCATTGATCTTGCTTGATATATTTGCTCTCAGATTTTATGTGTGCACTAGAGCTCAAGAAAGAACAGAAATATGGTTGCAAGTAGGTTTGATCACATGTGAAAGTTTGAAAGTGTAGAGTAGTCGGGGGTTGATAATGAAGGAAGCATCTCCTTATATAGAAGACACTATAAGAAATGGAGGGATTAGATTGAGAGGTGTAAAAGATAAATGGTCGGCTAAGATTAGAGGGTAGGTAAAGGAAATAATAAAATAATAAGAGGGTGGCTAGTGTAGGAATTAAGAGATGAATGACATGTGTCATGGGTAGAAAAGGTTAATAAATTAATTAAATAAATAAAGATTCATTTTAATTAATAGAAGAAATGGGATCAATTAAATAAATAAGATATTTATTTAATTTATGAAAAGGGGAATTTAAATAAATAAAGGTATTTATTTAAATGAGAAATAAGGCTAGAAGAGGATAAATGAATTAATTAAATAAATAAACATTTATTTATTTAATAGAAGAATTAAGCTTGAAATAATTAAATAAATAAAAATATTTATTTAATTAGACAGGACAATTTTAGGTGTCTACATTTTGCCCCTCTTTGAGACAATGCAACTTGTCCCGTTGTTTCAAAGAAGATAATATGAACTGATACAAAGTTGCCCCAAGATGGGAATGATATGCCCCCTCAAGAGATTGGATGAAAATATCTGAAAAGATCGCAGACAATCTCTTGATAAGAAAGAAAGGCTAGAATGGACTGACTGAATGAAGTGATAGAGTCACGGGATAATGTAGACTGACTCGGAAAATAAGGGCTAGGGCTAGGGTAGTCTATAAGATACACCAGGAGGGGAAAACATCCTCATTGTCATCCACACATCCAAGAGATCAGAGTGCAGAGAGATAAAAGAGTAGTAAGTTGTCAACAACGATGGCATTGGTTCACAGATTCGATTGCATTCGCCAATTTCAGAGGCCAGCAAATGCAGGAGAGCCGGTAAGTACTGCAAAACCTCCTTGTACTTTAGTCACATTAAATGTTGTCATAAATGCATGTTAGTTAGGTAATAAATACTTTTTAGATATGTCAAGCGGAGGGGGAAAAATGCTAAGGCATGTCTGCGTTGGTGTCAGGTGTGTCTGGGTAGGATAGGCGCGTCTATGAATTTAGCAGCATTTGTGTCATGAATGCACGTTTATGTCTTCAAGACCAAATCGACAGTTCTGTGATGAACATACAATGTCGATTGGATAAGCTGCTAAGAGGATACACTCAAGCAGGTCCTCTAGGGAAGACTAGGATAACAGATAGGGCTAGTATTGACAATTATATGATAGAACATATGTTGCCAATTAGGAAACTACTCAAGAGGATACACTCAAGCAGATGCCCTAGGATAGATTGAGGAACTTTGTGATGAACAGGGAGTACCAAAAGGTAGTACTTTGTGATGAACAAGGAGTACTAAAAAGAGCAGTACTTTGTGATGAACAAGGAATGCCAAAAAGTAGTACTTTGTGATGAACAGGGAGTAATAAAAAGAGCAACACTTTGTGATGAACAGGGAATGCCAAAAAGTAGTACTTTATGATGAACAGGGAGTACTAAAAAGAGCAGCACTTTGTGATGAACAAGGAATGCCACTAGGATAGGAAGCAGTACTTTGTGATGAACAAGGGGTACCACTAGGATAGAAAGCAACACTTTGTGATGAATAGGGAATGTTACTATGATTGACACCATTGATTTGCTTGACTATAGGAGGACCTACCTATTCTAGAGTCATGAGAGAGATTTTGATCGACTTAGAGTTTGCGAGAAGAGCTGATATTCGAGGATAGAGCAGCAGTTCAGGCTATGGGCTCGCGATATATTCTGTATGTGACTGAGTTTTGGGTGAACATGGGATTACTGACTGCATTAGCTAAGAGATGGCACTCAAAGACTTGCGCATTTCATTTGTCTATGGGTGAGATGGTAGTCACCTTAGAGGATGTATATAGGATACTGCAGATACTGATCGATGGGGAGTTAGTTCCTTATGATCGAGAGGGAGATAGGGATGCACTAAGATGAGTGTTCTAGGATCCAGGACTGGAGATGAGGGTAGGACACGTGGCTTGGGATAACATGAGAGTGACAAGATTGCCGCTACCGGTGGTGCTAGCAAGAGTGATCAGTGGGTTCCTATATCTAGATAGGGCGACATGAGGATTGGCTGTGGGATGGGGGAGGACTCTAGAGACATTGGTGATAGAGCACACTAGGTTTGCATGGGGACCATGTCTGCTGGCACACTTGTACTATGAGTTGCATCAGTTTGTCTACCATGGATCAACAGGATTGGGATGCAGAGTGACCTTGTTGCAAGTATGGGCTTATGAGCATGTGTCGGTTACACGACCGATCCACTTCAGAGGTAGAGGACATAGGCACAACTATGTTCACTTGTATGATATGATTACTTCTTAGTTGCGGATTAGGAGACTAGAGTATTGGTGTAGGGTGATTGATGAGATAGACAATGTTGTATGGAGGTCATACTGGGACTATGAGGAGTGGGAGGATGATGCAGTGGAGCCACCATATGTGTTTAGGAGCAGGTATCTGATTGGGAGGACACCATATGTTCTTGAGTGATAGTTGGTAGATAGGGTGGGCAGGCAGTTCGATAAGATACATCGGATGCCACGGGGGTTAGGGATGTATGCATAGATAGTGAGGGATCAGGTGCATTTGTGGCCATTGCTTTCGTATGATCAGGTTGTGACACAACTAGAAGAGATGATTCCCTTGCCTTGGGATATGTGGGTAGATATAAAGGATGAAGGGATGGATGCAGAGTACATTATATATTGGGTAGAGCATCCATTTCCACAGTTGATGGATCCAGGGGAGCCGATAAATGGAGATGGTGATGGAGATGGTGGAGGTAGAGGCCGACGGAGGAGGTGGGTCACAGTGGCAGAGAGGAGAGTAGCTTAGAGGAGAGAGAAGGCTCATATACTGAGGGGTAGAGGTGGATTGCCATTACAGGTGCCAAAAACACAGGTTCCTAGGAAGGTACAAGGATAGGGATAGGGACAAGAATAGCCACAGGGACAGGATTAGGGGTAGCCACAGGAGCAGCCATAGGGACAGGATCAGGGTGAGGGGGGAGAGGAGGAGGATGAGTTACTGGCCTTGAGGGAGATCTGCTAGGGATAAGAAGATGAGATCCAGGATCTTGAGAGGGAGATAGCTAGGCTCAAGAGGTAGCTGAGGGATACTGAGCAGGAGAGGGACCAGGCTATTCAATGCTATACAAAGGCTAAGACAACACTGAGGGTAGGGAGGCAGGAAATAGAGGACACAGGAGGTGGATACACCTATGTTCTATGGATCGGGGAGGAGATAGGCTACTGGAGAGACCTATACTATGGAGAGATACCACTAGAGCAGCGGGCTATGAGCTTCCGTAGACCATCGTAGACTGCGACGACGACTGGAGGGAGAGACAGGAGACAGGCATCTAGCGGTGGGTTCATGGGTCCTCCACCACCACTAGATAGAGGGGATAGGAGAGATGATCCTAGGGTGGGTCCTTCTAGGCTCAGACTCCATCAAGGCCAACTGACTCTGAGGGAGGGAGTTCATCATAGCCTTAGAGGGCACCCTATGTATCAATTTTTCTATCATTTTGTATGATGACACCTTTGGGTGATGGTAGCCATATGTATTTTGACATCATTGTATAATGACACTTATGATTATACATATATGAGATGATTCATCTTTGTGGAAGCTATATGCATGTGTACATATGTGATGTATGTTTCTATGTGTCTTATGATGTATGGATGCAAATATATACATGATGAAAATGCAATATTTTTGTTCTTTTATGTTTTTAAATGTTATGCATGATGCAAATGTGAATGTATAAAATCCAAATAAATATGATAATGCAAATACTATTTACCTAATGAGAATGTAAAATGTGCTAACATGTGTTGTGTGTAGGATACGATGTAATTGTGATATCTATATGTATGTATGAAATGCTTAATATGTGGTAATGTGGGTGAAAAACTACATAAAAAGCAAATATTTTTGCTGTGTCATTATACTTAGTCATGTGATAATGGACTACATGACTTGAGAAGAACGATGGAGGACAATCAAGAAAGGGGGATGGAAGATAGAACATATGAAAGTGAAAGAGCTTCTTGTGCATTATCATCATTGAGCTTTATTATGGAAAGTAAGTTATGACAATCGAGGCATATGTTCGACCCAGAAAGTTATTGTACCCATTTACATGGAGATAAGACAGTTGCAAACAAGGAATTCCCTAGTTCATACTAGACTCACAACGTCCTCATATCCTTAGTAAAGTCATAGCATTACTAAGAGATAATCCACAGACAACAAAGAAAATAGGTGATGATACCCCATCCTCGCCTTTCTAGTCAAAGACATCCTGGAGATAGAATCTCTAGTGAGACACATCCTGGAAAAGCTAAAAGACATGTCACCAAAAGATAAAATCAAAAGAAAACCAAGAATCGACACTAACATCCACTGTAGTCCTCAAGTTGAGTGTCTCTTGTCACTTGTATAAGTCTATTTGATTGTGGTCACAATGTTTACTTTCACAAAAGGATAGAGAGCCCTGAATCATAATGTTGTCTAAGTCTGTTGAAAGATTTGATTTGTTGAAGCCCATTGTTGTTGTTGTGTCTCATCTGAAACTAACTGAATCCATGAAACTGATACTTTATTGCAAAGAAGACAAAACTTTATTGTGATTTGTGTTTCTTTATTGTGGATTGTGCATGGATAGACTGAAGAAAACTGGAAGAAACTGTACTCCTCGAAACATGTGATGTTCTTAGTTCCACACTCATTACTAGACATAGGATTTGCCTTAGCCACAGATAGGAACTAATTTATTATTGATGGAAAGAGGTGAAAAGGAGGGATTATTATGGATGGCTAACCAATCTTAGCTAGATCAATAACAAGCCATGATGGGAATGGGTAAGTTTATTATGGATGGATAGGTTGTGAGTGTGTGCAAAGTGACGGGATGAAAGTGAATCATGAAGGGGGGAGGAGCAATGTCTCTATGCATGGCATCGGTGACCTGGTTTTCACCATGGTACTTGCCCAAGGTGCCACCAAAGTGGTTTTCACCATTGGATGGATTATTTCTTTTTACTTTATTGATTTTTCAAAAAAAATTTGTGTCACAAGGTACCTATTTGCCAGGTTTTCACCAAGTAACAATTTTTTTATGTTTATGATTTTTTGTATTTTGAATTTTTTTGTTTTTTTTATAATTTTTGAATTAGGATACTCTGAAGAGCTATGTGTAAAATCTATGAAGGTGCATGTTGTTGATAGGATCCTCCAAAGGTTCTCCCTTTGGTGTCAAAAGTTGATATGCACTTGATCCATAGACTATTGTAATGATGTAAGGACCAAGCCAATTTGGTTTGAACTTGCCCTTCTTCTCTCCATCTTTCTAATTTTTAGGGTTTTCCTTTAGAACTAAGTCACCTATCTCAAATGTGCGAGGCTTGACTTTATGATTGTAACTACGACTCATTCGTTGTTGATAAGCCTTGAGATGATTAAAAGTAGTTTGTCTTCGTTCATCTAATAGTTCTAGTTCATGTAGGAGAGAGACTTTGTAGTCTTCATCACTGATAACGTTTTGAAAAGAGACTCATAAAGAAGGTAACTCGACCTCAATAGGCAAGATAGTTTCAGCACCGTAGACAAGTGAATAAGGTGTGGCTCCTGTAGGTGTGCGGACGCTTGTGTGATAAGCCCAAAGTGCGGGATTAAGTTGAGTATGCCAATTGCGGCCAGCGTCACTGACTATCTTTTTTAGGATTTTAAGAATGGTTTTATTAGATGCCTCAGCTTGAATGTTACCTTGGGGGTAGTAGGGTGTGGAGAAATGATGGGTAATATGAAAGTGATCACAAATTTCATGAACATCTTGATTTTTGAAGGGACGCCCGTTATCGGTGATGATGGAAATAGGAATACCGTATTGACAAATGATGTAGTTGAGAATGAATGTAGCGATTTGTTTTCCAGTGACTTGTGTAAGAGGCATGACTTCAATCCATTTTATGAAATACTCTCTGGCAGTGATGATGAATTTGTGGCCATTGGAAGAAGGAGGGTGAATCTTGCCTATGAGATCGAGTCCCCACTGGAAAAAGGGCCAAGGAGTCACAGCGGTTTAAGTTCTTGTGTTGGCACATGAATGAGGTCTCCATGAATTTGCCATTGCTTACATTTCTTGACAAACTGATATAAGTCTTTTTCCATATTGGGCTAGTAATATCTAGTCCTGATGAGTTTTTTGGCTAAGGTAGGACCAATAGAATGTGGACCACATATCCCTTCATGAACTTCATGTAGCGCAATCTGAGCTTCGTCCCTTTCTAAACATCTAAGAAGAGTGTCATCTAGACCTTGACAATATAGGATATCGGTTAAAATGACATATCGAGAAGATTAGTGAATGAAAGTACGATGTTGGTTGTTGGATAAGTCAAGAGGAAGGGTATTATTATGAAGGTATGTGAAAATGGAACCATATAACTGGGAATCAAGACCAATGACACATATCATCTCAGTAGGAGTGATCTCATACGAGGGAACCAAAAGGTTATCCACCAAGAACTCATAGAGGGTTCATTTTGTGGTAGATCGATCAGTGAAGCAATAGTAGCCATGACATCTGCGGCTCGATTTTGCTCTCTTGGTATCTACTCAAAGGCTAACTTCATGAAATGTTGTTTTAGGTCATCCACCATTTTTTTTTAAGGTATTAATTTTTCATCCTTTGTTTGGTAGTCATCAGTTGCTTGATGAATTACAAGTTGAAAGTCCCCAAAAATATAAAGTTCCTTGATCTTCCACTGAACTGCAATCCGTAATCCAGTTGTTAACGCCTCATATTCTTCTATGTTATTAGTGAAAGGAAATGATAATTGGTATGATTTTGGAATGGAATCCCCTTGAGGTGTGATGAAGAGGATGCCAGCTCCTGCAACATGCTGTGTGTATGAGCCGTCAAAGTAAAGTTATCAAGGCTTTGTGTGTGATACTGTTAAGATGGATTCATCTGGAAATTCTGAAGTTAGAGGAGCATCATCTATCATAGGAGCATTTGCTAATTGATCTATGATAGCTTGTCCTTTTATTTCTTTTCTATCTACATATTTAATGTCAAATTCACTCAGGAGCATCACCCATTTGGCTAGTCGACCAGTAAGTGTTTCTTTATTGAGAAGGTACTTCAATGGATCAATCCTTGTGACCAACTTAGTTTTATGAGCTAGCATGTAGTGTCATAATTTCTGTGAAGCAAAGACCACAACGAGACATGCACGCTCAATTGGTGTGTAGTTTAGCTCATAGCCTACCAAAGTACGACTAATGTAGTAGACTGCCTTTTCTTTGCCCTCAACATCTTGTTGTGTTAAGAGTGTCCCTAGTGTTGTTGAAGTAGCGGATATGTATAGTAATAAGGGTTATTCTGGAACTGGTGGCATCAAGACTGGTGGATTCAGGAGATAATCTTTAAGTATCTGGAAAGCCTGTTGATAGTTATCATCCCATTTGAATTTGATGTTTTTGTGTAGCAAGTGCTGAAAAGGATGACATTTATCTCTATGTTGTGCTATGAATCTTCGTATGGACTGGATCCTTCCTTGTAAAGATCGAAGTTGACTGATATTTCTTGGTGGTTGCATCTCTAGGATTGCCTTGAATTTTGCTGGATCGGCTTCAATTCCTCTTTTTGAGACAATGAATCCCAAGAGCTTCCTAGAGGTTACTCCAAAGACACATTTCTTGGGGTTTAATCTTACTTTGTATTTTTCCAATCGATCAAAAATGACTGAAAGTATGTCCAGATGTGTATCTCTATCTATTTATTTTCCCAAGAGGTCATCAACATAATCTTCCATAGTAACATGCATGAGATCATGAAAGATAGTGGTCATGGCTCTTCGATATGTAGCACCTGCATTCTTTAGGCCAAAGGGCATGACATTCTAGTAGAAAGTTCCCTAGGGACAAGTAAATGTTCTTATGTGTTGATCCTCGAATGTGATTTTTATTTGATTATAGCCAAAGAATCCATCGATCAAAGATAGCATCGCATGACCTGCTATGATATCTACAATTAGGTCAATATTTGGCAATGGAAAATCATCCTTAGGACAAACTTTATTGATGTCTCTAAAATCTGTGCATATTCTGATGCTACAATCTGGTTTACTAATAGGTACTAAGTTGGAGATCCATTTAGGATAATAAATTGGGCGTATGAATCCAATATCCAACCATTTTTCAAGCTCCGCTTTGACTAATAATGCCACTTGTGGATGCATCTTTCTTAATTTCTGTTTTACTAGTTTTGCCCCCAGTCTAACTGTCAAATGATGCATTACTAAATCCTTTCTTCCTATCTCCAGTTCTTAAAGATAATATGATCATCCTTATCTTGGGGATTGGCTATTCCACCTATGATGTTAATATTCTCCATTATATTTCGTTTGATTTTCTCAAAAATAATTTGAGCCTTAGAAGCCTTCTCTCTAAACACTCTTTCATTTCTCTCTTTCCATATTCCCCAACAAATATGGGGTAAAGTCATTCTCCATAAAAAATAATAGTCTTATTCCTTGAGGGATGATGCCAAGAATTAAAAACCTCTTGGACTGATTCCAGGAAAATCCAACTAATATTGAAGTAATCCAGACATCCAGCCCATATATCAGTAGAGAAGGTACAAAGAAAGAATAGGTGGTTAATGGTCTCCTCATTCTGCATACAAAGAAAACAAACACTAGGAATACATATTCCTCTTTTTCTAAGGTTATCAATAGTCAAAATTTTATCTTGAAGGACAATCCAGAAAAAGATATTAATTTTAGGAATTACGCCTTTCACCCAAGCCTTAGCGCAGCAAGGACTTTCCATCTTAGAAAAAAGATGATTATGGAGAGAGGCCACAAAAAATTTACCATTTGTTGTAAGTTTCCATATTAATTGATCATCATCATCCACCACCACCATGGAATTCATAATTTTGTTCAGATTACCAAGGGAGGGATCAACTTGGGATAAATCCTTCCACTGTCCATCATTGTAGTAGTCACCCACCATAGAGCCATATTTTTCTTTGCACTAATTCTAAAATTCACCCTAATCAAGGCTTTTACTCAATGAGGAATCAAGCAACCAAGAATCTTCCCAGAATTTAATGAAGTTTCCTTTCCCCACCTTCCATTTCACACCTTTGGCAATTAGATCTCTTGTTCTTGAAACATTTTTCTAGATATTAGAGCCAATTGGGATATCTTCAGCATTGAGGAAGCTTAAAAGGGTAGGATATTGTCTTTTATACTTGTTATCCCATATTAGTTTCCATTCTCCCTGGGTTTTATAACCTCTCCAAATCTACTTAGCCATAAGAAACTCATTCATGTCTCTTATTCTTCTAAGGCCAAGACCTCCCTTTCTTATAGGTTTACAAACCTTATCCCACATAATCAGATTCATTCTCTTCTTCTCCTCGACCCCTGTCCATAGAAAAGTTCTTTGAGTTTTTTCAATAGCCTCCGCAAACTTGGCAGGAATTCTAAAAAGGCTGATGGTATAAAGAGGCATACTCTAAAGAGTAGATTTCAAAAGTTGAAGCTTACCATCTTGGCTAAGAAGAGAGCCTTTCCAACTAGCTAACGTCCTATGAAATTTATCCACAAGAGCTCCCCATAAAGTATCAAGAGGAACTTGACATAAAGGGAGCCCAAGATATGTAGCAGGAAAATTCCCCAATTGACACCCCAAAATGTTGCTTATTTTTATCTTTCTTTTTAGAGTATTGATGAAATAAACAAAGCTTTTAGACCAATTTATTAGTTGACCAATAGTTGTGCCATAACTATCCAAAGTGTTCTTTAAACTCCTATAATCTCTCACTGATGCCTTCCCCATAACAATAGAGTCATCCACAAACTATTGGTGGGAGAAAACTTGATCCACTAAAGAAGGTTTCAACCCACAAAAATCTCCCTTCTCAACAAGCTGACCAATGAATCCTCCTAGACATTCCACCATGATAATTAAAAGAACTGGGGATAGAGGATCCCCTTGTCTGAGACCCCTTGAGGACTTGAAGAAGGGGAAAGGAGACCCATTGATTAAGATAGAAAAAGAAGCAGAAGACACTAATTGCAAAATAAGACAGATACTTCTAGAGTAGAAACCAAAAGCAATGAGAACATCCATCATTAATCCCCAGTCCACTCTATCATAGGCTTTGGATAAGACAAGCTTCAAAAGAAAGCCTTCTTTTTTAGCACTAGATAGAGAGTGAATATTTTCATGGACCGATATTATTGAATCCAAGATTTGTCTCCCAAGGACAAAGCCACTTTGTTGGGGAGAAATGATAGAGGGGAGCAGACTCAAGATTCTAGAAGTCAGAACCTTAGAGATGATCTTGTACACAGAGTTGCAAAGGCTTATAGGTCTAAAAATATCTATGGAATCAACTCCCATCTTTTTCAGAATAAGGGCAATGAAAGTGCCATTCAATTCTTTCAAAATTCTTCTAGAACCAAAAAATTCTTTCACAGCACTAGAAACATCATCTCCAACAATATGCTAGTACATTTGAAAAAAGAACATGGGAAAACCATCTAGACTCGAGGCCTTGTTACCTTCAAAGGAATTGATAGCTTTCATAATCTCATCGTTGGATGGGATAGCAGTAAGATATGAATTCTGATCCGCATCCAAGATAGAGGGGATACAATCCAGAAGGTTTTTTTGAGCTTGCAAGTCCAAATTTTGTTCCTTAGTCAGGAGGTTGGAGAAAAACTCCATGGCCACCTTCCTCATAGATTCTTCATCTTCAATAGTTCTACCATTAACTTTAAGTTGTGATATCCTATTGATGGCCTTATGTTTTAGAGTGGACATATGAAAGTATTTATTATTTATGTCCTCTTCCTTCAGCCAAATATTTATTCACCTTTGTTTCCAGAAAGTTTCTTCTTTTGCTACTATGTCATGATATTTCATAAGAATCTCATCTTCAACATCTCTCGAGACCTTTGTATAGCCATTATTTTGAATCTCATCCTATATATCTTTCAGATCTAAGAGAATGGTGGAGAATGGTGGCTTTAGAAGCAAAGATGTTCCCAAAGGACTCCTTGTTCCATAATTTAACATTATCTTTCACAAACTTCAACTTTTTGACCGCCTTATACATAGCATTTCCTTCAATTCTAACCTGCCACCATTCCTTAATTTTTCTTTCCATATCCAGGTGTTTTGTCCAAATTCTCTCAAATCTATAAGGGAAGTGTCTTCTTCCCTTCTTGGCATCAGCCGTAAAGGATATAGGATAATGGTCCGATCCTGCCCTTATATGAGATGATACTGAATAGAAGTAAGAATTAAACCAATCTAGTGAAATTAGAGCTCTATCAAGTCTTGCCTGAATTAAGTCTTCACCACTCCTTCTATTAGTCCAGGTATATTTAACTCCTTTCAAATCCAATTCATGGAGAGCATTATTATTGATGAATTCCATTAAATCCAATATGTTGTCCAGATTGGTTTGGCTCCCTCCCTTTTTCTCATTTTCCTTCAAAGGGGTATTGAAGTCCCCAATAATAATCCACCCATCTTCAGTAAACATACTTCTAAACAAGGATAAGCTTTTCCAGAAATCACTTCTGCTAGTCTTGGTGTTTGGGGCATACACATTAGTTAAGACCCATGAAGTTCCCTCTTTCAAATGCTTAAATCTAATACAAGCCAGATTGTTGTCTTGAATCAACACTTCACCTTTTACATTATTTTTATTCCAGAAAGTAACAATACCTCCTGACACTCCTTCTGAACTACCACCACTAACTCCTCCATTACTAAACATTTTCAAACATTCAACCTTATCCTTAGGCATTTATAGTTTCTTGAATCAAAAAAATATCTGGGTTTTTGTCTCTAATCATACTTTTAATTAATTCATGTTTGTGAGGATTATTCAATCCTTGAATATTCCAAGAGATAATCTTCATGATTTTTTAGAAATACCTGCCTCAAACATGGTTCTTTGAGTCCCATCTTCTATATTCTTGCTTGTCTCCTTGGTCCTCTTCTTTGCATTTGAAAGTCTTCCAGGAGAAGTATACTGAGCTCCCACATCCCCTAGTCTACTTCTGGTATTTCTAGTGGATGTGTTATTGTTGTTGTTGTTATTGTTCTTTCTTTTATTGACTCACTCTTTCCCAATGCCTTTTTTATATCTTCCTCGTCTCCCCATCTTGGTTCCTTTGCCTCCAAGAAAGTCAATTTGACCTGAGTTGGGGAGACTAATGAAATCTCTAATAGCCCTTGTTTAAAGATATTGTAAGGTTGTGCATCTTGGATCCAGCTTCCTCCATTTTCTGACTCAGTTAATTTTGTTACTAAGTTAAAATTGTCTCCCTCTTCTTTATTATCTTTGGATTGACTAACTCCCTTATCCATCTGACAGTTAATCCTTTTCTCATTTTGATCTAAATTTTGTTTTGTCTTATCCTTTTCCTTGTTTTTACTACTGACTTGTGACTCTCTTTCTCCATCGTTTGAATCCTTTCTACTTTTCTCCTACTCCTTTTCCTAATGGGAGATCTTATCATTCTCTCCTTTCTTCATTTCATTTCCTGATTCTCTGACTAACACTTCCTCTGTACTTCCTACCTGGGACTATTTCTCCTGATCCAAACAATCTGAAGGAGAAAATTTCAAAGAGTTGTCCACCTTTTTCCACACATTAGTTTGGGGTTGAGGTTTGACCACATTACTTGGGCATTTTTTAGCCCAATGCCCAACTTTCTTATAGTGAAAACAAGCAAAAGGGATTGATTCATAAACAATATTCTGCATCCATTTGCCTAGTTTTGATTCTATCTCTATTTCCTATGGCATATCCATTTTGGGCCCAACTCCTACATAGATGCTAGCATAAATAAGTCTTCTTCTAGATTCCATAACCGGATCTATGGCGATAAGCTCCCCAAAAAGCATTGGCTATCCCAGCAAACACATCTTCCTCCCAATATTCCATAGGACCCAAGTAACTTTATCTGGACTAGAGCTTGGACCACAAACTTATCCTCTCTTCTTGCATTAGGGTATCATTTCTGGATATACAGTAAATATTTGCCTATCACCCAAGTACCATTGTTGAGGATATTTCTGTGATCCTCCTCATAAGAGAAAGAAAAGGAAAGACATCCTTTATTCATAGCGACTACATCAACCTGACATTTCAGATTCCATTTTCATTTTACAAATCCTCGAACAACCTCAATGTTTGGTCTCATCTCAAAGAATTTGCCAATCAGAGTAGATTCCATTTGAGCAATATTTTGATCTATAATTTGATCAAGAATGGAAATGGAAAACTTTCCCTGAGAAACATTCAAAGCATTTTTAACTGGGGGCAAAGATGAATTACCTTTGGGTTTGATACCAAACAAAGGGGACCATTTACCAATGTGTCCAATCGATCTAGGACCCCCCTCTAGATCCCGTGAGATCAAAGGGGTCTTGAGATCCTTCCCATTAGATTCTTTTCCCTTCATTGGATCCCTTGAAATGCTTGTTGCCTTCTGTCCTGAAACTGCTTCAGGCTTGCCGCCTCCCGAGTTTGAATTTTGAACCTGACCGTTCACCTTGTCTGCTACTATCTTATCTTCTCGTGATCTAGGACCCCCACCTAGGTCCCCTGAATCCCAATGAGCATCATATTCCTTACCATATAAACTCTCCCCTTCCAAAGGGCTCCTTGAATCTCCTATTGCATGCTATCTTGTTGCTGAACCAGTTCTCCTGCCCAAAAAATTTGAGTTTTGGGCCTAACCGTTCCCCTTGTCCTCCCCGGTCCTCTCCATGATTCTAATATTTTGGTTCATCTTGAATATATTGATGAATGTTAAGTTCGTACAAACTTGAGTTAAAATTTTTAATTGGGTAAAACCAGTAAAGTGTTGAGTCACCCCTCCCCTCTTAGCACCGGTTGGGACTAACACTTAATGCTAACTAGTGGAACCTAATGTCTCTAGCACTGCAATGTTCCTGATGGCTAGTAAACTTAAACACCTTAGAAATAACCTCCAAAGTTGGAGCAAGTCCTCCTTTGATATTATATTTCATCAGAAGAAGGAATTGAAAGCTAAACATCAGTATCTGCAACTGGAGATAGAACATCTTGGTGATTCCTGAGAAAGGACCTATGAGGAAAAGTCCCTGTTAACAGATCTTCATAGCCTTATTCAAAAAGAAGATGTACTGGAAGAAGAGATATTGGATCAATGAACATAATAAAAATACTAATTTCTTCCATCATTCTTCTTCTTGGCACCAGAGTAGAAACATAATTAAGATGGTCATTGGAGAGGATGATGCCTATCTTTCAAGGGAGTAAGATTTTTAAAAGGAAGCAATTGCTTTCTTTTCCTCCCTGCTCAACCTGTCTCATCAGGATGGTCAAGTGGAAAACACTTTGCAAAGGCTATTCCACTTTATCCCTAAACTTGTATCTAATGAGGATTTGTTGTCTTTGGAAAGTAAAGTTACTGAGGAGGAAGTTAGGGTGAGAGTTTTCTCTCTAGGCCCGTTTAAATATTTGGGCCTTGATGGGTTTCCTCCCTTCTTCTTCTAAGAGTTTTGGAACATTATAGGAAAGGATGTCACTTTGGTGGTCCATGATTTTTTCTCTTTTTCTTGCCTTCTTAGAGAGATTAACCATACATACATTGTGTTGATTTTGAAGAAAATGTGTGCCAAGTCTATGTCTATTGTTATTTTAAAGTATTAATTTATTTTAGATTTTTATTTAAAATAGAGACAATAAGAATTGTATATTAAAATTTCATAAGTTATAACAGAAATAGGAAATACTTTGTCCACAATTACAACCAAACATTCAACTATAATTGTATACATAAAACAATTTCAGAATGACTATTGAAACCAAATAACAAAACCTATGCATATGCAATAAGTAAGAGACCTAAGACAACAATGAACTAAAGAGGTACAACATTTATGAAATCTTTAGTGAAATCAAAGAAGAAGATGTGGTAAAAGGAAACCCTATGTGGTAATCAAATTTATATGAACAAAATCTATAGGTACGACTATAGACTATAGACAAAATCTATATGTAGCACTGTACACTATAGGTAGCATTGTAGACTATACACAAAATCTATAAGTACTCAAATTATGTGCAATAAATATATAAAGGGGTACTATAATGTCACTTATAGTTTGGATTGCATTACTTATCATAATGGAACATCAATAAACATATAATAAGATAAATCTGATATAACTAAGTTCTGATATAAATTTATGTTATTTGGTCACTACTAGCCTATTATTCACTTACAATATACATCATTTCATCTATGAGAAAGAGAAAGTGACATTGATAAGTGTCACTATTTGTATATTGTTCCCATAATCACTATGTATCCTAATAGGGGACATTACAGTTTATAAATAATTGCTAGACATTAATCCCAATATGAGTTAATATGATAATAACTATAAGCAAGGTTTCCAAGGAAAACACCAAGACAAAAGAAGACACAAATCAAGAAAAACATGGAAGGTAAATATATGAAAACAGTTTATAATAACAAACAAATTTTTTTGAACTACCATAACTTGTGAAAAAGATCTTCTGCACTATATTACAAGGTAGATTTAATATTATGTTGTACCACATTTTTCCATGGAATGCATTACAAGAGCACAAATTATTTAAAAATGCACAAATAATTGTTCAAAGATACACACAAACATTCTTTATTCAACTTTCAACCTCGCCTCCAAGAAGCTGAGATAGGATGTAAATAGTTTATGAAGAATAATCATCTAGTACAATATCTAGCTATAAATATTACTACACATTTTTTGAGCTTTCAAGCTTCTATTTTGAGGTCCGAAAGAGGCACACACACACACATAAAAAATATATTATCACCTCCATTGTTTGGTTTGCGCAATGAAGTTGGCAATAGAATAGAACATTTTATGCTTCTTCTCATTATTATGCAACTCAGGAGGGGTGATGCCAAGTGATCATATCCTCACACTTGTCTATCTGATTGCAAGATCTTGCATTTACCAACCTGATTTTGTGGCTCGGTAGTTTCAACAACTTTAACCTACCACATACAAATGACATCACATGACTACTACCTATTTTGTTGTATTGGAAAAAGATAAATGAAGGCATGAGAAGATGGAGGAAGGGATCTTCCAATCTTACCATAAATGGGGGATGGATGAGGTCTTCGATATCCCACACCTCCCACAAGTTTATGGAGTTTGATAACACATCAAAGAAGGCATGTGGATAAGGTAGTGAGACATTACCATCAAAGACATCCATGATTCAAACTTTAGCAAAACCTCATCGAAGTGATTTGTTGTGACATAGGACACCCCTACCAGCCCCATCAATAATGTGTTTCCCAACCACTATTGGCATTCTACACTCTTATGAGAATAGTTGATGTTTTCATTGATGGAAACCAATGGGAAACCAATTGGAAATGATCTGTCAACCCACCGGTAGTTACGGGCACTAGCAATAGACTTCTACATTCATCGGCAAGCACTTCACCGGTAGCGGCAATAATGCATACCGACACTCAAGCCGACATGGAACAAACTTTTGTTTATTGTTTTATATTGTAATTATCTTTTATAAAATCTAACATGGCATATTGTAAAAGACTCATATATATGTATGAGACCTTATAGCTTATTTTGAGCGAAGATATGATAGTAATGAGAGAGAGAATAGATGATATTTTTGTATAAGGTGATATCATTGATAGTGAAGGTTTTGGTAATAGACTGAGCTTAAACCAGTACTAAACCTAGCATAGTTGATGCTGATCTAAAGTAGTACATTGTATTGGATTTTGATAATCCATTGTGTAAGTCACTGTGACTTTTGTTTTGTAATTGAGCAGTGAGCTCTAGGCTGCTAGCCTTCCTGCATATGTAGACTACTCATTGTAAGTAATATTTATTCATTGGCCAATGAGTGAATATTGTGGGTCACCAATCCCATTGAGGTTCTTCCCACATCGAGTTTCCTTGTTAAATATATTATGTTATGGTGTGTTCTCTATGCCATCTTTGTTATTCTTATTTGTTGCATTAATTCTTATTTACCGGTACACTGTTTTGGGATACAAAGTTCTCAATAGGTTTAAATATTCTACTAACTGGTTAGACACTGATTCACCCCCCCTCTCAGTGTCTTTTGGACTGTCATTGATTCTAACAATTTGTATCAGAGCCTTGTCCTCTATTTTAAAAATCCTAACAACTTGAAGAAGATTCTGACACTGGTATAGATGGAGAACTTAAGAAAACAATTGGAAGGAGCTCTTGTAGATTATGATGTAGAAAAATTGAAGAATATCAAACTTGAAGATGATCTAAGGACTACACAAGAATTCATTAAATTACTTCTGGAGAACTTTGCTATAGCACAAAATAAAAGAAAAGAACTTCATGAGAAGATGCAGAAAGATGATGAGGAAAAAGAAACTCTTAATGCACTTGCAAACAAGCTGAGAGAGGAAAACAGTAATATGAAGAATGAAATGCAAGATATGACTATGAGGTTATGCAAAGACATTGAAGACAGGAAGAAGAATGAAGAAGACTTGACAAGGAGACTCAATGATGCTGGAAATGAAAATCTAAGACCTAGTCATGAAAATGATATGTTGCAGATAGATCTGATTCACATGCAACACGATAAAACAGAGCTTATGAGACAAAAGGAAATTCTAGAAAATGAGTTGGCTACTGCAAATCAGCACAAAGAGAAATTCAAGAAAAGTTTAGAGGAGCTTGATGACATGCTGAAAAGTCAGAAACCTAATGGAGATACTAATGGACTTGGATTTGAAGTTGGAGAATGTTCCAATACTAAAAACAATCTAGATCAGAACAAATCGGTAAGACAATCTAATGCTTATAAGTTTAATGGCAAATGTTTCAATTGCAACAAATATGATCATAGAGAAAATCAATATAGATTTAGAAGCAATTAGAATATTAATGCACCCACCAGTCAATGTTCCAAATGCAACAAAGTTGGTCATAATTTAGTTGATTGCATAATGAATGTGAAATGTTATGTTTGTGGAAGATATGGACACTTATCCAATCAATGTAGAACACAAACTAGCATAGGATATGGAAAGGATATTCAGAGGAATAATGTGACTTGTTATGCTTGTACCAAAATTGGACATATTGCCAAATTTTGTAGAAGCAAGACTTCATTGACAAACAATAAAGGATCCAGTTTGAAAGGCAAAGAAAAGGTAGATGAGGTAAAGCAAGAATTTTCAAAACAATGGATTAGGAAGAGAGATCAAAATATTGATGAAACTATCTCTATACTAGTAGAATAGAGTAATCCTCCACAGGTAGGAGATTCTTCATCCAACTGAGATGTAACCCTTTGGGGGTATTGCAACAAGTTGAAAATCATGCAGATTAACCTCGGTCGATGGTGAGAAGATATATTTCTTCTTTACTGGCAGATGTGTTAAGTTTTCACTTAACCGGCGAGCATTTAATGTGATTGGTGAGAGAAATGTCATTATAAATCAGCTAATCTCCCTCATTTTTGACTCACTGAGCATTCAAATTAGCAAAGAGTGTGAAAACAGAGCGAAGGAATTCAAGGTGAAGGTGCAAAGTGATTTCTTCAAGCATTCAGAATATTTTCAAGCAACTAAAGGTATTTTTCAATGGCTTCTTCTTCTGCTCCCGAGTTTATTCTGAACCCTACTATTGTAAAAAATGTGAAATGCCCTAGGCCCGTATTTAAGATAATTCCCAAGATTTCCAAGCAAGATGACTCTGTAGGGGCATTTTCAAAATTTCCTAAAGGTGTAGCATTTGCAGAAGACCCTAGGATTTATATACATTGCAATATAGAAGAACTAGGTTCTGAAGAATTCATGAAAATGTTTACTAAGGTAATTTGTGATGAAAATGGTGCTGTTAAATCCAAACACAAGATTGTAGAAACTCTAGGTTTTGTGGAGATATTGAACATTCCTCAATTTTCAGAGGAAGTAGTAAGAATTGTTTTGAGTAGAGCACATGGATAATTCTTATGGTTGGATTCTATCTACAAAATAACCCGGCAAGCAATTAGGGGAGTAATTGGTTTACCCTCAATTGGTAGCAGACCTGATAAAACAAAGAATATTCCTAACAACAAAGTGATGACCCTAACAGGAGCAACATTTGACAATAGATCACTGAGAGTGAATGATATCAAGGAAATCAATGTGATATTTGTAAGTATGGTGCTAGGATACAAGACCACACATGCTAACAGGCTAAATTTAGTTTCTAGTCTTTGTATAAATAGTGCTTATGAGATGGCTAGCAACAATGCAATGATAGATGTGTGTGAATGGCTAAAAGATGAACTTATTGAAAATTTGAAAAAGATTAAAGGAGATAATAAAGGGACATTCTGCTTTGGAAATCTTTTGGTATGCTTAATGTTGTATTTCACTAAGGAAATCCCTGGTACAGGACCTAACGACTTTGAATATGATATACCAGTAGGAAAAAAATTATAGGAAGCTTTTACCGGCATGGTAATTGCAAAGAATAACAACATAATTGAATACTTCAAAACCTTCCAAGCTAAAATGAAAACTAGAGAAAGACTACCACAAAGTGTAGTGGTCAAATATGACAAAGAGATCTGTTTTGTTATCAAGAAAGATGAGACATGGATGGAAGTTGTACTCCCTAAGACTGTCTGGGTGACTGAAATGAGATATGAGGCAGATCTTAACATTCTTGAAACATATGCAAAAGCTTCACTAGATGCACTGAGAGAACCGTTAGAACAAGTTTTTGGTAGTGCTGAGACTATTGAAAGTGGTGTAAAAATATTGAAGCAAAGAAAGAAAAGAGAAAAATATATTAGAGATGATTCCAAGAAAGTGAAGGAAATCAAGGAGAATGTAATGAACATTAGTAGCATATCGGCTAGCAATCTTGAAGGACTTCAACTAGAAGCACACATTTCACCAGTTGGCACATCTTCTAGAACTGATAGTGAGAAACCACTAGAGTTTATAAGAGATGAAAGGAGGAAGATAAAACCTTCATCGGTACCCTCTCCTTCACCTAAGAGAACAAGGAACTTGAGGAAGAAACAATAGGCAATAAGGGGACCACCAAAGAAACTAACACCAAAGAAGAAACAAAAACCTGTTACACCTTCTTTGAATGATTTATTGAATGAGATAACTGATGATGGAAATTTGGCTAATGTACACAAATTGTATAACACATTTAATGATTATGCTAGGGAAAGCATTGAGAACAGTATTATTTTACATCTAGACATATGCAAAAAGGTTTTAATTGAAGTTGTGGATGACTTACCCAATCAACTGTATAGGAGATTGGAAGCAAAAAGGATTGCAGTGATGAAATTAGATAAGAACTAAAAGTTGAAAAACTTCTAGCTGTACATCCTGTAAACTCAAAAGAGGAAATTGATGAATCAATTTCTGAGGCTAACCGATTTGTTTTTGCCAATGGACACTGACAAGTAAGTTTAATGGAAGGAAGAGTAAAAGAGATTGTAGATGAGACTACTGATAATTAAGATAGATTTTTTGTGGAGAAGGAAAAACAAGAGGAAATTAACCGACCAAAGAAGAAGTTTAAAGTGTATTTGAAGGATAAGGACAAGGGAAAAGGAAAAATTGATGGTATTCCAAACATCAAGATTACTGACAATCTATCGCCACCTTTGGATACTACATCGGTACACATAGATGATCCACCGATTATTGACACTAAAGGTGTTACACATGATGACACAAATCCTAAATCTAAGATACTGTTCACCATGAATGTGGATACTCAGGAAGTAAATATTGTTGTAGATAAGGATAGTGCAGAGGTTAAGGAAGACAATGTTGATAGTGGAAACATGGTTGAGAAACCAATAGAGACTGTTGAGGTTGAGATCCCAACCCAAATAGAGCAACCATTAGATACTAGGAAAACTACTAAAGAAATAGATGCTGACACAGGGCCACCGGAGACTAGGATACTAGTAGTTGAACCTACTGAGGTAGAGGTACATACTAAGATAGAGGTACATACTGAGGCAGAGAAATTAGCAATCACCGAGACATCAAAATAGTCTGAGAAACCCTTGCAAGTTGAGATGCAAACCTAGACTAATCCACCAGTGGAAAACACAAGTAAAATGGTTACAATTGATGGAAGCTCAAAGGTAATAAAGGCAATTGGTTAGACATCTGGCACATCAGTAAGTGAATTCAGACCTACCAATGTTACAAAGGTACTTTTGGATTCAATCAAAAAGATAATGGATTGCAATGCATTGGCCTACAAGGAAATTGATAATACTATACCTATTCTTAAATTGATTGCACCAAATTGTAACATAGATCATATTAAGAATTCTTTAGGTAAATTGGACACATTGTCCAAATTTATTGCTGACAATGTAATAACCATTGATAAAGTGAATGAGGATACAATAAAGGAGAGAGTTGAAAAACAGAAGAACAAATTCTTTGATGAAACCATAAAGAAGTGCATAGAACACCTGAATACATTATTACCAGCACTGAATTCTACTATTTTGGAGTACAAAGAGCTATACAAGGAAACATGCAAACCTCACATTCTAACAGAGGACATAGACAAGGAGATTAGTAAAACACGGAAGGAAATTGATGACATAGCTGATAACATAATTGGTTCATATGGATTTATATCAGTTTTTAAGCAAGAAATGGTAGGCTTTGAATAAAAACTAGAGAAACTTGAGAAAGAAAAGGCAAGGATAAGGTCTAATGCTAGAGAACTTAAAAATAAACTTGGTCCCAAGTTGGACAATCTTATTTCTCAGAGAATAGAAATATCTAAGGCATTACTTCAAGGACAACAATCACCGGAAGATCACATGCATTATCTCACTGGCACGATCCAACAAACTAAGGCAACTTTGAATGACAGCAAAAGGTTTATGCAGAGTTTGAAATTGGTTGTGGCAGATATCTTTTAGATTGTAACCAACTAGTTATAGACTTTGAGGTGAAATTTTTGCACTCATTTGAAAATTTTTGACAACCTTTGTTATTGATGTCAAAGGGGGAGTAGTGCAGAGAAAAAAATTTATTCAAAGGAGATCATTTGATCAGGGGGAGCACATCTTTTTGGAAATTTTTTTGGACTTCAATTTTTGAAACAATTTTTGGATTTTTCTTATGAGTGTTGCCATCAATGCCAAAGGGGGAGATTGTTGGCATTCTACACTCTTATGAGAATAGTTGATGTTGTCATTGATGGTAACAAATGGGCAACCAACTAGGAATCATCTGTCAACCCATCGGTAGTTACCGACATTGACAATAGACTTCTACATTCACCTACAGGCACTTCATCTACAGTAGCAATAATGCATACCGTCACTTAAGCTGACAAGGAACAAACTTTTGTTTATTGTTTTATATTGTAATTATCTTTTGTAAAAGCTAACATGGTATATTATAAAAAAATCATATATATGTATGAGATCTTATAGGTCATTTTGAGAGAAGATATGATGGTAATGAGAGAAAGAGAATAGATGATACTTTTGTATAAGGTGATATAGTTGATAGTGAAGGTTTTGGTAATAGACTGAGCTTAAACTGGTACTGAACCTTGCATAGTTGATGCTGATCTGAAGCAGTACATTGTATTGGATTTTGATAATCCATTTTGTAAGTCAGTGTGACTTTTATTTTTTAATTGAGCAATGAGCTCTAGGCTGCTAGCCTTGCTGCATGTGCAGGCCCTCATTGTAAGTAATATTTATTCATTTGCCAGTGAGTGAATATTGTGGGTCACAAATCCCACTGAGGTTTTTCCCACACTGGGGTTTTTCATTAAATATCTTGTGTTATAGTGTGTTCTCTATGTTGTCTCTATTATTCTTATTTGCTGCATTAATTCTTATTTACTGGTACACTATTTTGGGATACAAAGTTCTTAATAAGTTCAAATATTCTACTAACCAGTTAGACACTGATTCACCCCCCCCCCCTCTCAGTTTCTTTGGGAATATCATTGATTCTAACAACCACTTCCCCATCCACTTGTAGGCGGACTTCATCTCCAATAGCAAGAGTTTGAACATCTTCATCAACGCACTCTTCTTCATCTTGCACAGTTGCCTGCAGTAGTAATGTATGCATGTGGTAATGTAAATACGATTTTTCTACAACTGACCATCAACATAATAAAATCAATTCATGCCAATGCAATAGAACAATACTGAAATAGATGGATGTCCCATAATATCCCCAATGTGGTCTACATTTGTACAACCATTGTCATTTCTAGTGGACTATTTCTTACCATGCATGCTTCCTTTTGCGGTAGTTTGCAGCAAAAGAGGGCACATTGTAAAGGAGTGTAAGTACAGAATAAACCCATATGAACGGTAATATATAACTGTGTGTGATATAACACTAAGTGTGATATATAAGTGCATGTCATATAACACTGCATGTGATATCCCACAACATGTTATGCAAAATGACATTGTATTACCTCTTCATCTTTCCTTGTATCATCCAATGTCTACCCCAATTCAGGAGACAACCCTGCATTCTTCTCACCTCTACATGCACTCAAATTTTCATTCGTCATCTCCTTTAGCTTCTTTGTCCTCACAAACATTCAAGGTTTGTGACATCGTATTTTTGGCAGACTACATATAATGTCAAAAAAACCCCAAACAACTGCACACTTCCTTCATGAACCACATCACAATCAACCTACCATAAAAAGGATGAAACAATCAACTTACTAGACTATAGAGTGCAAAGAATAGTATGCAATGCGAACACATATATGAATAGACAATCACCTTCGATGTCAAATGTGTGGCCTCATCCAAAGTTAGATGCATTGACACACATTTGTTGCAAGATGAGCATCCAATGCCAAATTCACTTCACCATCCCATGCACTATTACAAACTCCCTACCCAATGGCCTAGGATAGCTCAATTATATGTACTTTCAAAAATTACATTGAATTTAGTAAACTATAAAACAAAACAATCACCAGGAATTACCTCTTTTCCAAAATTCTTTCTTTCCAGTAACTCTAATACCTTCTTCCTTCTTTCTTCCCTCATTGGACTATTGTTGTACATGCGCATAGTGCTTCTTTTATCTCTTCCTTTCCTTTGGTAGGAAGCTCATCATATGTATTCTTCCCATACTTTCTGTACACCCAATCAATGAGACATTTTTTTTGCATATTATACTGTACAACCATGTGGCATTAGATATCAACCTACCTCTTCTTTAGGTACCTCCGCACTGTCTTGATGTGGCGTGGGCTGCATTTTCTTCTACCTTGTGGTGCACAACCACATCTTAGGCCCTCCACTAATGGGAGGTGGTGCACTAAGAATATATGCATGTTCAGCCTCCCCATATCCCAAAATATACAACCTCCTTTATACAAACATTCACCAAATAGACAAAAGTAGTACAACTTGCCATTCACATATTCTCTTTTATGATAAAACTGTTGTTGCACACATCGAATAGGGACAAACCGTCATGTTTAATTTTTCTAAAATAAAGAATTATAAAGATGATATAAAATATAATAATAAATAGTACACCTCCTCATTACTAGCCCCTCCTTGTCCCTATTTGTAAGTACCAAAACCATTGCCCTTCCCTTGAGTCTCCTCCTTCTCGATGCTTGGCTGATAATTGCTATAGACATCACCTTTTTCACTCTCACCACCTTCAATATAAGTATACTTGTGCTCCTCTACATTGTCGATTGGATCATCTTCCCCACCAACAAACACATTATCATGATGTTGTTAAATAAAAAAGCAGACATCATCAGTGCTTTTATCTCCATAGACTAGTCTACATTTCCACTTACATGAGGCCCAACTTCTAGGAATTAGAGCACACATAGGTGGAAAATATTGAAATACGATGATGAGAAATGATTACCAATATGGCCATGTAGTCACTTTGAATACCACCTATCGATGGCTTCATAATCGAAGGTCCAACTCGCACCTACTTCAGATTTGAAGGCCTATCTCCCTCCTGAGTATACAAATTTGACTTCCCAATTAGAAGCATTAAATGATGACAAAGTCAAGAAAAAGAACATATTGTAACATCCATTAAATCTATTGAGCTTATAGGCAAGTGAATATCATATGGCAGTACAAATTGAGAAACGTGACCAATTCTCAGTATGTCATGCAGTTCAAACTTAGCTAAACCATATTCAAGTGTTTCTTTGAAACAATTTATGAATGCAGATGTCATGTTTGATCTAAAAAAAAGAACAAAGATCCAATTGATATCAAAAGGAACTATCAAAAACACTATGCACTCAAGATGAAGGTCACAGTGATAACACAGCTAATTATTCGCACATTGTGATATGAGGTTCCATAGGTGGTTGTGTTATATACAAGTCAACTAGTAGTTAGCCATAAACTATTCAAGGCATTCCACTGGAGATCATTAATAGTAATAAGGAATGATTTCATTGCAGTTGCAATGAACTATGGATTATCATCCATCGAGAATCTTGTCAAAAGGGGTGCATGTGATGTCCCCATCCAAATTATAATACAAACACTAGACTTTGTTAGCAATTGATAAAGAAGGATACAAAACATGGATAATGATTCCAACAAAATCTACTGTGCAATGATTGAGTTAGTCACTCTTTCTGGTAAAAGACAAAGGCAACAATTATCATTAAGGAACTCTTTGATGATAATTAATGTGTATAAAGAGCAGCAATTCTTTTTTGGAAAGACATGTCTCTTTTGAAAGAAGTATCTATTCTAAAGGTATCATCTCTTAGTTGATATGGGGATATTATTAATATCCCAGTATAAAGTTCTCAGTAAAAAAAAAGACAATAGGAAGGATAGACATATGAGAAGCAATTGATGCCAACCACAGAGGGCTCCATCACTACAAAAATGTGAATATGATATTAGTAATCTCAAGTAGCACTCTAGATATCATTTTAAATCGGTATTGGATCATCAAAAACATGTGGTACTCAAAGATCAGGAACAACGATAATATAGATATACACATACAATCATATCCATGTAAACTCTCTTATTCAGATCAATATAATATTGTAGTGTTCTAAAATACGTTTAGTGCATTTATGACACTTATGCATGATGCCTAGTGCATTTATGATGATTCCATGATCAAAATCATATTATTTTGGCATTATGGGCTTAGAAGACAAAGTGCCTTGAAAGCCCCTTGGGCCTACTTTTTCACGGACGTAAGAAATACGTGGGGATGTCCGCACGCTGCACTAATGTCAGAATCTCAAATTTGGCAGAGAGTTGGACGCTAGTTGATGTGTGTCCTTTGGCTCATGTTTTGCCATTATAACACTCCATGCCTCTTCCAAGTTTAAGAACCCTTCCTATCTAATTTTGAAGGGTTCCCAGTTTTGGTTCTTGGCACTTGGACTATGGTTGCACTCTCACACTCTCATTTCTCTCTTTCTCTCTTCATGCTCTTAGATACACTCCCTAGTAACATCAACCTGCAGCCATCTTGTGGTGGTTATTACCAACAAACCCTATCATGGGCTTTGTCATGCTTGTATCTTCAACAAAGAGGGGTTTGGATTTACTCCTCGTCTTCTCTTTCATCCATTTTTGTTACATGCAATATGTCCTTTGCATTGTTGATTGTATCTATCATGTAGGTGAATTCATTATTTCCAATATTTTAAATATTTAATACATGCAATAGGGTTTGCTTCCATTAAGCGTAGTGTAGTTTCTATTTGAATATTTACATGTTTCCAATTTACCAAGTTTCCAATTTATCTTTCCAATCTATATATCTAGTTGTCTGTGGTGCTGGAAACACCTAAAAGGGGGTCTAACTGAGGCAGGCTCGTATACAGCACCAACAGTTTTCCCCATCTCAGTGTGTGCAGGTGACAAATAGGTTCCGTGCATAGGAAATCACTTACAGGCTTCTTTCTAGACTTTTCCCTTTCCATGGGTCATATGAACTACAAAACACCGCGCTGGTGTCCACACCCCGTGCTGGTGTCCTAAACTTGAGAGCTCCTTCATTGGAAGGTATAACCTATTTTTAGTATTGCATCATTCTGTAAATTTGGTTTCTATGTATTTACTACTTCTGCATCATAATTTTGTTATTTATATTTTATAGCATTGTTAGTGTATTCATGTGTTATCCCCTAGCTCATCTTAGTGCCTATTTGAAGAGGTAGTGATTGACTGATTTGCCTTCTAATATTTATCATCTCGGAGTGGGCAAATATCTTCCCCTACATTTTGGTGAACGCGACGTGAATTCTTAATGTCGGATCTATTCCTTTTAGAGTTTTATGCCTTTGATAAGGCATTCTCAAAGGATGATTTTGATATGTTGAATGAAGTCTTGGATGACTTCCTTGAAGCACCTTCTCTTAAAAGAGACGTAAAGGGTGGGTCATCCTCCATGACATCCTCATGCAAAAATGAAATTTTTTTGAATGTCATTGTTGTCTCTGAGGCCCCACAAAGGCCTAAGAGACCTTACATCCATGTGACAGTGGAAAGTCATTCTCCTAAGAGAGTTAAGACTATAAATGGAAAACCTTTCAAGGAAGAAGCTTCTACTTTATCCACTAGATTTATGCAATCCAAGAAACCATCTAATAATACTATTGCTCACACATATAAACTTAGAATAACAAAAAAGTTCCTAAACCACCTTGAAATTCTCTACCTCCTCAACTTGTCCTTCCTAAGGCACCTTTTTTGGTGGCGTAGTGACCAAGTGATTATGATCTTATTGAGCAACTTAAGGTTACTCTATCTAAGATCTCACTGTGGGATTTTCTTCAAACCACCCCGATGTATCAAGGTATGCTATGGGAAGCTTTGCAAAATATTCTTCTACCTTCCTCTGTGAGACCTGTTGATGTGAATGTACTGATAGATCATATTCATGCAGATTCGCCGA
This sequence comes from Cryptomeria japonica, assembly GCF_030272615.1. NCBI lineage: Eukaryota > Viridiplantae > Streptophyta > Pinopsida > Cupressales > Cupressaceae > Cryptomeria > Cryptomeria japonica. The sequence goes on from NC_081414.1 coordinate 882,635,392, forward strand.
ATATTACCTTTTATCCACATGAAATCCCACCTCCCAAACTGAAGAATTTAGTAGATCTGTTAATGATCATTGTTAATGTCAATGGCGTTAGTATTAGATGAACACTTATCGATGATGGTTTGACACTGAATGTTTGTTGTTTAGACTTGTTACCAAAGATCAAGGTGGACCCAAATTATTTGGCAGCCTCCTCCTTGTTCATCCGAGGTTTTCATAATAGTGGTGAGATTATTGTGGGGACTATCATACTATTCTTGAAGGTTGGACCAGTCACTATTCCAATCCTTGTGCACATTATGCCAAGCCCTTTATCATACAATCTTCTTTTAGGTAGACCATGGCTACATGATTTGGGAGTTGTTTCATCTACACTTCATGGATCTATAAAGTTTGGGGCTAATAATCAAGTTTTCATAGTTAAGGCTGATCCCGAGGCTATGCACTTATTTCAAATAGCCACAAATAGTCAGGCTTCTGTTACACCTTCATTTTCAAAATTATGTACCCACCTTGTCTTCTTCGATCATAACTTCTTGTGTCTCATCCCATAAAAAGGAAGAGCGTAAGAAGTAAGAAGTCACTAAGGAAGTTGTTAAAAAGGAGAAATCACCTAAGAAGCAAGATTCTTTGAAAGAAAAATCCCCAAAAGGTAGATACTCCTAGGGTGAAAACGTTGGAGTCTACATCTAAAAAACCTTCCCTCACTAAATCACCTTCTCTATCAAAAGTGAATGCATGTTTAGGTGATGATTGGGCTTCTTTGGATTTTATCAACTCTCATGCTGGTGAGTAAAAAGTAGACCCCGTCCATCTAAGCTTTCCTAAGATTTGATTCATTTTGGCTATGAAATATGATTATACATCTATAAAGCCAAGTGATGCTTATCATGTCAATCACCATTTCTATAGGAAAACACCATCATTCTAAGAATTACAAAACATCTATGGTCCTAGATACAAGCTTGTGTCCTAGCTTGGGTATGATGAAAATGGTTGCAAACCTAATAAATAATATATTCAAATTCCTTTGGAGCCCAAACCTCGTCACCACAACACTGGACTAGGATACCGTCATATGGGTCGAAAGGCAAAACCATGGTTAAACTGTTAACATGATTCCAGTCAATCCCCTTCCTTTAAAGCTTGTTCATTTGGAACTCATCGACACTGGTGTATCACCTAATGAGATTCCCTTGGATCTTTTCCCTTTGAAAGAATCCTTGAAGGAATTTTTGGGTGCATACGATGGCCTGCCTTCTTACCATCATAAATGTCGATTCCCATATTTCTTGAATTCTCAAACATATTTTCGAGAATCCGTTCCATGAGGGGCACCTCTATCTCACAATGGAGAACAAATGTCTATTCCTCATCCAAAAGACCATAGTACGCTCCTTAGTGGAGAAACTATTGATGTCATCATGAGAGATAAGACTTAGATTGACACGGTCATAAAAGTGGGAAAAATATTATCCTCCAAATAATTCAAAGAGTATTCCAACTTGCTACATCAATTCCCTGACATCTTTGCTTGGTCTTATGAGGAGATGCCTGGCATTGATGAGTCTATTATGGTACACAAAATTGTGCTTAGTTGTGATGCTAAGCTGGTGAAGCAAAAGATTCGAAAGATGAATCCTAAGGTGGCTTTATTAGTCAAGGCCAAGATAGAGAAGCTCCTAAAAGCTGGCTTTATCTGCCCCATTGACTATTCACCTTGGATCTCAAAGACTATCCCAGTAAGAAAACCCGATGGTCGCATCCATATTTGCATTGATTTTCGGGATGTGAACAAATCCTCCCTCAAGGATGACTTTCCTCTCCCAAATATCGATATGATCATGGATTCAACTATGAGGTATGCTTTACTCTCATTCATGGATGGCTTCTCAGGTTATAACCAGATCTGTATTAACCTAGAAGATCAATATAAAACCACTTTCACAACCCCTTGAGGAACCTTTTGTTATGTCTTCATGCCATTTGGTTTGAAGAATGCAGGAGTGACCTATCAATGAGCCATGACTTTGATATTCCATGATTTCATCCATAAGGTCTTAGAAGACTATGTCGATGATATCTTGGTAAAATCCTTAGCGCGAGAAACACATATTGAAAATATTCGCTTGGTCTTTGAAAGACTTCGGTTGTATAAAATGAGACTGAATCCTCTTAAGTGTGTCTTTGGTGTTGATGTTGGGAAGCTCCTAGGATTCATTATCTCTCATTGAGAAATTAAAATAGATATAGCTAAGATCGATGCTATTGTGAACATGCCTCTATCTAAGAATATCTCTTAGCTTAGTAGCTTGTAGGGGAAGATCCAGGCCATTCATCGATTTGTGGCACAATTGGCTGATCGTACCCTCCCTTTTACACGATTGTTGAAGAAAGATACCTATTTCAAATAGAATGAGGAGTGTCAAAAGGCATTTGATTCTATCAAGGATTACCTAGCTAATCCCCCTATCCTAATGTCGGCTATGTATGATATACCTTTCTTCCTGTATATTTCAGCCTCATCTCATGCTTTGGTGGCATTAGAGGCCCAACATGATGATGAAGGGTGAGAAAGAGAAGTCTATTACATTAGCTGCACTTTAATAGGATACGAAACCCAATATTCTGTTATGGAAAAATAGTGCTTATCTATTGTCTTCATGATTCAAAATCTGAGACATTACATCCTCGATGCAGAAACATGAGTCATTGCTAAAATTGATATCCTCAAGCACCTCTTTGCAAAGTCTGATCTCTCAGGAAAGTTGGCCAAGTGGGTGATGATGCTCTCTAAATTTGACCTACACTTCATAACTCAGAAGTCAATTAAACGGTAGGTCATTTCCAATCAGTTAGTCGATGCTCCCTCAAACAAGTCATTGTTGGCATTTGCATGAAGATTGTATTGTTGAACCTAAGTGTTGTCATTGATGTCAATTGTAACCAGTAATGGAGTTGTAATGTAACTAGTAATTGAGCTGCTGAAGGAAACTGATATTACTATACAAGCAGTGAGATCAACCAGTAACCCTACCTATTGATATACCAAACCCTAAACGATGGACCTTGGTGAATTGGTTGTGTTGATCTATGATCAAATGATGATCGGAGATGATTATGCCACATATGCATGATGCACGTGATGATTTTCAAAGTGGTTTTTGGCACATAGAGATAACTATTTTATCTTGGGAATAAGCGAGTACATTACATGAAGTGGAAACCACATGATGAGTTACAGGATTCAATGAGCGGTGATCAAGGAGTGGTCAAGGTTGTCTTGTACAATGTGCAGTGATTGCTATATGATCTAACGGTCATGTTTGAACCAATTTGTTTGTAATCTCTATGACATCTTAGGTCTTGTGATGTGTTACCAACCTATTGTTTTTCTTATAAGGTTGATGAGTTGTTTTGTTGTAATGTTGGCAATTTTGGTTAAGTGTCAGTGTGATTTATTTCCAAACCAGAAGGAGTATCTGCAGTATGTTTGAAGGCAGATAGGAGCATGAAAAGGATGTGATCAAGCAGAGTAGTGCTATTTACCAGAACAACAAAACCTTGTTGTTCTCTAACAATTACAATAGTTAAATCCCTTAACTGGGTAAGCTTTAACAGGCTTAGTGATTTCTAAATCCTCTAACCAGGTGATCCATTAGCTTGGATTTCAAATCCTCTATTGAGGTTACTCCTAACAAGGTATTTCTTTTAAGAGGGCATTGTAGTCAATCTCTTAACCGGGTGGTCCCTAACAGGATCTGTTCCTAATAGGACATTTTTGTAAAGCTTCTAACAAGGCTTGGCTACTAAAAGGGTGAACTTCAAAAGAGTTCAGAATACTTGTGGGTGTTCATCCCCATTGTGGTTTTTCCCATTTGGTTTTCCATGTCAAAAATCATTGTGTCAAGTGGTGAATGGTTTTTTATGGTTATGTTTTGATATGGTTAATTTGTTTAATTGGTAAAGCCACTTAGATGTGTTAAGATGACCGACAATGATCTGAAATGTGCTTTTACTAATGTTAGTGAAGAGGTTTGATATATTGTTCAAATGGTTTGAGATTTTCAAATCTGTTATATTGTTATTTTGGTATACTAGTCAACTGGTAAACTTGACAGTGCTATTGTAGTTTGTAGTTTAGTGTTTGAACCAATTAGTTCAGTGATAGATTTATGAGTTGGGTTTTAAGTTTGGTGAAAGTTTAGTTTGTTTTCTATCTACTGATTCACCCCCCCTCTTAGTAGTTGTCTGAATCCTTATTGATTCATCATATCATCAATCTTCTCCCACCTTGGACTTCTTCCCCGATGAAGATGTTCTTATCATTGACTAGGACTCCATGTGGGACATGTATTTTGATTGTTCAAGGTGTCAAAATGGCTCAAGTGCTGGTGTGGTTTTCATCTCACCCGAAGGAAAGCTAGTTCCTCTCTCTTTCCATTTAGAGTTCCATTGTACCAATAACATCACCAAGTATGAGGCCCTGATAGCAAGACTCCATACCATGATTGCCATTGGAGTAAAGAACATCCACATCCACAGAGATTCTGAACTTATTGTAAACCAAGTGACGGGTCCCTATCATGTTCAACAGTTGAAGTTGTCTCAATATAAGGATTTAGTATTGACCATACTAAAGCAATTCACTACTTACATGATCAATAGTATCTCATAGAGGGAAAATCATCATGCAAATGCAATGGTAAGCACTGTTTCCCTTGTAGGCCCCGATTTTGATCAGGACAAATACCACTTTGTGGTACAAGTCCTCTGCTCCCTAGACATATCTGATCAAACTCAATTTGATTAACTTATGTGTACCCATGTCAATTTAGGAGAATGTTTCACACACATTTTCATTTATTTAAAAACCAGAAGTTTTCCCGATGATGTCAGCAAAAGTTCACGCATGTGGATTTGGAAGTTGGCCAACCATTACATTCTCATATCTAATGTGCATTATAGGAGATCATACAATGGTATTCTTTTGTGATGTCTAACAAAATTTGAGATCCCCCTTGCCCTTCAGGAAGCCCATTCAGGCTCTAGAAGTAGGAATTTTGGAGGAAAGTCTTTGGTACACAAACTGTTCAGGAAGCCCATTCAAGCTCTGGAGGTAGGAATTTTGGAGGAAAGTATTTGGTACACAAGCTAATCCACATGGGGTACTATTAGCAAATGATGGAACAAGATTCTTTTTCGTTTGTCAAAAAGCATCCTCAATGTCAACAACATAGCAACCTGATTTGAGCCCCTGCATAGGAACTCCATAGTTAGGTCTCTCTATGGCCCTTCCAAACTTGGGTATTGGACATCATTAGAAAGATATATCCCCCTTCATCTAAAGATCACATCTTCATTATCATCACTACAGATTACTTCACAAAGTGGGTCCAGGTAGTCCTACTCATATCGACTACCACTAATATGATTTGTGGCTTCATCATGGATAAAATTATTTCTTGCTTTGTCTTGCCTACTACCCTTGTTTTTGATAATGATATTCCTTTTATGAATAAGGAGGTCAAGTAGTTTCTTGAAAAATTTCACATTCAACACCTCTTTTCTACACCTTACTACCCACAATCTAATGGTCAAGTGGAAGCATCTAATAAAACCATTGAACAAATCTTACACAAGATTGTCACTAAACATGGTAAAGATTGTCATTTGCAGTTAATCTATGCATTATGGGCCTATCGTACGAGTGTTAATATGGCTAAAGGAATGACACCCTACAACCTCATGTATGGTGTCGACACTATTATGCCTTTTGAATTGAAGATTCCCTCTTTGCGGGTCTCCTTAAAAGGGGTTATTGATGATGATTCCTATCATACTCTTCATTTAAATCATCTTGAATTGGTGGATGAGTGACGCTTAAAGGCCCTTCAACATCTTCAAGCTTATCCAAAGTCTCTATCCAAATAATATAACCAAAGTGTGCTACCTCAGACCTTTAAGAAAGGTGACCTGGTTCTTTATGAAAACTAAAGAAATGTTAATGCGCTACTTGACCAAAGAGGGAAATTTAGCCCAAATTGGTTAGTGTAATATTTTTACCCAAGAATGCAAGTGATTGACAGAAAGCAAAATAGAAATCAAATATAAGCTAAATAAACTGTATTCAACTCAAGAGAATGCAAAGCATTACAATGGAATGGGATACCCATATGAGAGCAAGAGGTGGGTATATATAGGATATTCCACCTAAGAGTCAAAAAACACAACCAATATGGGATAAAGTGAAAAATTCCCTAAGTAAACTTAACCTAGTGTGAATAGAGCTAAAGTGGAGAACAAGCTAAGAAAGAGCTAGATAGTGAAATAACCCTATTCACACTAACACCCCCCCTTAAGTGTAACTTAGGGGGAAATGAAGACAAGATGGGTCCTGACAACAAGGTCTGATAAAGTACCCATGTACAAAGAATCCCCTCAAACAGAAAAGGAAGGAGAAAAACCATCGAGGAAAAACTCCCCCATGAGATGATAATGTAGGAAGGGCTAATGGACCCCCCTATAAAAGATTTTTCATACCCCCAAGAGAGACTGAAGATGAACATACTTGCTCTCAGTGAAGGTTTCAGTGAATATATCTACAACCTGGTTTGTTGTAGGACAATACTAGAAATCAATGACCTTCTCCTAAATCAGCTTTCTGAGAAAATGCATGTGGATCTCGATGTGTTTGGTCCACTGATGATGAAATTGGTTCTTCAAGATTTGTATGGAACAAGGATCTACTTGTGAGGCCCTACCCTGACCCATCCTATCTCTTTAGTTATTTTCATTTTGGAACTACTTTGGATGCTAGTTTTGACACACTATGGATAGAGAACTTTACATGGTCCCACGATTTTGGTAACATTGATATATATGGATGCTTCATTTCTATGCCTTGTGGACTATAGAATATTATATGATTCTAGATTAGGGTAATATTGTGATGATGTATGTTATTATCTGAATTTCAGGATTTGTTATAATGTTAGAAATATGTTTGCATATCTTGTAGATGGATCAAATTTTGAGGATTATGATGAATTGCTTTGATTTGTGACAACTCGTATTTTATAATGACAAGTTTTTGCAGAATGAATGTATTGTATTCTGATTATGTGTTGTATATTATATGAGGCTATTGGGAAGTACTAATGTTTAAATTGAGATGTGCAGGAAATTATCCATGTGACCATGGAAATATTATGGAGAATCAAGCCTAGTCCTATGTGCGTTAGTAAAACTAGGGGTTGTCTATTTGGAGAGACAACACCCCGTAAGTATTGTATTTTATTCGTAAATGTAAAATGTTGCATGAGTGTAAATTTTATTAATTGAATTGTTTAAATTGTTTAAGGGACAATTGCCACATGTGTATTGTGATGTGGAATTGTTTTGTAGTGTCACTTGACACCTATGTAGTATGTTGTGTTGGCAATTTGTCATGTCACCTTTTTGGAGAGTTTTATTTTTTTGTTAATTGTTATATCTCCTAATTATCCTTGAAGGAACCAAGAAATCTAGGTTAGTGAGCCACAAGGAGGGTCAACTCAGAGTTGACCCGTAGGTTAACTTTAGGTGGACTTTCTGAAGGTCAAATCAACTCCTAGAGTCAATTTTAGAGCATTCCTATTAGGCCTCATGGGGTACCTATGGGTGAAGGCCAAAATTGGCCATGTGTCTTTCCCTTAGGACTTGTTTAACCACCCAAAAAAGTGGTTTTCCCAAGATGGACGAATTCCATCTATAGGAGTGCCATCCTTGGTAGGATAACCTTCTTTAAGGGAGTAATCCCTCTTCCCCATTCCATTTCCCTTCTCTAGGCACCTAGGTTAGGGAGTGTGTAAGACCTAGAGAAGACCAATCCAATGGGGGATCCGTCGCTCTATCCAAGAGGTTGGAAGGACTGAGAGAGGCCTTCTTAGGCTAAGAATGGAAGCTTAGTGAGCTAATCACCCACTCTCCATCCTTGGAGATTTTTGGAGAAACTTTGGAGGAAAACCAGTTTTTAGGATAGTAAAATTTGGGGCCAAGGAATTGCAGAAAAAGATTGAGGATTGGGCAGCTCTTCATCAAGCTACCCCTAGATTTCCCTTGGTAGGTCAAGGTTGGTGTTACTCTCCCCTCTTATGTAAATGTAAAATGTCTAGAATGCTTGAATGGAAAATTGTTTATTCCTTTATTTGTGTTGTACTTGTAAAAATCTATGTGAATTCTTGCTTATTTCTATTCTATGTATTGTTGTGTTTGGGAGTATTCAGGACCATCCTTTCCTTGGGAGGAAAGATTGGTCTTGGGGGTGGAAGGAGCTTGACAGCCCTTAGGGTGAGAGGGTCTCATTTTGAGAGTGATCTCAAGGGTCTGTCCATGAGACCCTTGCTGCCTTTCTTTTGTGTTATTTCACTTGGGGGTCATAAGGGGGTGCAAATATGGCATGGTTGCCTTTTTGGGGGTCATAAGGGTGTAGGGATTAAGGAGGATTTTTGGTTATGATGCCATGAGTTGGTTGTAAGTTCTATCTAGTAGATTTCTCCCCTAGGGTACTTGGTCCACTTCCACCCTAGTAAGGCATCATATTTTGTGATGGAGTTTCAGCTTGGGAAGGGATGTGACTGTTGTGTTGATTTATTTTCCCCTTTGCTTGTTGTATTGCTTGGTTGTAACCCCGTCTAGGTCTTGATTCTCCAAACTCGGGGGTGGCTTCTGGTAAGCCTAGGTTGGGAGGTGAGCATCCCATGGTCACAACCCTAAAATTTTACATGCAGGTTGTTGGGAAAAGAATCTAGGAGTTGCAGATTTGTTTGGTTGCAAATTTTTATTCAGATTCAGATTTCTATTTAGATGCAGAAAAGCAAAAATGTAATTTTTATGAAATGTTGCAAAAAAAAAATGTAAATAAAGAGCTTTAGGTTGTTTCCTTTTATTCTCTGTACAAAGATTAAGAATGAGAGACTGGTTGGATTATTCACCCATTTTAAATATGGGCCATTGTAACTAAATATTCTGTAAGCAATGTAAATTTTACTTAAATTTTGATGCCTAATATGTTGCTGTAGACTATATCTAAATGTTGTTTCAGGAAAAAGTCTGTTATCTTGCTTATTTTCTGCAAATTAAAGAAAAAGGAAAGGGATGCATTAGGTTTAAATATTTACTTGTATAGTTTATTTACTGCTATTTTATTTCTTTTAACTCTATTTAGGCATAGCTGAAAAAGAATCTAGCATTTATATATTGCTGTAGGAAAACATGTTGTAAGACTGTAAAAAAAAAAGAGAGAAGAAAATAAAGACTTATTCATATTATTGTTAAAAGACTAAGATCTGTATGCTTAGGTGTTAGAACTTCAAAACAAATTAAGGGTTTCCAGCCCTAATGTCTTAAACATTTATTTATATATATCTATAAATATATATAAGTATATATATACATTGAAAAATATACACTTATATATATATAAATATATATATAAATTTCTATGTATGAATATCCCTGCAACAACAAAAAAAAAAAAAAACATAGTCTGGACTTGTGTATTCCTGTTACAAAAAAAAATATACAAAGGAATGCATGCTTCTGTGTTAAAAATAACTTAGACACAAGTTCCTAACCCTATCAGGTTGATATATATATATATATATACACACACACACATACATATATCCCTGCATCTGAAAACATACTCCAGGGATACAAAAAAAGGAGATATATATATATATAAATTCTGAGCATGAAAATGGATATATATAAATAAATATATATAAATATGTATTTATATATATATATACATATTTATATTTACATACTTATATATTTTTTTTAAAAACTCATCATACAAAAGTTTTATTACAAAAAAAAAGGGGAAATCGTAGTACCGACCGAGCCACTATGTGTAAACACAGTGGACGGCTCTCGGGCCGCGCCACTGTGTTTACCCACAGTGGACGGCACGGAAAATGCCGAGCCACTGTGTGTAAACACAGTGGATGGCTCTCGGGCCTTGCCACTGTGCTTACCCACAGTGGACAGCACGGGAGGTGCCGCCACTGTGTGTAAGCACAGTGGATGGTCCGCGGCTGCCACTGTGCATATACCCAGTGGACGGCACCGCTGTCACTGTGTATAAACACAGTGGCGTCCGGTAGAGCCCCGTGCCACCTCCTCCACTCTTCCCCCTCTTCAAAAACCCTCCGCCATGCCCACGGTCATCGTGCCCTAATCTGCCCCCGTACCTGCAACCACTCACACACACACACAACAAAAAAAAAGTGGTAAAATAAACCCTAACCCATTTCGGGTTAGGGTATAAATTAATAAGAAAATAAAGAAAAATGGAAATAAATAGAAATGCAACCCTAACCCAATTTCTGGTTAGGGTTAGCATTTTATGGATAAGGAATTTTTGTTTTAAAAGGAATTGTGAAATTTGATTTTAAGTTTTAATATTTTAATTAATAGTTAGGGTTAGCATTTTAGGAATAAGGGAATTCTTTATTTAAAAGAATTTCAAATTAGAGATGGGAAATTTAAATTGGAGTTTAAAGTAGTTTAATTTTAATTAATAATTAAGGTTATTTTAATAATCGAATTATTATATGCTTATATTCTTTAGAGAATTAAAATTTTAATATAGTTAATTCAAAGGGGTTTAAAAGTAAGGAGTTAATATATTTGGAACACTTGGCACTAAATCAAATTAATTTATTTAATTAATCAATAGATTTTCCTCAATTTATTTGGACATTAGGTTATATTGTAATTGGTGAAAAATTTTTTAAAAAAGGAGAAATTGTAAAACTATTTTTATAAACCTTAAGCCTTGAGACCGGTTTTGGCCGGATTAAAATTAAATCGTCAAAATTAAGGGTTTAGGGAAATTAGAGCTGGCTTTAGCTTAAAATTGGGTTTAGTGGGCAAATGGCATTATTTAGGAATTTGAACCCCTATCGGTTGGATTTAAATAATGAATTTGCATGTGCATCAATTATTTTATAACATTATCATTTTATGGTCGGAAATGATTTAATACATTAAGATAACCCATTTAACCCTCTTTTCAATTTGCGACAACTTAGTCAAAGTAATTGAGCTAGCTAATTAATCCGTGACACTGATTAATCCCCACCAAATAAAGTCACACATTCGAGTTGGTTAATTAACCCAACCTTAGTAAACAATTTTATTTTCACCCTAGATAAGACCAAACTCTAATAAAGTTATTATAATTGTAGGGTATATTGCAAGTTCATGTGGTCAAAAAAAAAAATTTGTTGTTCTGTTTTTGTGTCCAAAAGTTGGGCATGACATTTTGGTATCAAAGCAAGGTTTCCGACACTAGGAACCTTTCTCCATTACGTTTCGCTTTAATTATCTAAATTAATCAAATATTTTTCCAAAAAAATATATATATATAAAAATTAAATTATTTGTTTATTTATTTTATTTTTATTTTCTCATTAGGATGCCTCCGACTAAGCGACAAGCCCGCAAGCGCGGAAGGGGTCCTAAGCGTACATGTATGGCATGCGAGGATGTTGATAGGGAGGAACCGGTTCCAGAAGGGAACCCAAAAGTGCTTCCTGAACCACCGGTTGACCCTAACCGAGACATCTTGCTAGCTCTTCAGAACTTGATTGGGATAGTGCAGGATAGGCTTCCAGCAGTGGACCGTCATGCAGACAATCAGAACTCAGGGAGTCATAGATCAGTAGATAGGGAACGGAGTAGGAGTACACCTCCTAATCCCATAGAGGGCGAGGTAGAGCATGAGCCGGAGTCCGTTCACCTGCCTGAACTACCTCCAGTAGCAGCACCTGTGTACTTTGAGAGAGCACATCGGGAACCAGGAGATCTGATTAGAGAGGTTTTGCGCCTCCAGCCACCATCTTTTGGAGGATCTACTGATGGAGTAGAGGCTGAGGCATGGCTTTTGAGCCTAGATCGGTGCTTCGTATTGTGATCTTATTAAAGCAATCTGAAGGCACGCGTTGCAGTCCACCTTCTGAGATCGACAGCCTCCACATGGTGGAAGCAGGAGGAATTCAAGTGTGGACTCATTGCAGATACCATCACATGGGAAATCTTCACAGAGAGATTTAGAGAGAGGTACTTGTCAGAGCACTTTAGGCAGCATAGGATTGATGAGTTCCACGACCTCCAGCAGAAGGGTCTCTCAGTGACCCAGTACGAGAGTAAGTTTATTGAGCTCCTACCTTATGTAGATTACCTGAAGGATGAGAAGCTGCTCATCAACCGATTTGTTAGGGGACTTAATGTTGGGATAGCAGGACCAGTGAGGATGGCCGCTCCAGGGAGCCTTCGGGTTGCCGTAGAGAAGGCCCTTATAGCCAAGGAGATTCAGATCAGGCCACAGGAGACGAGGGATCGGTTCCAGAAGCGAAACCCAGCTCCCCAGTTTTTCGAGTTTTAGAAACCCCATTGGAAAGGCAACCACAGAAATGTTTCAGGGTCCTATAAACCCCCTCCTCCATAGCAGTCATAGCAGAGTCAGAGACAGAGGCCCCCTTAGGGGCAGCAGGGCTTCAAGCCCAAGTAGTGGCAGTCACAGGGTCCTAGGCGTGACCAGAGAGCTCAGGGTACATACACACCCCCGGCATGGGCTTAGCAGTCCTCCAGGGGTGGGTACAGTGGTTCTAGCCGGACAGGTGGGCATCCTTTTTCTAGGCGTCAGGGCACACAGTTTCAGGCACGCGGTGCTTGCTTCACATGTGGAGCCATGGGGCACATGGTGAGAGAGTGTCCACAGGGACAGATGATAGGGAATCAGAGGATGGCAACATCAGAGCCTACAATTGGGGACATGGGCAAGTCCCATCGAGTCTTCGCAGCGGTTGACAATTGCTAGGCAGAGCACCAAGCCACAGTCATCGAGGCTGCAGGTAAGATCAGAGGTAGTAGTATTTTTATATTATTTGACTCAGGAGTGACTGAATCCTTTATATCTCCATTGGTTGTGGAGCATTGTGGGCTAGTGGCAGTAAGGCAAAGTGTCAGCTGGGAAGTGGAGTTAGCTTTAGGGGCTAGAGTGTCAGTGGATTCAGAGGTTAGGGGATGTCCGCTCCAGATTGGTAATACCACCACCTTAGTAGACCTTAGAGTTATGCCACTCGGATCTTATGGCGTAGTACTTGGCATGGATTGGCTTTACGCCCACAGAGCCAAGATGGATTGTCGCTCAAAAAAGATCGAGTGTGAGGATGATCATGGTGCTCCCATAGTAATCACTGGGATTCAGAGACCTGTGTCTCTTCGTATGATATCCGCTATGCAGCTTAAGCAGAGCATGTGGAAGGGATGCCAGTTGTTTGCTATCATAATCAGTGATAGAGAGGAAGAAAATGAGAAGGAGCCTTCTATAGATGATCATCCCATCCTTGAGGCATTTGCAGATGTGTTTCCAGCTGAGCTACCCGGTATGCCACCTAGCAGAGAGATTGACTTCCACATAGATTTGGTACCGGGAGCCGAGCCAGTTTCGAGAGCACCTTATAGGATGACCACTCATGAGCTTAATGAGCTCAAGATGTAGCTAGAGGAACTCTTAGAGAAGGGTCACATTCATCCTAGCGTCTCCCCTTGGGGCGCACTAGTCATCTTTGTGAAGAAGAAAGATGGATCCCTTTGGTTGTGCATGGATTACAGTCAACTGAATAAAGTAACCATCAAGAACCGTTATCCCTTGCCAAGGATTGATGACTTGTTTGATCAGATTCAGGGTGCTAAAGTGTTTTCCAAAATAGACCTGAAGTCAGGATATCATCAATTGAGGATTGTGGAAAGTGATATCCACAAGACCACATTTCGCACTAGATATGGCCACTATGAGTTCACTGTGGTCCCATTCGGTCTTATGAATGCTCCAGCTATATTCATGAGTCTCATGAATGGGGTATTCCATACCTTGACCGATTTGTGATTGTGTTCCTCGATGACATATTGATCTATTCCTAGAATGAGCAAGAGCATGAGGAACAATTGAGGCAGGTTTTGCAGTGTTTGAGGGACAACCAGTTGTTCGGCAGTTTGTCGAAGTGTGCCTTCTTTAGATTAGAGGTCAAGTACCTAGGGCATGTTATATCCAGTGATGGGATCTCAGTTGACCCATCAAAGATCAGAGCCATTATGGATTGGCCGGCGCCTACCAGTGTGACAGAGGTCAGGAGCTTCATGGGCTTAGCAGGATACTACAGACACTTTGTTGAGGGATTTTCTAGAGTTTCACACCCCATCACATCCCTCCAGTGAAAAGGGAAGAAATTCAAGTGGACAAAGAAGTGTGAGAGGGCTTTTCAGGATCTAAAAAGGGCACTTACTAGTGCACCTATTCTTATTGTGCGAGACCCCACGGCCGACTTCATGGTATGCACAGATGCTTCCTTAGATGGATTGGGAGTAGTTCTTGTAGACATCCAAAAATGGTCAACGCTTGCGAGGTCATACTTTAACATTTGCGCATTGCCTCATTTTAGGTTTTTGCGTCGCATTAACATTTCTTCTATGATTCGCACTTGGTCTTTATCATTTGCGAACATCGAGTCATTCTTCTACATTCTTCAATCATCTCGTCCTCGAATTTGGTCTTGTCAACAGCATTATCCAGTCATGATTTTGATCGATTTTATCTTATTGCATCAATGAGCATGCTTATTTGTCATCATTTCGGACATCGTCAATCCTAATTAGGGTTTTGTCCTCCTAGCAATCTTGTCAATCTTATCATCAATCTTATCATTTTGGACATCGTCAATCCTAATTAGGGTTTTGTCCTCTTATCAATCTTGTCGATTTATCATCAATCCTTTAATCTTGTCATTTTACGATCGATTTGTCATCGATCGTTGTCATGTTCGATCTTGTCATCTTGTGATTCATTTTGTTGTCGATTCTTGTCCTTTTGTCAATCTTGTCATCTTGTGTCCGATTTATCAATCGATTATTGTCTGTCTTAATTATGTCAATTTGGATCAATTTGTCATTGTTCCTCGTCGATTGGCGCATTCAATCAAATCATTTTGTCGCACTGGTCATTTATCAATCCAAAATCAAATCATGACATTAATTATCTTCAATCAAGACCTAATTGTCATTTTCGCATTTCTAATTCGTCTTCTAGGGCTTTATGATTCAATCATTTAACCTAATTTGTCATTTCTTCCTTTAGGATTAAATAAATTACTTATTTATCCTAAGTCTTCTCATTACAATTAAATCTTTATTTAATTGGTTCCTCTTTGTGAATTGATTAATAAATGAAAAATTATTAATTAATTCACTAAATCCTAAATTTCTAATTCCTAATTTTCATCAATTTCAATTTTCTAATTTCTCAAATTTCTAATTTCTTTTCCCTCCTATTTCATCTCCTAATTCCATGGGAATGGCATGTCAATTTGTCATAAATTGTCATAATTGACAATCAATCAATTTTGACATAGAATGTGTCATAATTTGTCATCAAATTGTCAATCAATCAAATTGTGCATGGAAAGTGCATAATTTGTCATAATTTGTCATATTGATTTGCAATTTCCATTTGAATTGCATCATGCCAATTTTGTGATTTCTCCAATTTCTCTATAAATTGGATAATTTTCTTCAATCAATCCCTTCATGAATCTCGAATTTTTACCGAACTTTCATTTCTAGTACTCTTGAGCCTTTTTGCTTTCAATTGTGTGAGCACTTGTAGGTGAGATCCACAAACCCATTGAAGAGGAAAGAACAACAATGGAGCCGCATGGAAGGAGTATTCAATCTTACATCTGGTTTGCATAATGTTTTCTTTTGAATGCTTCATTTTCATACCTCTATTGAATGTGCTTTGGAGTTAGGTTCATTTCAATGAGTTTTCTTATGATTGAGCTATCATGTTTAACGTTTTGATTGATCTACTTATATCTTGTGATGAATCCTGATTTCTACGCTACAGTTCTTATGCAGGAGGGTAGGGTTATAGCATACGAGTCTAGGAAACTTAAGACTCACGAGCTTAACTACCCTACGCACAACCTAGAGCTTGCAGCAGTTGTACATGCACTTGTGAGGTGGAGACACTTCCTTTTAGGTCATCACTTCGAGCTTCATTCAGACCATCAGAGTTTGCAGTACATCTTCACCCAGCCTAACCTTAATGCGCGTTAGAGGAGATGGATGGAGTTCCTTTGTGAGTATGATTTTGATGTTCACTACATCAAAGGAAAGGAGAATGTGGTCGCAGATGCCCTTAGTAGGAGAAGACATGAGGTTTACACCATATCCATGAGCACAAATTTGAGAGACCGTATTTTGCAGCGATTGCCAGAGGATGGTTGGTATCTAGAGGTTTTTCAAAGGATCCAAACTCAGGAGACCCTAGAAGGGAAGTTTGTGGACTACTCTTTAGAGTTCGATGGTTTATTACACCATAGAGGGTGCATCTATGTACCCTCTCCTGGGGGGTTTGCGAGATTTCATTATCATGGAGGCTCATAGAGCTCCTTATGCAGTGCATCCCGGGGTTAAGAAGATGCATGCTGACTTGAGGTAGTTATATCATTGGCCAGGAATGCGGCAGCTTATCGCTGAGTTAGTAGCCCGATGCCTTGAGTGTCAGAGAGTCAAGGCGGAGCACTGCCATCTAGGTGGGTTACTTCAGTCCCATGCTATACCAGAGTGGAAGTGGGATACTATATCCATGGACTTCATCATTGGTCTTCCAATGTCATCTCGTCGCCATGATGCTATCTTGGTGATAGTTGACAAATTGACCAAAGTGGCCCACTTCTCACCAGTCCGGACTACCTTCACAGCTCCAGCAGTGGCACAGGTGTTCTTGCGAGAAATTGTGAGGCGTCATGGTGTTCCATGCAAGATTATTTCTGATAGGGATTCCCTCTTCACTTCTTCCTTTTGGAAGGCATTGCAGGAGGCGTTGGGCACCAAGCTCAATTTCAGCATAGCCTATCATCCAGAGACAGATGGACAGACAGAGTGGGTTAACCAGGTGTTAGAGGATATGCTCTGTATGTTCATCATGGATCATCAGACTTGATGGGAGGAGTACCTGCATTTAGTAGAATTTGCCTATAATAATGGGCATCACACTTCTTTAGGGATGCCACCGTTTCAGGCTTTGTACGGCAGACCATGCAGGACACCCTTGAGTTGGGACCGTATTGAGGATAGAGTGGCCATTGGCCCTGAGATGGTCCGTGATATGGAGCAACAAGTAATTTTGATTAGACAGCGCCTTAGAGAGGCACAAGATAGGTAGAAGAAATATGCAGATGTAAAGAGGATAGATCGGAGTTACATGGTTGGGGATAGAGTTTTTCTGAGAGTGCGACCGCATAAGAGTCCGATCCACTATGGAAAGGGTTCTAAGCTCACACCTCACTTTGTCGGACCTTTTGAGATCCCTGAGAGGATAGGACCAGTTGCTTATCACCTAGCTTTGCCACCTAGCCTGTCACGCATCCATGATGTATTTCATGTGTCAGTTTTGAGAAAGTATATCTATGATGAGTCTCATATTTTAGATTGGGATGCCTTGCAGGTGGAGTCGGATGGGCAGCTAGCCTTGGAGCCCATTCGCATTTTGGCTTGCCGGATGTTGGCCCTTCAAGGTCGAGAGCTGGACTAGGTTAGGGTCCAGTGGGATTGCTATGATGAGGTTACAGCTTCATGGGAGGATGCAGCACGTATGAGATCACAGTACCCTCATCTTTTTGATGAACTCCAAGAGGACGTTCATGCCTAGAGGGGGAGGGTGTGAGGCCCTACCCTAACCCATCCTATCTCTTCAGTTATTTTCATTTTGGAACTATTTTGGATGCTAGTTTTGACACACTATGGATAGAGAACTTTACATGGTCCCACGATTTTGGTAACATTGATATATATGGATGCTTCATTTCTATGCCTTGTGGATTATAAAATATTATATGATTCTAGATTAGGGTAATATTGTGATGATGTATGTTATTATCTAAATTTCAGGATTTGTTATAATGTTAGAAATATGTTTGCATATCTTGTAGATGGATCAAATTTTGAGGATTACGATGAATTGCTTTGATTTGTGACAAATCGTATTTTATAATGACAAGTCTTTGCAGAATGAATGTATTGTATTCTGATTATGTGTTGTATAGTATATGAGGCTATTGGGAAGTACTAATGTTTAAATTGAGATGTGCAGGAAATTATCCATGTGACCATGGAAATATTATGGAGAATCAAGCCAAGTCCTATGTGCATTAGTAAAACCAGGGGTTGTCTATTTGGAGAGACAACACCCCGTAAGTATTGTATTTTATTCGTAAATGTAAAATGTTGCATGAGTGTAAATTGTATTAATTGAATTGTTTAAATTGTTTAAGGGACAATTGCCACGTGTGTATTGTGATGTGGAATTGTTTTGTAGTGTCACTTGACACCTATGTAGTATGCTATGTTGGCAATTTGTCATGTCACCTTTTTGGAGAGTTTTATTTTTTTGTTAATTGTTATATCTCCTAATTATCCTTGAAGGAACCAAGAAATCTAGGTTAGTGAGCCACAAGGAGGGTCAACTCAGAGTTGACCCGTAGGTTAGCTTTAGGTGGACTTTCTGAAGGTCAAATAAACTCCTAGAGTCAATTTTAGAGCATTTCTATTAGGCCTCATGGGGTACCTATGGGTGAAGGCCAAAATTGGCCATGTGTCTTTCCCTTAGGACTTGTTTAACAACCCAAAAAAGTGGTTTTCCCAAGATGGACGAATTCCATCTATAGGAGTGCCATCCTTGGTAGGATAACCTTCTTTAAGGGAGTAATCCCTCTTCCCCATTCCATTTCACTTCTCTAGGTACCTAGGTTAGGGAGTGTGTAAGACCTAGGGAAGACCAATCCAATGGGGGATACCTCACTCTATCCAAGAGGTTGGAAGGAGTGAGAGAGGCCTTCTTAGGCTGAGAATGGAAGCTTAGTGAGCTAATCACCCACTCTCCATCCTTGGAGATTTTTGGAGAAACTTTGGAGGAAAACCAGTTTTTAGGATAGTAAAATTTGGGGCCAAGGAATTGCAGAAAAAGATTGAGGATTGGGCAGCTCTTCATCAAGCTACCCCTAGATTTCCCTTGGCAGGTCAAGGTTGGTGTTACTCTCCCCTCTTATGTAAATGTAAAATGTCTAGAATGCTTGAATGGAAAATTGTTTATTCCTTTATTTGTGTTGTACTTGTAAAAATCTATGTGAATTCTTTCTTATTTCTATTCTATGTATTGTTGTGTTTGGGAGTGTTCAAGACCATCCTTTCCTTGGGAGAAAAGATTGGTCTTGGGGGTGGAAGGAGCTTGACAGCCCTTAGGGTGAGAGGGTCTCATTTTGAGAGTGATCTCAAGGGTCTATCCATGAGACCCTTGCTGCCTTTCTTTTGTGTTATTTCACTTGGGGGTCATAAGGGGGTGCAAATATGGGATGGTTGCCTTTTTGGGGGTCATAAGGGTGTAGGGATTGAGGAGGATTTTTTGTTATGATGCCATGAGTTGGCTGTAAGTTCTATCTAGCAGATTTCTCCCCTAGGGTACCTGGTCCACTTCCACCCTAGTAAGGCATCACATTTTGTGATGGAGTTTCAGCTTGGGAAGGGATGTGACTGTTGTGTTGATTTATTTTCCCCTTTGCCTGTTGTATTGCTTGGTTGTAACCCCATCTAGGTCTTGATTCTCCAAGCTCGGGGGTGGCTTCTGGTAAGCCTAGGCTGGGAGGTGAGCATCCCATGGTCACAGCCCTAAAATTTTACATGCAGGTTGCTGGGAAAAGAATCCAGGAGTTGTAGATTTGTTTGGTTGTAGATTTTTATTCAGATTCAGATTTCTATTTAGATGTGGAAAAGCAAAAATGTAATTTTTATGAAATGTTGCAAAAAAAAAAATGTAAATAAAGAGCTTTGGGTTGTTTCCTTTTATTCTCTATACAAAGATTAAGAATGAGAGACTGGTTGGATTATTCACCCATTTTAAATATGGGCCATTGTAACTAAATATTCTGTAAGCAATGTAAATTTTACTTAAATTTTGATGCCTAATATGTTGCTGTAGACTATATCTAAATGTTGTTTCAGGAAGAAGTCTGTTATCTTGTTTATTTTCTGCAAATTAAAGAAAAAGGAAAGGGATGCATTAGGTTTAAATATTTACTTGTATAGTTTATTTACTACTATTTTATTGCTTTTAACTCTATTTAGGCATAGCTGAAAAAGAATCTAGCATTTATAAATTGTTGTAGGAAAACATGTTGTAAGACTGTAAAAAAAAAGAGAGAAGAAAAATAAGACTTATTCATATTGTTGTTAAAAGACTAAGATCTGTATGCTTAGGTGTTAGAACTTCAAAACAAATTAAGGGTTTCCAGCCCTAATGTCTTAAACATTTATTTATATATATCTATAAATATATATAAGTATATATATACATTGAAAAATATATATATAAATTTCTATGTATGAATATCCCTGCAACAACAAAAAAAAAAAAAACATAGTCTGGACTTGTGTATTCCTTTTAAAAAAAATATATACAAAGGAATGCATGCTTTTGTGTTAAAAATAATTCAGACACAAGTTCCTAACCCTATCAGGTTGATATATATATATATATATATATATATCCCTGCATTTGAAAACATACTCCAGGGATACAAAAAAAGGAGATATATATATATAAATCCTGAGCATGAAAATGGATATATATAAATAAATATATATAAATATGTATTTATATATATATATATACATATTTATATTTACATACTTATATATTTAGAAAAAAAATTCATCATACAAAAGTTTTATTACAAAAAAATAAGGGGAAATCATAGTACTAGTTGAGCCACTGTGTGTAAACACAATGGACAGCTCTCGGGCCATGCCACTGTGCTTACCCACAGTGGATGGCACGGGAGGTGCCGCCACTATGTGTAAGCATAGTGGACGGTCCGCGGCCGCCACTGTGCGTATACACAATGGACGGCACCGCCGTCACTGTGTATAAACACAGTGGCATCCGGGAGAGCCCCGCGCCACCTCCTCCACTCTTCCCCCTCTTCGAAAACCCTCCGCCATGCCCATGGCCGTCGTGCCCTAATCCGCCCCTGTACCTGCAACCACTCACACACACACACAACAAAAAAAAAGTGGTAAAATAAACCCTAACCCATTTCGGGTTAGGGTATAAATTAATAAGAAAATAAAGCAAAATGGAAATAAATAGAAATGCAACCCTAACCCAATTTCAGGTTAGGGTTAGCATTTTATGGATAAGGAATTGTGAAATTTGATTTTAAGTTTTAATATTTTAATTAATAGTTAGGGTTAGCATTTTAGGAATAAGGGAATTCTTTATTTAAAAGAATTTCAAATTAGAGATGGGAAATTTAAATTGGAGTTTAAAGTAATTTAATTTTAATTAATAATTAAGGTTATTTTAATAATCGAATTATTATATGCTTATATTCTTTAGAGAATTAAAATTTTAATATAGTTAATTCAAAGGGGTTTAAAAGTAAGGAGTTAATATATTTGGAACACTTGGCACTAAATCAAATTAATTTATTTAATTAATCAATAGATTTTCCTCAATTTATTTGGACATTAGGCTATATTGTAATTGGTGAAAATTTAAAAAAAAATGGAGAAATTGTAAAACTATTTTTATGAACCTTAAGCCTTGAGACCGGTTTTGGCCGGATTAAAATTAAATCGTCAAAATTAAGGGTTTAGGGAAATTAGAGCTGGCTTTAGCTTAATATTGGGTTTAGTGGGCAAATGGCATTATTTAGGAATTTGAACCCCTATCGGTTGGATTTAAATAATGAATTCGCATGTGCATCAATTATTTTATAACATTATCATTTTATGGTCGGAAATGATTTAATACATTAAGATAACCCATTTAACCCTCTTTTCAATTTGCGACAACTTAGTCAAGGTAATTGAGCTAGCTAATTAATCCGTGACACTGATTAATCCCCACCAAATAAAGTTGCTCGTTCGAGTTGGTTAATTAACCCAACCTTAGTAAACAATTTTATTTTCACCCTAGATAAGACCAAACTCTAATAAAGTTATTATAATTGTAGGGTATATTGCGAGTTCATGTGGTCAAAAAAAAAAATTGTTGTTTTATTTTTGTGCCCAAAGTCGGGCATGACACTACTTGGTTGCTTTCCAGTGTAGCTCATGAGGCTCCTGAATGAATCAAGAGACCATGCCTACAACATATGAAATGTTAGGTCTTGCATGAGTCAGATAAATGAGACTCCCAACAAGCTATCAGTACAAAGTGCGATCAACAAAGGGTGAAGAACATTGAGCCTCGATTTTGACTCCCTTAAGGAAGGGAATCAGAGCAGGCTTATAGTTAGCCATATGAAACCTCGAGAGCAAATCTAGAGCATACTTGGATTGTGTGAGTGTGATCCCAAAAGTAGACTAGTAGATATCAATCCCAAGAAAGTAATGCAACAAGCCTAAGTCAGTCATCAAAAACCTATCATGAAGGGCAGTTTTGACAACCCCAATGGCAGATGAAGAACACCCCATGATCAACAAGTCATCAACATATAGAACTAGAAATAGGAGTGAATCATCCTACTACAAAATGTAGACATTGGGATCAGAATGACACTGAGTGAACCTAACTATCAGAAGGAAGGAGTCCATCTTGGCATATCAGGCTTCAGGAGCCTGTTTGAGACCATAGATAGACTTCCAAAGATGACACACAACTGAAGAGTCTTGAATGAACCCCTATGGCTTCTCTAAGGAGATGTCCTCCTAAAGGTCATCATGAAGAAAGGCACTCTTCACATCCATCTGGTGTACTTCCCAATAGTTGGCTGCAACAATGGCAAGAACAAGTCGGATGGAATTCATACGGGCAACTGGCGCAAAAGTCTCAGAGTAGTCAATCATAGGAACCTGGGAGAATCCTTTGGTGACCAAACAAGCCTTATGCTTGTCAACTGACCCATCTATTGCAAATTTTGTCTAATAGATCCACTTACATAGAACAAGTTTTCTTCCCTTAGGAAGAGGGACAAGATCCCAAGTGTGGTTCCTCATCAAGGAACTATAATCCTCCTACATAGTTGTATCCCACTCAGGAATACCAAAAGCCTTGTGAAAGGACTGTGGATCTGAGGTAGTAGCAATGAAGAAATGTGGAGAATCCTGAAACTATGAATGAGTAATGCCTAGTGTCTGATGGATACCCAACCTAGTCATCTGAAACCTCTAAAGTTTGTCTAGCCAAAAGTGGACTGAAAGATAGAGAATGTGGAGGAGAATGATCATCCTCTTAATGATGACTAGGAGAGGAAGGAGGTGAGTCCTCTGAATCACTCTCAATATTAGAAGTGGAGGAAGAATACTTCTCAAGTGTATAAGACTCATTAGAAGATTTGTCATGTGGCCCAGGTAACTCCAATGTCAATGTAGCAGGAGGTGGAGAAGTGATGGGAGTGGAGCTCAAAGAGTGCTCCTCAAACTAAACACTCCTCTCAATGAACAACTCATGTGTAGTAGGGTGGAGCAATCGATAACCCTTCACACCATCAAGATAGCCTGCAAATATGCAAGGTCTACTTTGTGGATCCAAGGCCTTGTGTTTCTCTGTAGGAATGTGAGCCCATGCAAGAGAACCAAAAACTTGAAGGTGATTAACTGATGGTTTTCGACCAATCCAAGCTTCAAAAGCAGTGACTCCCTTCAAGGCTTGGTGAGGAACATGGTTCTGGATGTAACAAGCACAATTAATCGCCTTTGCCAAATACTATCATGCAAGAGATCTGGAGTGAATCATACAGTTCACCATTTCATTCAAGGACCTATTCTTCTATTCTGCAACACCATTCTTCTGAGGATCATATGGAACTGATTGCTGCAAGTCAATCCCCCCTAAAGTACAAAATTGCTCAAACCAATGGTTGGCATACTCACCACCATTATCAGTGCGTAAAAATTTGATGGCTTTCCCAGATTGCTTCTCTACAAAGTTTTCAAGTCCTGAAAATGATCAAATACCGCTTACTTGTGTTCGCGAAAATACACCCAAGTATAGCGAGAAAAGTCATCAATGAATGTGAGGACATATATGGTCCTGCTGAATGAAGGATGTTGGAATGGACCAGCCAAATCACTATGAACCAACTCCAATATCTGTGAAGCTCTCCATGCCTTCCCTTTGCCAAAATTTTCCTTAGGATGCTTACCAAGAATGCAACCTTGGCAAACACCACTTGAAAACTGAACTAAAGGCAACCCTGTGACCATGCTCTGTTGGTTGAGTTGTTGCAAGTAGTAGAAGTTAAGATGGCCAAATAGCTCATGCCATAATCTAGTCACATCACTAGAATGAGTGAGAAAAATAGTAGGAGGATAAGGAACACAATGAGAAAATAGATAGAGACATGATTGATGATCTTCTCTCCCAACTGCAATTGTAGAACCACTATGCAGCTCATGAATCTCCACCAAATCAGGAGTGAACTCAACCCGCTTGCCTGAACCTGTGTGAATGATCTAGTATACTGATAGAAGATTAGTTGATAATGAGGGCACATAAAGAACATCATTGAATGTTCCATCCCCCACATCAATAGACCCTCTCCCACACACCTCAATAGGAGTGTCATCACCCATCAAAATGGAAGGCATAGAACATGACTCCGAAGATGTAAGTTCTTCCTTAGATGAAGTCATGTGGTGCAAACCACCCGAATCAATAACCCAAGTGGACGGTGAAGAAGCAATTGCTACAAGGGCCTTGCCCTTTCCTTTCCCTTTGTTGTTTTCTTTTTCCTTGTTAGTCCCCTCACTAGAACTTTGTTTGATAGTCTTAGGAATAGTGATATTATTCTTCTCAAGAATATGTGTCAAGTGATCGATTTGTTTCTTTAGACATTTATGTTCATCATGACCAGGTCTTTTACAATAGGCACATTGGACCTTCTCTTTCTTAGGATTATTTCCCTTAGAAGATTGGGCCTCATTCGTTTCTTTTGAAGCAATTGGTTGTTGATCCTTCTTTTCCTTGCCATTCTATTGTTTCTTATCCTTATTCTTGTTATTACCATTTTGTCATTTTTGTTCTTTTGTGCCTTGGTTGGCAGCCAAGCCATGTGACTTAGAATACTTAAGAGTTCCCATCTGGATTAGCTTATCCTGTTCCCATGTGAGAGAGATAGCAAAATAATCTAAAGATGGCATGGTGAATTGAGTACCAAGTGCACCCTTAGTAGCATAGAAGGTAGAAACAAACACAAAATATTTTGAGCTTAACTTAGAGAGTATGTTGAGAATCACTTATTCATCTTTCTTTTCTATTCCATATTGTTTCAGCTATAATCTAATGGCCTTTAACTTTGTGAAGAAGTCTTGAATTGTATCAAAATTACATAGATTCAATCCTATCAGCTCATTCTCCAATTGATGTCCCGTTAATTCATCTTGTTTACCAAACAAAGTTTCCAGAGTAGTCCATACATTGTTTGTTTTTGTAGCTGATTCAACATGAAAAAGAAGATTAGGAGATATAGACACGCATAGAGTTCCATACACTTCATCTAGCCTGTTGTGAAATTTAGGCCTTTCTGCAATTAAAGTTGGTTCAATTTCTAGACCCATAGTTACCCTATATAATCCTAACTTCTTAAGTTGAATATTCATCTTGGACTTCCACTCATAGTAGTTGTAGGATGTTAAAAGAGGTACTGTTAATTGATGCATCTTAATGCATAATTAGATTGTTGTTGTGAGGAAAGAAAAGATGCAAGAAAGAACACAACCAAGACAACACCCTTTTTTACTAATTTTTGAAATGACCCCCCCCCAAAAAAAAATTACAATGTTGGCACTTTATAAGTAGTGAATTTACAACTACCACTAGCAAGAATTACTTAGTGGTCTTGATTTCAATGCTTTACAAAAACCACACAAATTGGGTGAATGCTGAAAGTACAATATTAGAGCTCTTCCAAGAAAAACTAACAACACCATTGCAATCTACACAAAAAATCATTCACTTTCAAAATAAGAATCACCTCGATATGAGGATGTATGTGAAAGTTGTGATCCTTCAAAGTTCTAAAAAACAAGAACTAAGTAGTGTCACCTGTGAGAATCTACAATTTCTGGAAATCTGGAGTCTCAAATGAGAAAAATAACTTCACCACAACATAGAGCATGAAATTCTACCCAAAATAAAAAAAAGATTGCATCAAATAAGGAGTTTGTATGCTCAAGTTACAGTCATTTGATGTTGGACTGCCAAATAAAAAATACAAATGAAGAGGGGTCTATCAGATGACGGACATTTAAACGTCAATTTTAAGCCAAAAAGACCTGCGATGGTCGGTTGAACGTCAAATTTAACACAGTGAATAAGATGGGCATATGAGCATCAAATTTAACATAGTGCTAATGATGTGTAGATGAATGTCAAATGTAAGCCCGTGTTTTATGACGACCATTCAACAGTCAAATTTAAGATTGAAAAAATTTGACAGAGCCTAAATCCTTATAGCCCGGGAGGTGAAAAAATGGCTCAAAAATTTTCTAGACTCTGATTTTGATAGTTTTACAATCGATTTATACGTTTTTGGGCCTTCTGAGAAATGGTGAGGTCTGTTTGGGCAAAAAATGCACAGATTTTTCAGCTACCTCTAGGAACTCCTCAAAAACCTCTGGTGCAACTAGGTCCTCTGATCTCCAAATTTGGTGAAACAAAAGTCGATTTTGACTTTCTCAAGCCTTTTGGATGTGTTGGAACAGCCAAAAATGCTGCCAGTATAACCAGAAATGTTGCAATCACCCAGATCTCAAAAAACACATATGGAAAACCTCGAGATTAAAATATTTTCTTTTAAACTTTTTTGATTCTCCAGATCATCCGAAGGTGCAAGAGAAGAGCATACTGGGTTTTTGGAAAAACCTGCAACTAGCAAATCAAAATAAGAACCCCCCTAGAAACTATATCTTTCTCCACACTCTTTTGATTTTCCATATCATCCAAAGATGGAAGAGAAGATCATACTCAAGTGCTTTGAAAAATATCTCTTCACTCTAAGATTTATAAAAAACTAACCTACAACTCACAACCGCTCTGATACCATGTGAGATTTCTACCCAAGAATGCAAGTGATTGAGAGAAAGCAAAATAGAAATTAGATATGAGCTAAATAAATTGTATTCAACTCAAGAGAATGCAAAGCATTACAATGGAATGGGATACCCATATGAGAAAAAGAGGTGGGTATATATAAGATATTCCACCCAAGAGTCAAAACACACAACCAATATGGGATAAAGTGAAAAAGTCCCTAAGTAAACTTAACCTAGTGTGAACAGAGGTAAAGTGGAGAACAAGCTAAGAAAGAGCTAGATAGAAAAATAACCCTATTCACACTAATAGTTAGGTCCGTACATTGTCACCTCTATTTATGGTTTTACTATGTATGGTTTATCCTCCATAGAAGGCACTCGTCTTAAAGAGTCGATCAATGTTGCACACCTACATAGATACTATGCATAGAAGATGCCTAGTATGTGTCTTACACGTGATACCTAGATACCTATGGGGGAGGGGGTCATCTTTGTGTTATGAAGTGACTATGCATTGTTACATTCCTGTGTGTGTGTGCATGAACGTGTGTCATATATATAAATCATCATAAAATTTAATCATGCATGTGAACATATGTTAATTAAATCATGATAAGCATCTAGCTCTAAATCATCCATCACATGAGCATATAAAATAACAATAACATCCATCAATGTGAATAAAAGATAGAACCACAATATCAAATCTCATATATATATATATATATATATATATTTGTGTATGTGTGTGTGACAATGTATCATATCAGTGTACATGTATCCCATCACTACAAAAACACATGATGTTTTCATATGTGTCTCTGATATACATGAATACACCTATGTATATATACCAAAAAAATGTTGTACATGGAATGAATTAAAAATGTGTCATGACTGCCCTAGTGGGCAAGTCCCTGAGGTTGCTGGCACTAGAGGATCCTAGTCTTGGCAAGGAGACTGTTTGACTAAGGTTGACTACGATCACATAGCCATAGTGCTCTGCGATCATAAGCCCCTTAGCTCTCCTTGTAACTTGGCCACAGTCTCCCACTATGTCATCATCTCCTCCCATGCCACCATCTCTCATTGGCGTGATGCCTTGAGATCTCCCATCAGCTGGCGCACTCAGGGGTGGTCCAAGTGACTAATGACACCTCGTTGTGCACCATACACCTATCGCTAGACCTCATCAACCTAGCTCTACAAAGCATCATGTTCCCTCTTGGCACTCTCAACTCATGTCCTTGCCTAGTCTCTCTCTTTGAGGATAGTGCAGACCTCCTGCAAGGCCTGATCCCACTGCCCTGTCATAGTAGCTAGTTGTGCCACTCCCTAAACTAGCTCCACTCAACTTGCCTCATATGTTGTTTGTAGCCATGCTACAAGCTTGAACAACTGCACATATCTCCCTACTGACTGAAGGGGCCGGTAGGCATCTAGTATAGGACCCTGGTTCTACACATCAGAGATGACCTCTGCAAGTGTCTAGTGGATGAAGCTCAACCACTCGGTTATGCTCTCTATAGGCACAAAAAATTTCACATCAGTATCCATCATATCCAAAACTCTCTACATCTATGCATATACAAAGAAAAGACTAAAGTACATCATTTGAAACTACAAGTACATACCAGGATCACCCCTCTGCTTGTCTAGATCCTGCGGAGGCACCCTATTGGAGGATCCATTTATAGAAACTGCTACTATTGGTCGCGCTTGTGGCACAATTGCTGGTGCAATTGGTGATGATGGAAGAGCCCTAGTTGCCAGTACATCTCATTCTAGACTTAGACTCCTCGTCCGCTATCTCTATTGTGGCCTCTCGCCCTCATTACTCAAGGAGGCTTGGTCGTCATTATCTCCCCCGAGAGCTCTGATGTCTCCTCCCTTTGCATCTAGAAGAAAGATTGGCCTTGGACCTACTCTGCCCCACCAACCTACGAACCTCGGTGTGACTCTGACATCATCTATGTCAAGTTGTGGTGCGATTTCATCATCACTCCCCTATGGACTATCCTTTACATCTCTAAGGGCAGAAAGGGCAGGTTTTGCGATCGTAGTGCACTCCTATTCAATCGTGCGTAGGTCAGAGAAACAAGTGGAATAGTTTGCACCTTCCCGAACTATCACATGCATCACCGCTAGTAGTATGACATCACCACATGATCTTGGTGGCCAAGTAGGAAATACTCTATCTACATCCATAGGAGTTGTGTGTGATATGTAGCCCAGGCCCCCACATCTCGATACAACTTCCAAATCATGTCTCTGATCCAAAGCTGATTAAAGGTGACCCTCCAATAGGTTAGGTCTCCTGTCCACCATCCTCTGCATCATAATGGATACGTGTGTGCCTGTGGCATGTCTAAGGGCATCATCACCAAGAATCCAACCAGTCGCATGCAAGTGATGTACTCGAAGGCTCAGACTTGTAAGAGAGTGCATGTTGTGAGGCTGTGGTACTCATGGTGCACGTATTGGGAGAGCTCATAATATAAATGGTCCAGCATACTGCGACTTCATGCATACACAATTTGCCTCTCCTCCATCTCCTAGATCAAAGTGACAAAACCTATCGCTAGCTTTGAACCATGATCATCTTTCAACACCCGTCGTGTGACGATTGCGATCATCTATAGGAATCGACATATAAAGTTCATATAATTAATATTGGCTTGATGAGGGAAATTTCCATAAATAACATTTGTACTGCATTCATATTTGGGAATTATATCTTATTGTCTGACATAAAACATCTACAAGATAGATTATAAGACAACAAACAATTGCATTGATTATTTTTTGTTGGTATTAGATTGTCATTGATGTCAACAATTGAGAAGATGCAGTGGAGAGATTAGACAAGATGGAGTGGAGAGTTTAGATTAAATAGCTGGCAAAGTGTTGTTGCAGCATCGTATAACACACTTTGTTATATGTTGTATAACACACCATATTATATGCACAAGGAGATATAGAAGGATTGCATAAAGTATGTCACTGGGGCATGAAAATGGACAAAGAGGACATGGGCAATTGTGTTGAAAATGTATTGTGAAATCTGGTCTGACTTAGAAACAACTTGTTGTAGTTGTCAATAACATGTTATGTTAGTCACATGCAGTTATAAGGAGTATCAATCGTAGTTATCAATAACACAAAGGTTATCACTATTTCTATCTTGGTTCAATTCCCTCCATTGACCAAAGGCTACTATGAAAAATATGACAGGGATGTCAATAACACGATGGTTATGTGACCCCTGCTATCTTGTAACATGAACAGTTGAAGATAGTGGCCATCTGGGATAATGCTACAATGTGGCGGATGAAGTCAATAACACGACAGGTTATGCTATTCCGCTATCCCACAACATAAATGGTTGAGGAATGTGATCCTGTGAGGTAACGCTAAAGAGTGATGAAGTTGTCAATAACACATAGGGTATACTGCTCAGCTTATCCCGTGGCACGTTATTCGTTGTTAGATACCCTTGTGGGATAACACTTAAGTGAAGAAAATAGTATTATATCTTATCCCACATTGTCAAAATGTGATTGTTAAACAAAGTAATCAACAATGTTTGTCCAGGATAAGAAAGTCAAATAGGTCAAAGCGGAGAGATGTCCTCTCTTATTGCTATTGGCAATTGACACTCATTCGGTTTAGTTGTGTTGTTATCATTGATGGAAACACACACCATTTTGGGTTGATCACTTAACCAGTATTCACTGGTATTCATTGTTTGGCAATCGACACTCAAGTCAACCAACACTGATACCAACAGACAAGGGAAACCAGCAAAATAGAAATTGGTATATGAGGCTGATATGGGAGATTGATCCGACAGGTCTACATGGCAATGATCAAAGGCATCGGTCTCAAAGTTTAATGAATTTATTTTTTCTTAGGTTAACATGTAAATAAATTGTAATATCATTGTAAGCTGACATACGACATTTGTGTTTATGTTTGGGAAGGGTATTTAAGTAAGTTCGATTAGGATCTTCTATGTATGAAATATAATGTAATGGAATATGGCGATGTGATATTGTGTGAGCAATCTTGATCAACAAAATGCAAATGTAATATTCTGTAGTCGGTCTTGGATATTGGTTTAGAGGTTTGGGAACTGAAGCAAGATAATAGTAAGGTAGTACATAGTGAAACCAGTATAGACTGTTCTATAACCAGAACTCATCCAGCATAGTAGATGCACATTCAGAGTTTAGAATTTTGTCTGTAACTCCATATTTGGTGTTTGTAGTCAGTGAGGCTCCTTTGTGATGAGCATTGTGCTTTAAGTTGTTGGCCCTTATTGTAATATTTATTCATTTGGCAAGTGGATAGATATTGTGGGTCACCAATCCCACCATGGTTTTTCCTCTTTGAGGTTTTCCATGTATAAATCTTTAGGTTATGGTGTATGCTCTTTTGGTTGCTTCATTTCTATTTGATGTTATATTATTTAATGGTTACTAGTTACTGAATTGCATTGTTAATAAGGTTAAAATTGATTATACCGGTAGAACATTTATTCACCCCCCCCTCTCAGTGCTCTTGGATTCCAATAATTGGTATTAGAGCTTGGTGCCTTGGAGTAAGTTTAACAACTTGAGGAAGATCCTAAACTTGAAATCCATGGAGATGAGTCTATAGAAACAACTTGAAGTAGTACTTGAGGACTATGATATTGAAAGGATCAAGAACTTGAAGTTGCAAGATGAATTGAGATTTGCAAAGTAATTCATTCTTACCCTGTAGGACTGCCATCTATTCAACCTAAAAGGAAAGAACTTTTACAAAATTGGAATTATGAAGAGAAGGATACCCTTAAGGAACAATGTCAGAAGTTGAGTCAGGAGAATGGTTTCATGAAGAATGAAATGCAAGCCATGACTATGAGGATGTCTAAGGAGATTGAAACTGGAAGAAGAATGAAGAAAATCTTGGCAGATCTCTGAAAGATAGGATTGAGGAATGCATTAGGGTGGCACATGAGAATGATGTGTTGAGAACTGAGTTGGTGCAATCATAGAACAATGAGAAAGAGTTAGAAAGATTGATTTCAATCTTAAGAACTGATCTGGATACTACAATTGAATACAAAGAAAAGTTTAGGGTCAATTCTGTAAGGCTTGATGAATTATTGAAGGATCAAAGAGACACTGGAGACACTATAGGTCTTAGATTTGAGGATGGAGAAAGCTTCAGTACTGCAAATCAGGGAAATCCACCAAACAACTAGAATCAAAAATCACCAATAAGGCAACCCAACGCACACAAATTTAATGGTAGATGCTTTGTTTGTAATAAGTTTGGTCATATCATAAGACATTGCAAAAATAGAGCAAATCAGAATAACAATGTTGTTCCCAGTCAATGTTCAAAGTGTAATAAGTATGGTCATAGGACAAAAGATTGTAGAATGAATGTGAGATGTCATGCATGTGGAAAGTTTGGATATATGGCTAATCAATGTAGGTCAAGGAATGATCAAGGATACAATAAGGCAATTCAGAAAAATAATGTCACTTTCTATGCATGCAACAAAATAGGACATATTGCTAAATTCTTTAGAAGCAAGAACAATCTAGTAGGAAATGATGAAAAAAGAAAATAGAAGGTTGAAGATATGTAAAAGGATCATAAGAAGAAATGGGTTAGGAAATCTAAAGATCAACCGATAGAAACAATCAACCTGGTTACTCAACTGGCATAACAGAATGTTCTGGCACTGGCAGAACTCATCTCGTAACTAAGGCATTAGCCTTAGGGGGATGCAAATTAATGACGAATCTTGCATTACCCCTAGTAGAGGTCTACAAGATTTTTTCAAATCTTGGTGAAGTCAGTCTAGAGATTCACCGGCCCTGAGATTGTTGATTTTGAATCCGGTATGATATGTCGACATGCATTAATGTCAATGAAGAATTAGGGTTTTCACAAAAATAAAAGGGAAATGTTGGTTCATTTTTTATCACACTACATTCAGAGTGAAATAGAGTGAGTTGTGTTGTCATTGATGTCAACCGGTATGGGATGACCATTGGTAGAAGATGTATATGTGCAACACTTGCTATGGAGAAGTATAGGATGTGATACCTTGGATATCACCTTGTGTTGGAGAACACCCGTAAGGTTAGAAGAGTATCTCAAATTGACAAAGTGTTTGAATGTTTGGTTGTGATGGAGAGGCAGAATGTTATCTAAATCACATCAACATTGGAAGAGAAGAATGAACTGGTATGATGTAAGGGTGCAGAACAACAAGACTCCCACTGGTTGAAGATGCAGTCGTCATGTGAAGCATGACCGATAGTGAGTGTGCTCCCATCAGATCTACTGGTGATCAAAGGGAATGCCTTAAGTGCATAAGATCAGGGTTATGCACTGGACTGACAAAGAAGGCATGATGAGATGCTAGTAAAGAAGAAGAGTGATGTGTTTATCATTAAGACAAAACGGTTGAAATATGATCCAAACTAATCAAGAAGAGGGTGAGGCCAAGAATATCTAGACAGAGGTAAGTGGCTTGATTGAAGATGGAATCTTGTAAAGGTTGATGAAATGGTGTCATCAAGAGTGGTAACCGATATGTAAGTCCACCAGTAATATGGATGAGGTGCAGATCCAAAAGACTCTCACTTTGTAGAATGGGCACACTTTGGATATACATGTCTGGAGACCCATTTAGACATGAAGAGTTAACCAGTATAATGAGAGATACCGATAGGTTTAGTAAATCGGCAGAGAAAAGGAACTGGTAGGGTGTTTGGTCGATGATCATATCTGGACTAACTTGAAATGCCAAGTCAGTAATTGGTTGATGTGAATGCCACATGGTGTCAAAGTGGCAAGCTCACAAAGGGTGGAGATGTGCAGTGTCAAGGTAGGTATCTTGACAAGTGTGCATTAATTATGGATCCCATGATTTGTGGATCGGATATGATGTGTGTGGCTCGAGGAAGAATGAACGATAGAGCAGAATTAGGGAGTTGTTGGTGCCTAGATTGAAGCAAGAAGATCGGATTGAAATAATATCTCGAGAAGGAAACAATAGAGGTATTAATAGTTGTTTGATAGATGTAGGTCGAAATAAAGGATCGTGCTTCCCTTATCTGGAAAACATGTTTTAGAAGGTGTTGAAATGGCAAAGATGAACAGATGGACATTAAGGTGATCAGATCATGTAGGATCTGATTGGATTTGGTTTGCCTTGTAGATGGTGAGGAAACCCTAACTATCCAAATTTTGAATTGGGATGTGGCAGAAAAACAAGCCTATAAGTATGAAGGCCTAAGAGCTTGTTTGGTGCTGTTGGAGAGAAGATCATAGTGCTAATACAAAGTGGGATACTTCTGCAAGAAAGAGCAA
Source organism: Cryptomeria japonica (assembly GCF_030272615.1). Taxonomy (NCBI): domain Eukaryota; kingdom Viridiplantae; phylum Streptophyta; class Pinopsida; order Cupressales; family Cupressaceae; genus Cryptomeria; species Cryptomeria japonica. The sequence continues at coordinate 882,669,916 of NC_081414.1, forward strand.
ATCAACCAAGTGCTAAATGAGCATCTGAGGGAGGTGAGTAAGAGAGAGGGAGAACCTGGTTGAAGCAATCAACCAGTTGGAGAGAAGAACGAGTAGTGTTCATACTGGTTGAGCAAAAGTGAAGGAGGCTACAGAGAAGGTAGACAAAGAAGCAGCAGGTGAAGAGCAACAAGAGAAGTGAGTCGGTGTGGCAGAGAAAGTACCTCACCGATAGAGTAAGATATATAACAAGGTTGCAAGATTCACTTGTAATGAGACAAATACTTTTGTAGTTGAAATTATCTTAGTGTTCACTAAGTTGTAGCTCGGTGTAGGGGTTGTAGCTCCTTTGGGTTGTAGCCCATAAAGTCAAGGGTTGGTTCCCTAAACTTTGTAGCAGTGTTTTTCATTGTGATGCTAGATTGGAGTAGTAGTCTTTAGCAACATTGCTCGCCAAGGTTTTTCCCATCTTGGGTTTTCCTTGTACATCCTGGTGTTATTAGATGTCTCTTTGTGTCTGATTATTTTGAGTTTACCTCCTCACTAATCGATATGTCTCCATTGTGTTAGATCCCATAACCAATATACACACATTAGATTTGCTAAAAGGGAAAAGGTTTGAAGGCCACTGATTCACCCCCTCCCCCTCTCAGTGGTGCATTGTGTCTAACAAGTTCAAGGAGATTCAAGGTGATCAAAATAATTTCAAGAGAATTCTAGTGCATTCACAAGAATATTTTCAAGAGCTTTCGCTGGAGAAGGTTGTGAGGTATTTTATCAGTTTTCGAGCTATCTTTTGTTTGCAATGGCCTCTAGATCATCTTCCACTTCGGTAGGTGTGGTTACCCCTATTGTAGTTGACATCAAGGACCATCCATGCCCAATTTTTAAGAATCATCCTTAGATTGAAAAGGTCAATGATTTAGTTGGCGCATTTTCTAGGGTTCTTGAAGGAGTTTTGTATGTCAAAGATGTTCGTGCATACATTCAATGCACTTTGGAGGATTTGGGTTCTGTTGAGATCAAGAACATGTATATTGGCACCTTGCTAAACCAGGATGGGTCGATGAAACTAGAATTTCAAATTTTGAAGGATTGGGGTTTTACTAAAATTTTGGAGATGCCAGAATTTGAAGATGAATTGATACGATATGCACTAAGTCGAGTCCATGGAAAATTCATATGGCTAGATCAGCCCCACAAGATCACCAAGGAGGCTATTTGTGCAATCAATGATTTACCCCAGACTAGTCCAACCCCTTGAAAGAAGAAGATATCTAACAATGAGGTGGAGAAGTTAACTAGTGCAACATCTAACAACCGATCAATGAGGATTAGCACTATCAAAGACAAAGCAGTTCAATTTGCAAGCATGATCATCGGTTATAAGGTAACCAAATCAAACTAGTTGAACTCTATTTCCAGTTCATACATTTACTATGCTCACAAAATGATTAAGGAGAATGAAAATCTAGATCTATGTCAATGGATGTGTGATGAATTGATAATAAACCTTGGGAAGATTAAGTGTGAGAAGAAAGGTATTTTCAGGTATGGCAGCCTTGTTGTTTGTTTAATGTTTTTCTTTCTAAATGAGTTACCCAGAACTGGTAAGACTCAATGGGCATTTGATATACTAGTAGCTAAACAAATCAAAGATGCTATAAGGAATATGGGACAGGATAGGGACTCCATTCTTTGGGGTTATTTCAAATCATTCCAGAAAGCAATGAAGAAGAGAGAAAGGGTTCCAAAGCATATTGTAGATAAATATTCAACTGAAATTTGTTTTATGGTAAAGAAGCATGAAACAATGATGGACGCAATGCAACCAAGGAAGATCTGGATAATTGAGATGGGCTATGAGGTATATACATAGATCTTGGAATTATATACCAAGACTCTTATTGATGCCCTGGTAGATGAAATAGAGAAAGCCTTTGGGAATGCAAAACAAAAAGAAACTGAAGTTGAAATTGGTTTCAATAGAAAGAAGAGGGAAGGAAAGATCAAGAAGGTTGGGGAAGTTGTACAAAAGATGTCTTTGGAAATAAAGTATATTATTGGACTAGTTGAAAGATCTTCTCCGGCATCAGTATAGGCCTCACCGACAACAACAACCGGTAAGAGTGTAGAAAAGAGGAAGAAACTAGAGACTTACATTGCCCCTGTTACATCTAGTTCTGATACTGATGTTGTGGCCTCATAGATTCCCAAGACTTGCATTAGGATACCAAGGAAGAAGGCTAAGGAATTAAAGAAGTTGAAAGTGAAGGTTACCCCTCCGACAACACCTAAGAAAATTTTAAAGGAGAGAAAGCCCACAGAGAAGAGGAAATCAGTTAAGTAGTCTACATCTACTCCCAACAAGAACAAGAAATTGGATGTAGATATAGAACTCAAATCTAGTAAGAGTATTGAAGTCATTCCTCCTCTTTCAGTTGTTGAGTTGATTGATCAAATCACTAAGGATGGAGTTTTGAGTAATATCTAACAATATTATATTCATATGGATGATAAGGAGCAAATGAAAATAGAGGAATCAGTTTTGTTGTATTTAGACATTTATAAGAAATCACTTTTAGAGACTGAAAAAATAGATATTGATAGATTTGTATAATAAACTAGATGCTAGAAGGTTATCTGTGATTGAAGAGGATAAACACATAAAGGTATAGGAATTCTTAACTATTTGTGGAGATATAATAGATGAAAAGATGCAACAATGTTTAGAGTTTGCAAATAAAACAATTTTTTGGAGTAAACACCAACATGTGAGTTTCATAGTAGGTAGAGTAAATGAGATGGTCAAGGAGACACATGAGGCTTGGGTAAAATTCTTTGTGGATAAACCTAGATTCTTTACAACATCAAAAGTCCCTCAAAAGTCTAACACTCAAGACATCCCAATAGATGATAAAGGTAAAGGTATATTAGACATGGATACACCAGTTTTTGATCAAAAAATATCAGAGGATATTCCTCGAGTAGAACCACTTATACCTAGTATAGAGATACTAGTAGATAATGTTGAAACTATACAGGATAAGCAGAATACACCAGAACAAATCATTCTAGATATAGAGGTCATTGATGTCGATACATGAAATAAACAGATTGACAATATAGAACCTCTGACACCAAATGTACATACTAAAGAGGTTAAGGATGAAAAGGTTACTGCACCAAGTGGTGAAGCCATCGGTGCAATTCATGAGGTTGAGTCCTCTGAGAAGATTTTGGATAGTCATTCATTATTGGCACTTGACTCATCCGGTCAAGTTGATTTTGAGACTCATCCAGTCAAGTTGATTTTGCACAAGAGAATGTTGAGAAGATGAGCAATTTTGAATTGATGTATGTTGCAGCTCAAAAGTTGAGGAAGGAAGGGACTGAAGACAAGTAGGTTATTGAGCAAGTCATTCTGGTTTTGCAGCAGCTTGCACCGGAATATAAGGCTGATCAAATTGGAAGCCCATCCGACAAACTGAAAGGTTTGACTGAGCATAGTTCCAAAGAGTTTAAAACTCTTCAATAGATTTCATCTGACAAGGCTAAGATGGTGACAGAAATAACCAAGATTGATAAGGCTCTAAATGAGTGTAGCATTATATATAGGTCATGCACTAACACTAGCAAACTAACAACGGACCTTGAGATGAAATTGTAGGTGGCAAAGGCCTGGTTAGAATATTTGGCTAACAATTTTGATGGTACTTAGACACTGACCAGTACCATTGATGCTCATATTTTGATAAAAAAGTCTAAGATTTCTACATTAGAGAGGGACATGGATAGGCTAATCCGACGTGCAAGGGAATTAAGATGTTTGGTGAGTCCCCAGCTGAATAGCATAGAATTAATGAATAAAATTA